>NC_140967.1:41554187-41651687 GCF_056783735.1 Eptatretus burgeri
TCCTGTTCACCAATGTCGCAGGAAAGGTGAAAGCTGGTGGCTCAAGACTTGCCAGAAACATTTCCCACGTCAACAACTCTGCAGAAGAACTGAAACGCTTTGTTTATACAGCAAATCTAGCTCAGATACTATATAATGAGCAGCGTTTTTCACAAAGACCAATTGATAGTGTTATCGTTGTCGTTGCAACTGGCTCGAGCCCTGAGCTGCTGCGCATCACTATAGAATCTCTACGTGGTGCACGTGGCATATCTGATGTGCTACTTGTCTTGAGCCATGACCGTGTCTCTGCTGAAGTGGATACCATTGCACGCTCTGTAGACTTCTGCCAACTTATTAGGATATACTTTCCATTTAGCCTTCAACTGTACCCAAATGACTTCCCAGGGCCTGACCCTGCTGGCTGCCCGCGGGATGCAACACATGAGGATGTCCAGAAAATGCGCTGCATAAATGCACAATTTCCGGATAGGCATGGCCATTATCGTGAAGCAGCCTTTACACAGGCCAAACACCACTGGTGGTGGACCCTGAATTTTGTGTGGTCACGGTTACATGCCAACGCTGGAGATAACGGCCTGGTGCTTTTCCTGGATGAGGCGCAGGCAGTACTACCAGACTTTTTGCTGACTCTGCATCTAATGCGAGTCGTGCAAAGTGGAGTTGCTGCTCCAGATGTATTCTGCTTGGGTGTTCGTGATGGCAGCACAAATGGCCCTGGTCCAGCATCTGCCTTGTTTGCCGGTGCAGCGGATGCGGCAGACACAGCAAGCTGGCAAAGCTCTCGCCATGCAGCAGGCCTCGCACTAACTCGTCATGCTTATGAGTTGATACGTGCCTGCACAAAAGAGTTTTGCTCATACGATGACTACAACTGGGATTGGAGCTTCCAGCAAGTGTCTGCAACGTGCCTCACACACCCATTAATCGTCATGGTGCTGCGTGCACCTCGTGTGCTTCACAGTGCTGACTGCGGAGCACCCGCTGGCGGGGTCTGCAATGCAGCTCGGGCACGTGAGCGTCTGGAGGCGGTGAGTTCAGGTGCATCTCCATTCCTCTTCCCAGAAACTGTGCGTGTGGTTCAGGTGCATTATCCCATTGCGGTGCACCCACCTGCTGTGAATGGTGGCTGGGCAGACCCCAGAGACCATGAGCTCTGCCGCAGGATGCCAGACTTGCACTGAAAAGGACATTTTACGGATGATGTCACTTATTTGCGCTTTACTTGGTGATGGCACTCCTTGAGGTGCCTCTTCTTTCATTTTCTCCATCTACTACCCTCTTTATTTTCATGCCATATTTGTCAGCAGAATAATGGGCAGCACTGTCATAAAGGATTAACATGGCAATTTATTGACTAGTTCATTGCCAATGTCATGCATCCGAACTAGTAACAGATGCTGCCATCCATTATTATTATTATTTTTTTTCTTAAGGAGCACTTCTAACCCCCTCACCTCCCCTAACCCCATTCCCTCCCTAACCACTGGCTTCTCCATTGCTTTGTGCATTCACATTTTTTTTTTAAATAAAGTTTGATTGCTGACCACTAAGCCTGTGAGATTGTTGCATCAAAGACAGGGCTGGCCCATCACTGGTGTATTGCACAACAATGCCAAATTTGTTGTTTGTTGTTTTTTCAACCCAAAGTTCTAATACATTGTTCATTTCAAGCCTGCCTGACTTATAATTATTATTATTTTTTTTAATTGACAAAATGCCCTCATGTGGATATTGATTGCATCCATTGCCCATCACATTTTCTGTGAAAGAAATATTTCGAATGTTAATGGCTTTTATTCTACATCGTTTTCTTTTTTTTTCTTTAAACTTTAACTTTTTGGATGTCGAACAAGTCAAACACTATCGATATTACTTGTATTTGCTTATTCAGATTATGAAAAACCCTACGTTTCCAATGAAGAAATTTGTTGTACTGCGGCATGTTTTTTAATGGAAAGTGTTGAGGCATGTTTCCATGAATACGAGTTTCGTTGGTTAAAATATATAAATCCCACACTAAAATAAAAACAACAACCAAATTCTGTGGGAAGTCATCGGTGCATTTTCTTGATCATGAATCGAAACGCAACTTTTGAGCATTGTTCTGATAAGCTGAGTGCAGTAATTTTGATGATGATGCATTCCTCTGGGGTTCTTGTTTTGATAACATAATTTTTGTGATATATCAAAGGCAAGGCAGGCCCCAATGACAATGCAGCAGGAATATGCATAAAGTAGCATTCAGAGTTAACAATACAACACAGGAGTTGATCGAGATATTTATCTTAAACCTTGCTTTTATGAAGAATGAATAACTACGCTTGCTGGTGAAGGCGAGTGTCAATCATGAGATTAGCTAAATATTCCCACCAGCTATTACTAGATATTTAAATATTCCCGGCTAAATGTAAGCAATCTTTCCTGCCATGGGAAGCAAAGAAAAGCTGACATTTTGGGTGTTGAAACTTCGTCGGAGCAAAAAACAAAACAAAACTAGAGGGGGAGCACTCGGGAGAATGCAAAACCTCCGCCGCCAGTACTGATGGGTCACTCAAGTGAACCTTGTATCTTATTCATTAAATATGATGTCAACAGTGCTGACAGTTATAGTTCTTTTCTACATTTTTTTTTTGGGGGGGGGGGGGTTTGGAAATCACTTAAAACATGCAGAAATGCAAAAAAAAGAAATCTAAATTTTGTTGAAAAAAAAAAGTTGCAAAATTTTTTTTTTTGTCTAACATTTTTTTTGGGGGGGATGGGGGGGTTGGAAATCACTTAAAACATGTAGAAATGCAAAAATAATTTTTTTTTCTCTAACAATTTTTTTTGGGGGGGTGGGGTTGGAAATCACTTAAAATATGTAGAAATGCAAAAAAAAATTTCTCTTACAATTTTTTTTTTGGTGGGGGGGGACCAAGTCCAAAATCTAATGGCATGATCCTTGGACCATACCTAACCCCCCCACCAAGTTTCATCGAAATCTGTCAAGGAGTTTTTCCGTAATACTGTTCACAAACAAACAAACAAAGGGGTGAAAACAGTAACCTCTGATCTTTGATGGCGGAGGTTAACAAGAGCTCAAGTGAGCACAATATACACCCAAACAAGAAGGTATATACAGAATTTAGCTACTACATGGAAAACAGCATCCTGGTTGCCATGGCAACCACTTTAGATGACGAACGTATGTTGCGACGCACCGTCTCCACAGTCTGTACCTATGTACCAAATATGAAACGTGAAAGTTGAAAACTTTGGGAGTTAGAGTGCGGACAGGAACGGATGGACAGACAGACAGACGGATAGACGGACGACCGGTATCACATAATACGCCCCGATATATATATATATATATATATATATATATATATATATATATATATATATATATATATATATATATATATATATATATATATATATATATATATATATATATATATATATTGGGCATATAAAAAGGTCAAAAGTGTTTTTTGCTTGGGTGAAGGGTAAAGAGCCAAAATGTCAACTTCTTCGTGCTTCCCACGGCAGTTAGCTTACCTTGATCAACATCCGATTGATTTTATCGATTGTTCTTGCCTTTATGATGCCAGGAGTGCAGAAGTTTTTTATTTTTAAAGACACTGAAATGACAATTATTGTGTGGAAAAGCATTATGAAGCACCTAGGAATTGTTTGTCTGTCTGTCCTGTCTTTGTTTAGTTTTGTTTTCCAAGATGGAAATGAAAGTTCAACATTGGAGAAGCCTTAATATAATGGCTGCTAGGTTGTTTTTTGGAGGGTACCAAACACAAAAGGTAAATTTTTTTTTTTAATCTAAACTGGGATGCTTCATAAAATTTTAATAATTTTGTATTATTTTTCTCTTCATTGTGTCAAAACATCTTACATGATCATGTGTGCAAGTACTGTGTAGTGGAATTCGAAACTTCATCTTCTCTCTACATCCCACTTCCCTTTCATTACTCACCATGCACACAAAAAACTCGCCCACCTGCTTCCCTTTCTACGTTCCTTGAGTACATAATAAATAAATAGATCAAATCTATTGATGGAAACCTCAAATTATTTGTTATGCGACAGTTGCATGGTGGTATTCAAATTCATATTCCTGGAAACATGCTGTCTGACTTTTATGAAATTTACTTGAGCTGTGATGTAACCTTTGTTAATGTTTCATGCGTTACTGGCTTCATGCGTGCTGATTGAAGCTTCTTCCATTAAAATGCTGCAAGTCACTAAACTTCAAACCTCCTGCAAGCTTTCAATGTGGAGGGATGCTCTGGTACTGCCACACTAACCATCTCTACAAAGTAGCGACCTCAATCAGTGGGCCCAGATTGTATCGGTTCATTGAATGATACGACGTTGCTTGGCACAATTCGTCATCTATGTTGGTGCAACTTATCATGCATACAAATATGATGGAATCCCCTCCCCACTCCCCTTCCCCATATGTTCCATACATGCCTCTCCCCCATACTCCTGTTTATACAAAAAAAAAACTTTATGCTTCATCTGTCCACAGCTCTTAGAATAGTATGTGGTAGTAATGTCAGTTTTATCATTATCATGGCCGGTAATGACTCAAATTTAAACTTTATTTCCATCCCTAATCCAAAACTAATCATATCAGCTCCATTGTGAGAAGGTACAACAGTTCCTGAAATTTTATACCGACGGTGATGCTAACTGGACATCGTAAGTGTGCGATCAAGACCAGCATATCAACGTTACTCGACGACAATGGAATGACAGTGGTCATAAAACATCTAAACTGATTGTCAAGTGGTACTTGACCTTCCGACTGAGATGGTATTTCATTCTCCACCCCTCATTCTGATGTCTCCATTGGTGTAATTAACCTCCGCCATCGAAGATGGATGGAGGTTACTGTTTTCATCCCCTTTGTTTGTTTGTGAACATTATTACAGAAAAACTCCTTGACGGATTTCGACGAAATTTGGTGGGGGTTCGGTCTGGTCCAAGGATCATGCCATTAGATGTTGGACTTTGTCCAAAATCCAATCTGGCCGCTATGGCGGCCAATTTGAAAAAATATTTGAATTTTTTTTTTTGCATTTCTACATGTTTTAACCCCCCCCCCAAAAAAATTTTTTTGAGAAAAAATTTTTTACAACTTTTTTTTTCAACAAAATTTCGATTTCTTATTTTTTGCATTTTGACATGTTTTAAGTGATTTCCAACCCCCCCCCCAAAGAAAATTGTTAGAGAAAATTTTTTTTGCAAATTGTTTTCAACAAAATTTCGATTTTTTTTTTGCATTTCTCCACGTTATAAGTGATTTCCAACAAAAAAAAAATGCCAAAATTATAATTGCGGCTGATTTTGGAACTTCAGGTGGATATACCCACGTAAAATCAATTTCTGTCTCAAGGAATCAGTTATGACGAATGAATTGAGTATGTAAAAGGGAAAGTTGCAAACTATAACTCTGAGCACTGTTGACGTCAAATTGAATGAATAGGATATCAGGTTCACTTGAGTGACCTCGCGGTATTGGCGGCGGAGGTTTTGCACTCTACCGAGTGCTCCCCCTCTAGTTGTATATGTATTGTGCATTTCTAACTTTTGATGCCTTCTTGGGTTTCACTTCATTCCTCCTCCATTTCCTTCTTTCTTCATATCTTCTTTTATTCATTGCTTTCTTTATTTTGCTTTATTGTGGAACAACATGAATTCAAAGCATCTCTAATTTACAGCATTGTTCTTTTAATTTAGCTGTGCTTGCATTAGGATGCTTGTTTCCACAAAACTTTTTTGTGTTTTTGAGATAAATTGTTGTTTGATGGTTCTGCGGTGCAGCATTGATTTTTGTTGTTGTTTTTTTGTGTGTTTGTAAGGTCCAACACTTGAACATGAACAGGATATGAATTGTTTTAATAATGAGACATTTGCACATGTCATCTACCATTGTTTCATAGCAAAGGATGTGCAGTGCATGCAAGCACATGTGGACATGTGACAACGAACGGTTTTCTTTCCTGTTTATATTTTTCACTGTAAATGTTCATTGCACAAGAACAGACCACAATACTGGAATACAACACTGATGACGAAGCATTTTAATAATACAAATGTATGTTTTGAAAATGAATGTTCTTAATAAATTAGTGTACAAATCACACTTGTTTTGAAATTCCCCCTTTTCTTTCTTTCTTTCTTTCTTTCTTTCTTGGAGCATCTGCTCATGGAAAAGCAAGGTATAAATAAGGCTGACAATGGGAAAAACATTTATTTTGGGAATTCTCTTATTACAGACCTATACTTTCTGGTACAACATAAGCAAGATGAACATTGACATGATTTTAAAAAGTGCATGGAGTCTTGGATAATGTAGAAATGAATTTTTTTTTTTCTATCTTTATTTGAAAACCCAATTATGATACATTATTGTAGCTTACAATACGAGTTGGGCTGGGAGGATAATTTAGAGGTAAGCACACACCTTTGAGCTGTCTCGCCTGCGTTGAAATCTCAACCCACATATGGACTATCAACCTGGTGTTTTGCATGCAGAACGAGGGATCAAAAATGAGGGACTCTCGGATGGACGTTAAGCCGGAAGACTCGTCTGCCAACAATGGGGGAGTTGGTGTATGGTAAACTAGAAGGGCACTCAGGAGGGCGCATACCTCCGCCAAACTGATTAGTTTACGTTTTGTATCCCACTGATATGCTGGATCTGGATTCAGACCTGAAGTAAAATCTAATCGGCTTATTCTGGTCACCTAATCAACTCGTCCACCAAGTTTTTTTTATCTATTACTCAATGGTGAAAAATCACTTAAATTATCGTATCAGGATTTCGGTATTCACCAAAATCGAATCAATTCTTCCTTGTTACATACCCAACCTGCTCATGAGGTTTCGTCCGAATCTGTCTAAGTTTTTGAGATATCCCGCTATATGTCCTTTTAGCCCTCTCCTACACACTCAATGGTGAAAAATCACACAAAAAAGTTCTTGATCTTCAAAATCGAATCGATTCTTCCTTGTTACATCCCCAACCTGTTCCCCAATTTTCGTCTGAATCCGTCCACAACTTTGAGATATTCTGTACGCAAACAGACAGAAAGGGGTGAAAACATAACCTCCTTCACTTTCAGTGGTGGAGGTAACAACTCATGAAAACTAGAAGTGTACTCGGTGGAGCGCATACCACCGCCACATAATGCCTGATCCACGAGAACATATCGGGCCCAATACATTTTTGAAATATTATGCTATACAGTACTCTATCGTTTTTGGCCCCATCTCTCAATGGTGAAGAATCACGAAAAAAATAAATAATTCTCGTATCCAGATCTGGATTGGGATCTTCACCAAAATCGAAACAATTCGTTCTTGCGACACACCTAAAAAAAGTGTCCACCAAATTTCAGCCGAATCCGTCCACAACTTCTTGAGATATCGTGATTGAGATATATATATATATATATATATATATATATATATATATATATATATATATATATATATATATATATATATATATATATATATATATATATATATATATATCGTTTTTGGCCCAATCTCTCAATGGTGAAGAATCGCTTAAAAAATTCTAGTCATCGGATCCGGATCTTCACCAAAATCTAATCATTTCGTCCTTGTCACTAACACACACCGAACCTATCCACAAAATTTCACCCGGACGCAATGCTCACGTACGACGTGAGGATCACATCAAGCGTGAGCCAAGAAAACAAAGCCAACAAGAGGGGGAGCACTCGGTAGAGTGCAAAACCTCCGCCGCCAATACTGCTGGGTCACTTAAGTGAACCTGATATCCTATTCATTGTAGGTCAAAACGGATCAGACTCTACTGAACCACGATTGATTAAACTAAACTAGATCAATGCGCATGTAGAAATGCCAAAAAAATGAAATCTAAGTTTTTTTGAAAAAAAAAGTTGCAAAGTTTTTTTTTTTGCTAACATTTTTTTGGGGGGGGGTTGGAAATCACTTAAAACATGCAGAAATGCAAAAAAAAAGTTGCAAAATTTTCTGGGTTTTTTTTCTCTAACAAATTTTTTTTGGGGGGGGGTTGGAAATCACTGAAAACATGTAGAAATTCAAATATTTTTTCAAAATGGCCGCCATAGCGGCCATATTGGACTTTGAATCAAGTCCAAAATCTAATGGCATGATCCTTGGACCATACCTAATCCCCCCACCAAGTTTTGTCGAAATCCGTTGAGTTTTTCCGTAATACTGTTGACAAACAAACAAACAGACAGGGGTGAAAACAGTAACCTCCGTCCATCTTCAATGGCGGAGGTTAACGAGAGGGGGAGCACTTGGTAGAGTGCAAAACCTCCGCCGCCAATACTGCTCGGTCACTTAAGTGAACCTGATATCCTATTCATTGGAGGTCAAAACGGATCAGACTCTACTGAACCAGGATTGACTAAACTAAACTAGATCGACGCGCATGTAGAAATGCCAAAAAAATAAAATCGACTTTTTTGAAAAAAAAAGGTGCAAAATTTCTGGGTTTTTTTATCTAACAATTTTTTTTGGAGGGGGGGTTGGAAATCACTTAAAACATGTAGAAATGCAAAAAAAAAAATTCAAATATTTTTCAAATAAAATCGAAATTTTTTTGAAAAAAAGTTGCAAAATTTTGTTTTTCTCTCTAACAAATTAAATTTTTTTTGGTTGTAAATCACTTAACATGTAGAAATGCAAAAACTGAAATTCAAATATTTTTTCAAAATGGCCGCCATAGCGGCCATATTGGACTTTGGACCAAGTCCAAAATCTAATGGCATGATCCTTGGACCAGACCTAATCCCCCCCACCAATTTCGTCGAAATCCATCGAGTTTTTCCGTAATACTGTTCACAAACAAACAAAGACGGGTGAAAACAGTTTTAACCTCTGTCCATCTTCGATGGCGGAGGTTAATTAAGACGCACATCATTCTCAGGAACAAAAAGGAAAGGACAGCATTGCTGATTAAGGTGGGTTTTTTGGCTTAATAATACAGAAATCAAGAAAATTAACAACTACCAGGACCTCCAAAATGAGATCACGAGATCTTGGAAGATGAAGACCATTGAAATTGTACCAGTGATCATTGGAGCAGCAGTAATGTTAAAGAAGGACCTCACTGGGATTTTGAAAACCATTCCTGGGAATATTACCACAAATGAGCTCCAACTGGAGGCAGTCCGGGCTTCAGTGACTATCGTGAAAAGAGCCCTCGGAACAAAAGTCTGAGAACAGTTGAACAGCTTAATCCATGATCTGTGAACCTTTACCGAAGTGAAGGTGGATAGTGGATACTTTGAGTCCTGGGAGGACTTCGTTCCATCTCCTAAGACCCACAAATGGGGATAACAACCAATCACACACACACACACACACACACAAACACACACACACACACACACACACACACACACACACACACACACACACACACACACACACACACACACACACACACACACACACACACACACACACACACACACACACACACACACACACACACAAACACCCTGTGGGATTAAACACGGTAACCTGGAATGGTATGGGAAACACTTTTAGTGATTATAAAAGAATAATAAAAACTAGCCAAAACCCCGTCACAGACGGATTCCGTTCATTCAACCACCCTCACCAGCTCACCCACACTCGAGGGACATGGACTGGACAGGGCATGCTTGCCCCAGCCGAGTCATCCCCCGCCCCTACCCCATTCCCCCCCCTCGCCCAAAAATGTAATTACTTCGGCCCCGCCTCTTCACTCCCCGCCCCCCGTCTCTTGATTCCCCGCCCCGCTTGCTCCCGGGCCCCCTGTCCACCCCCTCACACTCAACCCCACCTAATTCACCCCAGCCCCCGCCCCATTTCCCCCCGTCTGCCGCTTTCAATTTGCTTACCCCCGCCCAAAAATTTGCTTACCTTGCCCCCCCCGTCTCTTCACCCACCCCCGCCTCTTCACTCTCTGCCCCCGTCTCTTCATCCCCCACCCTCGCCTCTTCACTCTCTGCCCCCGTCTCTTCATCCCCCACCCCCGCCTCTTCACTCTCTGCCCCCGTCTCTTCATCCCCCACCCCCGCCTCTTCACTCTCTGCCCCCGTCTCTTCATCCCCCGCCCCACCTCTTCACTCCTCGCTCCCGTCTCTTCTTCCTCCACCACCGCCTCTTCACTCTCTGCCCCCGTCTCTTCATCCCCCACCACCGCCTCTTCACTCTCTGCCCCTGTCTCTTCATCCCCCACCCCCGCCTCTTCACTCTCTGCCCCCGTCTCTTCATCCCCCACCCTCGCCTCTTCACTCTCTGCCCCCGTCTCTTCATCCCCCACCCCCGCCTCTTCACTCTCTGCCCCCGTCTCTTCATCCCCCACCCCCGCCTCTTCACTCTCTGCCCTCGTCTCTTCATCCCCCGCCCCACCTCTTCACTCCTCGCTCCCGTCTCTTCTTCCTCCACCACCGCCTCTTCACTCTCTGCCCCCGTCTCTTCATCCCCCCCCCCCGCCTCTTCACTCTCTGCCCCCGTCTCTTCATCCCCCACCCCCGCGTCTTCACTCCCTGTCCCCGTCTCTTCATCCCCCGCCCCCACCTCTTCACTCCTCGCCCCCGTCTCAACGAAAAGTGTTTATTCTGCTTCAGAGTTGAAGGTTGACTATTGCCACTATGTGCGATGCACTCTTACAGGTACGAAGTTTCTTTCAGTCCAGGTCACAGTACCGAGAAAAACGTGACGCGACCGCTAGGAGGAGCACAAAATTGGTCCTTCAGTATTAATATATAGATAATAAAAATAAATATTTATTAATTTTTCCCGTGTGTCCTCCTGCCGAGATGTGCGAGACTCACAATGGACGTTTTAACCACGTGATGAGTGATGACACCACGGGGTGTTTAGTGATTCAAGATGGAAGGAAGAGGAAGAACCGATTGTTTGGAGTTCATAGTTTTGAATTCCGTCTCCACGTTCACCATGAATTGAATGTTTGTTTGTTTGTTCCGATGACGTTGGATGAATCCGTCTTGTGAGCCTCAGATTTGCTCGTCGAACGCAGCCCACCATTTCCGGTGCGTGTCCATTACCTGAACAATCAGATTACGAGCTCTCGCCAACCGGCTTAAGCACTCCAACTAAACGGTTTATAAGGAACGGCTGGCTTGGTAAGTGACGGCAAGTTTATTGGAAATGGAACACACCTCAGTTTTGCAGTTCAGTCCGTGGACATGTTGTCTAATCTATTGGGTGGTGTATAACACGTGGACACTGTTGTGTCCGAGAACAGACAGACAGACACTAGAGCCAGTGGCAACTCTGCTTTATTGCAAGCACGAGCGTACACTGCGACAACCCCTAGCGGGCAAGTCATGATATAAAATCCAATCACGTGACTACAAGCATCCAACCTCCATACAGCACACTCCTCCCCTTCTAAATGGCAGAAATCAACAGACAAACTCCTCCAAGTACCGCAGCCTTTTCCTGATCCGCCCCGGGTGGACAGGCCCACCAGACGGCACAGGCTCAGACGCCCCCTGGCTCGGTCGCGGTGACATTCCAGTGGGACTCGCTCCATTTGTAACATCAAGAGCACCCAAGCTTGTCCGCTTCCCTTGGCCAGGACCGATTCAGGTAAACACCCCGAGTCCGCTAGCCCCGTGGGCGCCGGCACGTCTGGCCTTGGCGATTCAACGTCTGGCCCCGGCGACATCAGAGGTGGGGGCTCCATGTCACTCGGCGTGAGAGGTGACGTTGAACAGCGATCATGCATTTGATCAACGTGCCGCTTCCACACCTTCCCATCATCAGTCCTAACCAAGCAATTGGCCGGTCCTAGTATCACGGAAACCACGGCCGGCATCCATTTGCAATTGTGGTAATAATCACGCACCATCACCCGCTGTCCCACATCAAAACTGCGTACCAGTGCCGCACGTGACCTCGCCCCAAGCACCGACCTCCCAGGTCGCAGCAAATCCAGTCGCGACCTCAATGCTCGTCCATACAGACGCATGGCAGGTGTATCATCAGTAGTCGGATGGACAGCATTTCAATACTGCAACAAGAATACATCAATCATTGTCTGCATAGATGCACCCTCCCCCCTGCGCAAGGCACGTTTTAACATTTTAACAAATGATTCAGCTTGCCCATTCGTTGCTGGATGGTATGGCGCAGATCTCAGATGTTTTATACCATTCTGGCGCATGAAATTATCAAACACACCCGCAACGAACTGTGGACCATTATCAGACACCAGAAGCTCGGGTATCCCTTTGTTAGCAAAGATCGTTCGCAGCTTCTCCACCGTATTGTCTGCAGACGTGCATTGCATGACCACAACCTCCAGCCATTTGGAGAATGCATCAATCACAATCAAAAACATTTTTCCCTTGAACAGCCCAGCAAAATCCACATGGATCCTTTGCCAAGGTCTGTCCGGGACCAGCCATAGGCCCAACGCCCGCCTCGGGTTGTCGGCACCCGCTTGACAAGTAGTGCAATGCTTAATCATTCGCTCAATGTCTTTATCTAAACACGGCCACCACAATAGGCTAAGGGCGAGACTCTTGGTCTTAACGATGCCAAGGTGACTGGCATGCAGCTCCTCAAGGCAACATTGCCTGAACTTCGGGGGAATCACCGTTCTCATCCCCCACATAATGCACCGTTGGGCCAACGACAGCTCTGACAGTCTCGATGCGAACGGCTGAAATCCAGGTGTCGAAGGCAGATCACTCCAATTACCTGTAGAGATCGCCCGAACGACACAGGCGAGCACTGGATCGTGGGCTGATTCCACAGCCACTTGCTTGGCCGTGATCGGCCCACTCTGGATTTGACTCAGTGCAAACACATCAACCCGATCGGCTGCTTCAGACGAAGAAGAGCCCTCCGCGCACGGCAAACGTGAGAGACCGTTGCAGTTGGCATGCTTCCTGGTGCTCTGGCACTGGATATCGTAGCTGTAGGCAGCAAGGAACACACACCATCGTATCTGCGCGGCTGCTTCCACCGGCACCCCGCGCTTGGGTTCCAGGATGAATTGGAGTGGTTTGCGATCCGTCTGCAAGGTGAAATGCTGACCCAGCAGGTATTGATGAAACTTCTGCACCCCCCAGACGAGGCTGAGAGCCTCGCGCTCGATCTGGGCATATTCCCGCTCTGCCGCTGACAGGGTACGGGATGTAAAACAAACAGGCCGCTCGGAACCATCGTCCATCCTGTGGGACAGCACTGTCCCGATGCCGTACGCGGAGCTGTCGCATGCTAATAAGAGCGGACGTGCAGGCTCATAGTGGACGAGGACCGCATCTTCCGTGAGCATTAGCTTGATGCGGTCGAACGCCGCTTGGTGGTCGGCCCTCCACGCCCAGCGTTTGTCCTTTTTGAGCAGCCGCATCAACGGGGCCAGCTCCGAGCTGAGATCGCGTACGAATCTTTGCTAATACTGCGCCATTCCAATGAATGAGCGCAGCTGCGTCATGTCACGGTGGCATGTGCTGAATTTCCTCCACCTTCCGAGGGCCTTTCAACAGCCCCTCCGGCGTGATGATGTACCCGAGGTATTCCAACCATTGTTTGAAGAACGCGCAATTGTCCCTGTTCAAGTGCAGGCCGCACGCCTCCAATTTCGTCAGCACCTTGTCGATGTTAGCGAGGTGCTCTTCCGCCGTTTTCCCCGCAATGAGCACGTCGTCCAGGTAGGTCTGATCGGGCAGGCTAACGCAAACCTGATCCATGGCTTTCTGCCACAAGGCTGGGGCCGAAGCAATCCCAAAACAGAGTCGGGTATATCGATAGAGCCCTTGACACGTGTTGATTGTCAACAGGTCGCTACTCCCGGGATCCATCGCCAGATGAAAATATGCATCACGCAGATCAAGCTTCATGAAGTATTGACTCCCCGCCAATCGTGCATATATCTCATCGATTGACGGCAGCGGATACTGCTCCACGCTGAGCCCCGGGTTAACCGTGGTCTTGAAGTCCCCGCACAATCGGACGTCCCCATTCCGTTTCAGCACCGTGACGACTGGGGTGGCCCAGCCTGAGTACGACACCCGTTCGATCACTCCACAGGCCTCCAGTCTATCAAGCTCACCCTTGACCTTGTCCCGCAGGGCATATGGAACTGGCCTTGGTTTACAGAATCGAGGAACCACCCCCTCCTTCATGAATAGCTTTGCCTCCACGCCCTTGAGTTTCCCAAGGTCGTCGCAAAATAAACCTTGATGCCTTTGAAGAATCTTCTCCAACTGATCGTCCAATCGGCTCGGCATGGGTTGTACAAGGTGAATGGCTGTCCAGTCTAGCCTGATGCGGGTCAGACAGTCCCGGCCTAGGAGGGACAGACCCCTCCCCCGCACCACATACAACTTGAGAGCGGCGTGCTGACCTTGGTAGACTACAGACACGTCTGCCATCCCAACCGGCGTTATCTTCTCGCTGGTGTATGTGTATAGCGTGAGGTCTGACCTGATAAGTTTCAGACCGCTGAGTCTACGCGCGGTCTCTTCACCTATGATCAACACACCAACACAATTTGAAACATGATTGGTGTTTTGTTAACCTCGATTTCCACCGTCATCGGTCGTGTCATCGCAGGACCAACTGAAAAGAGACTCATCATTAGTTGCAGGCCCCGCCCCAGGTCGTCGGGGTCGCCTCGCACAGGTTGCAGGTCTTGCCCCGGGTCGTCGGAATTGTCCCGTACATCGCCGTCCATGACCTTAACGGTGGCCAACGCCACTCGACACACACGCTTCAGATGGCCCACCTTGTGACAATGCAAACACACGCTGTTCTTATACGGGCACACCCGCCGAAGGTGTCGACCTCCACACCCCCCCCCCCTCCCAACATGCCTGCATGTTCATCTCGCCACCCGATCGGCCGTGTTGCGAAAACTGGCCGCGGTTCGCACCGAAGGTCGATCGCGCGGCCTGAGGCGCACGGAACATCGCGTTGATCCCCAAGTCACCTGCCATGGTTTGGCCGGCGATGGCTCGTACATCCCTGAGGGTCCGTACGACAGCCGACGCGGTTTCGACCGCCGTGCCAAACGTGATGTCCTCGAACTTCGCCCGCAGTATCGCCGAAACCATTTTCGGCTCTTGCAATCCGGAAATAAATCGATCTTTGAGCCTCGTCGGACGCTCATCCATCGTGAACTTGCAGGCAACGGAGAGATGTTTCACCCGCACGACGAAATCCGCGACGCGCTCTCCCGGGCTCCTCGCCAGGTGATCGAACTCGTACCGCGCTCGCTGTGGTGACTTCTCTGGCGCCGTGTGCGTTTTCATCTTCTGCACAATGTCACGGAACGACAGCCCGGCGTCCCTCGGCTTGTCGGGTGCGACCAGGTCACCTAACAGCCGGTAATTGTCTGGCGACAGCGACGCAAGAAGGATCGACTTCTTCGTGGCTCCGTCGGCTACGCTGTTCGCGTCAAAATAGCACTCCAACTGCTCCGAAAACAGCTGAAAGTCATCGCTGATGATAACCGGCACCTTGCCGTGGACGGTAATCTGATTACCATCCATCCCATCCATCGTCGCCAACTGTTGTACCCGAAGAACAGACAGACAGACACGAGAGCAAGTGGCAACTCTGCTTTATTGCATGCGCGAGCGTACACTGCGAAAACCCTTAGTGGGCGAGTCATGATATAAAACCCAACCACGTGATTACAAGCATCCCCAAGCATCCCCAAGCATCCAACCCCCATACAGCACAGACACTGCTTCAATAGCCTGAAACTTACGGATTTTTTTAACGATCTCTAAAATCATTATCTCTCTATAATTCCAGCAGTGTGTGTGTGTGTGTGTGTGTGTGTGTGTGTGTGTGTGTGTGTGTGTGTGTGTGTGTGTGTGTGTGTGTGTGTGTGTGTGTGTGTGTTTGTCTGTGACCGCCGTTTCTCGACGACCGCCGGTCCGATCTTATTGAAACTTTCCAGGAATATTGCCGGGGCCCCGCAGATGTGCCTTTTCGAGGTTTGATGTCAATCGGACGAGCGGTTCCCAAGTTACGGCCATTTATCTGTCGACCAATGATGAGACACGGTGCTATGACATCACCAATGACGTCACAATTAATGTTTATTTATTTATTATTTTCAAAAATTTTTTGCACGATTGACGGTCCAATCTGATTGAAACTTGCCAGGAATATTGCTGGGGACCCGTGGATGTGCTTTTTCGAGGTTTGATATTAATCGGATAAGCGGTTCCCAAGTTACGGCCATTTATCTGTCCACCAACGACAAGACACGGTGCTATGACATCATGAATGATGTCACAATTAATGTTTATTTATTTATTTTTGTGAATACATTTACAGAGAGATGGGTGAGGGAGGATGGGGGATAGAGGAGGAGGTGAAAGAGGCGGGGAAGAGGAGGGGGGGAAGAGGAGGGGGGAAGAGGAGGGGGGAAGAGGAGGGGGGAAGAGGAGGGGGAAGAGGAGGGGGAAGAGGAGGGGGGAAGAGGAGGGGGGAAGAGGAGGGGGAAGAGGAGGGGGAAGAGGAGGGGGGAAGAGGAGGGGGGAAAGATGAGGGGGGAAAGAGGAGGGGGGAAAGAGGAGGGGGAAGAGGAGGGGGAAGAGGAGGAAGAGGAGAGAGGGGGAAAGAGGAAGAGGAGAGAGGGGGAAGAGGAGGAGAGAGAGGGGAAAGAGGAGGGGGAAAGAGGAGGGGGAGAGAGGGGGAAGAGGAGGGGGAGAGAGGGGGAAGAGGAGGGGAGAGAGGGGGAAGAGGAGGGGGAGAGAGGGGGGAAGAGGAGGGGAGAGAGGGGGAAGAGGAGGGGGAAGAGGAGGGGAGAGGAGGGGGAGAGGAGGGGGAGAGAGGGGGAAAGAGGAGGGGGAGAGAGGGGGAAAGAGGAGGAGGAGAGAGGAGGGGAGAGGGGGGCAAGGGAGAGAGGGGGAGGGACAGAGGGGGAGAGGGGGGAGAGGGGGAGAGAGGAGGGGGAGAGGGGGCAAGGGAGAGAGGGGAGGGACAGAGAGGGAGGGACAGAGGGGGAGAGGGGGAGAGAGGGGTGAGAGAGGGCGTCACAATTGAGGAGGGGCGAGAGAGGGGTGAGAGAGAGGAGCGAGAGAGAGGGGCGAGAGAGAGGGCGAGAGAGAGGACGAGAGAGAGGGGCGAGAGAGGGGCGAGAGAGGGGGCGAGAGAGAGAGGGGCGAGAGAGAGGAGGCGAGAGAGAGGAGGCGAGAGAGGGGGGCGAGAGAGGGGGGCGAGAGAGGGGGCGAGAGAGGGGGGCGAGAGAGGGGGGCGAGAGAAGGGGGCGAGAGAGAGGGGCGAGAGAGGGGGGCGAGAGAGGGGGGCGAGAGAGGAGGCGAGAGAGGGGGGCGAGAGAGGCCTGCACATACATGCACGCACCTACGGGCCCGTACTAGTTTCATTTAAATCGAAGTATATATCTGAACACTGGCGGGATATCGTGTTCCATAAACTATAGTTGGTGATGGAACACACCCGATTATTAATACTCTGATAAAGATCGAAGTCCCGCCCTTTCCAGCATTTTCCAATGATCTCGCTTCGACGACTCGTTTGATTGGTTAATCCATTATAATTTGGTTGAATTATTTCTTTATTTTGTAATCCATTCACTGTACTTATTTTATCGTTCTGACAAAAGAGCACTTCAATCACGGAAATGCAAGATTGTCATTCGTGGTGTATCGCGACAGTTTTACGAAGCGATGTGTCTTTATTTTATTTTTTATTGACAGTTTTATTCCTACTTCCACATGTAGTTCGTGTAACGTAATTTTCGAGAAGTTAATTTTTTTAATTATTATTTATTTATGTTTTTTATTATTATTATTATTTTTTTATCATTATTTTTTTTTTACTAAATAAGCCGTGTTAAATTACCAATTAAAGATACGCTATTAAAGTCTAAAATGCAAGATTGCCATTCCTGGTGTATAGCGACAGTTTTACGAAGCGATGCCGGATTCCTACTTCCACATATAGTTCGTGTTTCGTAATTTCCAAGAAGTGAAATTTTTTTATTTTTTTATTAATATTATTATTATTTTAAAATTATTATTATTATTATTATTTTATTATTATTATTTTTTTACTAAGTAACATGTGTTAAAACAACAATTAAAGAAACGCAATTAAAGTCTAAAATGCAAGATTGCCATTCGTGGCGTATAGCGACAGTTTTACGAAGCGATGCTGGATTCCTACTTCCACATCTAGTTCGTGTTTAGTAATTTCCGAGAAGTTAATTTTTTTTCATGTTTTTTTTTTTTTTTTTAAACTAAATAAGATGTGTTAAATCATCAATTAAAGAAACGCTATTAAAGTCTAAAATGCAAGACTGACAAAGGGAAAGCAAAGTGGAGCAGATGAAAACCGTCGCTTCCCCGAATTGCGTTGTGACATTTGAGGAAGCTCGTGTAGGGGACGGCTGGTGAAACAGTATGGCATGTCGTGAGGAAAGGGGTAGCGATGTTAAGCAGTGGTATTCGAAAAAACGTTTAGACGAAGACGATACTATTACTAAGAGCGCCAAGAAAGCCAGGCTCGACGGAAGAGGTGCGGCAGGTGCTCATTGGGAACTGTTTAATACAGAATATACATTGTTATGATTACTGTAATGCTTGGCCTGTGTTCTCGCATCGAAGTCGGGCCGCTTCGTTCAGTGGGTTGCCCCCCCCGCCCCCCCCCCCCAAAAACGACCACCTCCGATCAGCTCATGTATTGTGACCCCGAAGTTGTAAATCTGTTGAACCCAAAAGATGGACTTCTTGCTTTAAGCGATTTTACACGATCATAGGGATCGAAACCATTAAATAAATCCGAATATTTCCTTTCATTTGGTGCAATTCGATTACTGCATTAAGTCGGCTGCCCCTGTGATTGCACAATGGTGACGTCACTTCAGGACCGTCGTTCCTACCCAAGTTCCAGATATCTTCTTCCACGGTGTGAATCTTCTCTGATGGCCCTTTTATAGTACAAGGAAAACTACTAAACATCTGGTCAACAATTATACACGTGCAAAAAAAAAAAAAAAAATTCACAAGAACGATCACAATTGCCTTTTATTGAGGACAAATCGTAAAGAAAATTGTGACATTGGTTCATTTTTTACTAAAACTTTTGACACCCAGTAAGTTTTATCATTCTGCAAAGAGGTTTCCCAAATGTTTGTGAGATTTAATCGTTCACACCCATTACTGAGAACTTTCGTGTTAAAGTTGGGTAAAAATTTTTTTTTAATATTGTTTCCTTTTTACAAACCATTTTGCACCATGAAACAGAAATTGTACTGGAGTGGGATATGTTGGTCAAAAGGCCACCTTGGTTGGTGATGAGATGGGCCACGGGCTGAGAAGTCCGTCGTGGTTTGGCCGAGATGTTAATTTGTCCCAAGATGGTAATTTGTCCCAAGATGGTAATTTGTCCCAAGATGGTAATTTGTCCCAAGAGGGTAATTTAGGCCAATATGGTAATTTAGCCCAAGATGGTAATTTGTCCCAACATGGTAATTTGTCCCAAGATGGTAATTTGTCCCAAGATGGTAATTGGTCCCAAGATGGTAATTTAGCCCAAGATGGTAATTTGTCCCAAGATGGTAATTTGTCCCAAGAGGGTAATTTAGCCCAATATGGTAATTTAGCCCAAGATGGTAATTTGTCCCAACATGGTAATTTGTCCCAAGATGGTAATTTGTCCCAAGATGGTAATTTGTCCTAAGATGGTAATTGGTCCCAAGATGGTAATTTAGCCCAAGATGGTAATTTGTCCCAAGATGGTAATTTGTCCCAAGATGGTAATTTGTCCCAAGATGGTAATTGGTCCCAAGATGGTAATTTAGCCCAAGATGGTAATTTAGCCCAAGATGGTAATTTGTCCCAAGATGGTAACTTAGCCCAAGATGGTAATTTAGCCCAAGATGGTAATTTAGCCCAAGATGGTAATTTGTTCCAAGATGGTAATTTAGCCCAAGATGGTAATTTAGCCCAAGATGGTAATTTGTCCCAAGATGGTAATTTAGCCCAAGATGGTAATTTAGCCCAAGATGGTAATTTAGCCCAAGATGGTAATTTGTCCCAAGATGGTAATGTAGCCCAAGATGGTAATTTAGCCCAAGATGGTAATGTAGCCCAAGATGGTAATTTAGCCCAAGATGGTAATTTAGCCCAAGATGGTAATGTAGCCCAAGATGGTAATTTGTTCCAAGATGGTAATTTAGCCCAAGATGGTAATTGACAACTGTGCAAGTCGTTGACATCCAAGCATTGTTGATACTTGATGTACCTTGTTGGTTAGTATCTGAATGCCATGCTAGTTTTTTGACGCATGTTGATATTGCAAATGCTGTGATCTTTGCACTTAAATTTTTGGGGTTCAATTTACAAGAATGGAAATTGAACAAGTCGACACCTCGACCTATTTTTTTATTTTATTGTATAAATCCCAGGTTGGGGACCTTTCCTAGTCCGAGGGCCGTAACAGCTATTTCTAATCTGGGTGTGGCTTGGATACATGCTTCATGATTTGTTGGTATGCCCGGTGTTGGCTTAATGGTTAGGGTGGTGGGCTTGGAATCCCAGGGTTCTGAGTTCAAATCCTCTGCGGCCATTGAATTAATATCAGGTGGGGTTGACTCAGCCTGTCATCCTTCCGAGGTCGGCAAAATGATTACCAGCTTGCTGGGATGATTGAGCCATTCGAGTATCCTGCGTTGGAGTACCCGTCCAGGATTGCACCCGATAGCCCACGAGACTGCTTCGGCAGCACCGACGCTCTGTACAGAGTATTGTGCCGATGGATTGATGGATGAATTTGTTGGTAATTTAAACAGCACATACGCAGATAAGTAATGTAACTAATCATTCTGACTTCTGACTGAAAAGCACGACACTCCGAGTCAACTTTCCGCTTCTTAACAATCGCTATTATATCAACCATGGCCGTTGATGAAATAAAATATTCATTAATTTCACCACTTTTTGTCTCAAACTGTTCAGACTTCATTTTATGGCAATGGTAATACAAATATATTCTTATTCTTACTCGCTTTTATCTATAACTGCAAAGTTATACACTGGCAACAATATGTTCTGAGATACAGAGCATGTGTATGATTGTGAAGTTAATCCTTTCTGTCTTTCTGTTAACTTCCTGCCAAGAATGATTGTATCATTTGCAGCAGTGAACATGGTTTTCATATATATATATATATATATATATATATATATATATATATATATATATATATATATATATATATATATATATATATATATATATATATATATATATATATATATATATATATGTATGTACACCTTATGAGGATTAAAGAAGTTGCATAACATTTCTTGGGAAATTAACTTTGTGTGACTTTGAATATTCCTACGTAATTCGTTGTCTTCTTCTTTCCCTCCTTGAGCCATTAGGTACACAGGGTTGCCGAGGCAGTTTCATTGGCTAGGCCACTTTAGGCCATTGGGTTACATCCTGGACGGGTCGCCACTCCCCAACACAAGATACTCGACTGCAAGTGCAGGAATTTGTAATTTGTTCATGGTGCCAGCGATAGCTCACTTACTCTTTGCAAAGGACACTGTGGGGTCTTTAACTTACAGCAACTATTGCTAACAAGCGGGACGCCAAGTACAAGTCCATCCCAGGGTCAGAGCACATATTGACGAATCGCCCTGCATGTGAATCACCAGGGTGGCAGTTTATAGCTGGGTTGAGATCAAAATCCAAGCTAGACAGCTCTGAGGCGAGTGTACATACCTCCACGTTCTCCTGCCAGCACTTCTTACATAATCGCTACGTAAAATACGTCACAAAATATCACCACGTGGGGCGGATCAAAACATGTCGCGGGCCGTATCTGATATCTGGTCCGTGGGCTCGGGATTCCCCATGCCAAGTATAAATCAACTGAATGTACCTCTAATTTGTGTTTGTTTTTTGTTTATTTTTCGTATCATTCTACTTGCCTTAAAAAAAAAAAATGTTGTGGCTGTAGCATTACTGGCTCGCTGTGGTTTGGCTATCAACACTAACCTATTCCTCACCGACATACCCTCATGTTTTAAAACAACGTTTTATACGCACATTTAGCAATTGGGTGTCTCTCCAATGCTTCCCAAATATGTCTCAACTTCTCATGTATTGCATTATATCATGTCACGTAGCTTCTTTGGCACTATTTTTTCACATGCACAGAAAGATTGAGCAGTGATGGAGATGAGGACACTGAGCAAGAAGCAGGAGGCAGTCCATGCCCAGACGGAGAAGAACTTCAAGATGGTGTTTCCCAGGAAGATAGTCTGTCATCCCGCTTTTCCATGTACAACCCCGTCGCACAAAAGCTCATGGTGCGTATACTTTGTTATTCGTGAAGATTGTTTTCATGTGGTTTGCCTTGCTGCGTCTTTAAACAGGAAGCGTGGATTCACATTTACATCGAAACACATCGTCGCCTTGGATTTATGTAGTTTGCTGTGACCTGTGTAAATGTGATGTGCCATAAATCGGTTTGCTGTGGTGTGGAACAATGTGTTGTGTCTGCCATTCTTTCTGCGTCCTTGTGCAGGCTAAAATGGGATTTCGGGAAGGCGAGGGTCTGGGGAAGAACAAGCAGGGACGGCAAGAGATTGTGGAACCATCCGATCATCGTGGGCGCCGAGGTCTCGGCCTCAAGCTCAGAGCTTTCCAAGCGAAGATGGACATTGATTGGAAAACGGAGCAGGTTGTGAAGCTTCATTTACAAATATCCATTGGTTTCAGGATGTTTAAATTTTTTAAAAAATATAACATGTCAGAGGCCACAGATGCCATGGATATAGGCACATAGTGAGGATGTGCTTGGTACAGTGCTCGTAAAAGTTATAGCACGTCGTGTCGATACAAAAGTATTGATGAAACATGAAAAGGTATTGAGTTTAAGGGTGAACTCCTATGTTGGAGGACTTGAAGTGGTCATGGTCTTAACCAAGTGTTGACTGTGTGATTTTTTTTTTCTTTGTTTATTTTTTAGTCTGACCAGGATAATCCTGTGGAATGGTTCCCAAAATGTATGGATGACCTACCAACAGCAGAAGAGTTGAATGGTTGGGATGCCGAAGGAGAGGTGATGGTTTTGATATTAACACTTACTGTCAGTGTCTTGTGTGTAGTTGTCTTCCACAAGTTTGGTACAAGTACTGATTCCATTGCAATCCTTCACACCACATTCGCTTGATCACAGCCCTTCAAACGGTGTACTCTCTTTTCGTTCAATCTACTTCGTCATGTCTTCTCTTTCCTTACTTGCCTTTCTGTTTCCATGATACTGTTATATATCTTTTCACTCCTGTATGCTTTGTAATTGCATTTGCAGAGAAAAGAAAATATAGATGATGAGACAGAGTTCTGCGATGAAGAGTTTCTGATGAACGTGCTTCAATGTAAGGTGGGAAATGGACAGGGAAGAGGGGAAGGGTTTGTGGGAATGGGGGGGAGGGGGGAACTATCCCAGCTCTTATAGGTGGCTTACACCATGGTGACTAGTATTCCCAGCAAATCCTTTGACTGGCAAAGAGAGAAAGAGAAGAAAGATAGAAATAAAGGGAGAAACAAAAAGAAAAAGGAAGTAAATACAAGAGGAACAAGAAAGGGCACTTGGTCGAGCGCATACCTCCGCCCGGATCCGGATTCGGATCTTCACCAAAATTGAATCAATTCGTCCTTGTCCCTCTCCCAGCATGTCCATCAAGTTTCGTCCGAATCGGTGCACAACTTTTTTGAGATATCCTGTTCACAGACAAGGAAACAAAGAAACACAGCTAAAAAAACAGCCAGACAGAGGTGAAAACATATCCTCTGCCCACCTTTGGTGATTGAGGTAATAACATCAACATGCATTTGAAAACGTTGCTACTTCTGATATTCACCGACTTGTCTGTCAGTGAGTGCATGACGAACGCTTTGAAACCTGAACATTCCGACAGCATGCAGGGATTGCACTCACTCTCTTTGGCTACCAGCAAAATTTCTGGTCTATTTTATTTATATATTTTAACATTTGGTACGGCCCTTAGAGTTTTGACTGATTGCCCGAATTGAATGAAAGATTTGCGAATGGCACACAAGTTGCTTACATGATAACTTTTTTCTTTTTAACAGTAATCTTGGCTCATGGAGGAGCTTGTACACACTTCACATTCAGGACCATGATGTTACGCTGGAGCATCAGTGTATTTTTTTTTTTTTTAAACATATGAATTATAAAGACTTCTGTGCACCATGTGCAGATCAACACAGCATATGGTATTTGCACCTGAGATTACAACAGTTAATCATGTGTTCGGATGGGATCGCAAAGCAAGCTGATCACCAAATCGATATATAATGGAGGGAAAGTATGTTGTATGTTTCATCTACTCCTCTGATAGGATTTGACCCAGGAAGCTCAAAATTTCAGGGATTAATGAGGGCACCCTGAAGTTGTTCCTGTGCAAATTTCGTTTGATTCCATCGCGTTTTGAAGAAAAAAAAATTTCTGCCCATCTTGGCATTTTACGGTGTATTACGAGTGTACATGCAGATAAGCAGTCCGCATGTTTTTGCTTCATATACGTCACCAGGTTTATTTTTGTTTTGCGGATCGATCGAGTCAGTGGTCTGTTGCCTATACACCGCCCAAATAAAGAGATGTGTTTGAAAAACATGTTACACGCCTTGAATGAGATCGGCCGCATGGTGGGTACTCTGCTCTGGTATTAATAATCATAATGATAATAACATGACTTCCTTGTGCTTCTAGTGGTTAATAATGATTACGTATTTATTTTAACAATTTTAGCAATCGAGCATTAAGTGTGGCTCTTTTAATTATTTTTTTCCTGTGGCATACATTGCTTAATCAACAAAGTAAGCCAGCAGCTAAACCCAAGTCGATGTAATCCGATGTCATAATAGTGAGAGCGTCCGCTCTGATTTCTGTGAGGTCAGCTGATTTAACCCCGGCCGAGTCGTATCAAAGACTTTTAAAATGGTCCATGCTGCTTCCTTGCTTGACACCCAGCATTTAAAGGACAGTGCACAGATAAACCCTCTGGGTTGGCATCCGTATGAAGGAGGAAATTCCCCCTTAATCGCCCCGCTGAATGTTGGGAGAACAGCGATGTCATAAAATGCAGTGACTGGTACCCAGAATGCGCTGGGAATTGATGTCACTTCCCCCAAACTCAGTGGTTGTTTGTCTGAATTCACATCCGGTGTTGTCGCATTTACTAGTCGACATGTGTGTGCATGATTTGTGTTGCAGCTCCTCCATGAGCCTAAGACCATGTCGAAAAAATATCTTAAAACTGGTTCAATCGAATGTACTCAATATTTTAAAATTATTGTTTGTCTAACTGACCACTTCCAAATATCTTTAATGGTTCCTGTTAGCTTTTCAGTCTGTTTGCCTTTAGAGTGTATTTGATGAGCTGGATGCCGAAGAGATGAGGAAGGCACGCACAAGAGCTAATGCATTCGAGACCATTCGTGGAGCCATTTTCCTCAACAGGTAAGCTTTGACTCCACGTCTTTGCACTCACAGAAGTCTTTCTTATAGTCCAGTAGATCAAGTCAATATTTGGGGAGAACCGTTCAAAATGTGGAAAAAGTGCCACATTTTGCACACTTCTAGTTTTTTTTTTTTTACCCCCTCTTTCATTTAAGATGAGGACACGTTATCTGAGCATGTCTTGGCCGTCAACAATGACATTTTCAAAATGGCCGCCATGAAACCTCATTTTCTACGCATCTTTGCTTCCATATTAGCTACAATGAAAATTCTGGTACCAATTCATATGTTTTTGAGGTCAAGAAATTAAATGAAATAAGTCTCAAACGTTCCCCCTCTTGTTTCTTTGTTAGCGTGCCATTTACCTTGAATGGCCACATTATATCTGTAAATCATGCACACATATGAAGTGGAATTTCAGTCTAACCCTGTATAAAGATAGCAGTCGGGTTTATGTAGTAGATGACTGTGCAAAGAAGATCTTGGGAATTATTTAAGCATGTTATAACAAAAGCGTCAACATGAGATGCAATTGCATTGACTCAGTTTAGTAACGTAACACTTTCATGAAAGTTACTAACACAGTATTCCTTTCACGCAGGAGAATATTGAAATGTATGCACAAGATTATTTAGCTCGATGATGATGCCTCCTGCTTTGATTAGACATAAAATAAGTACTTGGGAGAGACTCTATTGCAACTTTTCCCTCTTACACGAGCTTCGAGATGGTATCGAGAAAAAAAAAACTGTCAAGACCATCGAGAGCATTGGTCAAACTTCATTTGACCAATATGTCGAAGAAAGACTCGTGAAGTGCTCGGCTCAAACAACAAATATCATCCCAAAGAACAAACTTCCACTTTTCACAAAAGCCCCCCAAACGAAGGCCAGAACTGTCCACCAAATAAACACTCTCAGAAGCAACTGTGAGCTTTTTTCAAGAATGTATATATCTTGAGAGTCAAGAAACGCTGATATGGACAAATTTTTCAGTCATGAATATCAGGCAATTCCACCAGCTTTTTCTGATATGGGGCAGTGAAGAGCATGTACGAAGTCAGACCTTGTTGGTTGTTTTGAATCCTTTAAGTGCAAAAGTCCTTGGTGGCTCTGTTTTTGTAAATATGTTTCAACCACAAGATTGAAAACCTTTGTTAACTGTGCAGAAAAAAATGTTCTTGCCACATATACTCAATCACTTTACTTAGACTCAGCTGACCGTGTAGACATTGTGTGGGATTAATATGATGAAAACAGCCTGAAAAACTCTGCAAGACAAAACACAGATAATTGGAAATCGCTTCAAGGTTCTACACCAATTCCAAACAACTCGCACAGTTTTTTTTCTGGGCCGGAGAAAATAAAACAGAGCTAGCTGTTCCTGTACCTAGAAGTGTGTATTTCTACCCGAGCTATCCCAGGGAAGGAATTATACAAACCACAAGACAATGAAGTTTTGTCATCATATCAAAGTGACATACAGCATGATCTATCACCATGCAACCATGAAGAGGCAGACTCTAGGATACTATTGCACACTTTACATTATGCACAAGGCCACAGCAAAGTTTTAATGAGAACAGTTGATACTGATGTAGTTGTATTGGCCATTGCCACGTTCCATTGTCTTCACCTTGATGAATTATGGATCGCTTTTGGAGTGAAGAAGCACTTCAGATACAAACCAATTCAAACAATTGCAGCCACCCTTGGAGAACAGAAAGCCAAAGGCCAAAGGTCGACCTTTTTTCCATGCATTTACCGGTTGTGACACTGTCCTCATTCAGCAGCATTGGGAAGAAAACAGCATGGGATACATGGAAAGCCTTATCAGAAATCACGGAAGCTTTTGTTCATCTCAACCACACCATCATCAGTGTCTGATGACGCATTGAGTCAGTCGCCTTGAGAGATTTGTTGGTCTTCTCTATGGTGGAACAAGTGAAAGCAAGTATTTAAACCAAGCGAGGGAGCCGCTGTTTGCAAAAGGGAGTCAACTGGAAAAGCATCCCTCCGACACAGGCAGCCTTGAAAGAGCACATAAAGAGAGCTGCCTATCAAGTAGGCCACTGCTGGGGCCAAACATTGGTATCCCAATTATACGGAAGACGAAATACTGCATTGGAGTCATTGGAATTAACGGAAATAAACAAAGAGCAAAGATTGTGTCATCAGGAGGAACCAGGATAGGATTCAGGTAACATCCGCTACTCCACTACCCTCAAATCCATCCAGGCGCAGCCAAATGAGCATTACAGAAAGATTTGTACATTAATTCACTTCTATATAGGTCGGTAAAGAAAGACAAATGAAAGAAAAGAAAAAGCAAGAATTAGAATGAATAAAGAGAAATGTGACGTTTTTGTAGTTTTTGAGTTTTTGTAGTTTTTGTATGTATATTGTATATAGATGGGTTTTTTTTTCCTCGGGAAGGGGGCATGGGCTTCGTTAAAAAACACACACATCAAACACACAACACCCCTTGATGAGACCCCCACCAACAGCACTCCGTACACATGCACACAATCACCCATCGATGTTCAAACTACCTGAAAGTCCTGCCAACATCCCCATACCCCTTTATCTCCATAACTTCCAGGTATCTGTCTAATTCCAATTTAAACTTGTACTGTTTCTGCTGCCGCTTCCTTTACAGGGAGACCATTCCATGCATTAACTACTCTCTGAGTGAAAGTCCCCTGCCTTACTACCATCTTAACTCTCCTCTTCTTTACTCTCAGGATATGGTCCTTGGTTCGATCACTGTCTACTCTGTTGAATAATTCATCTGCACTTATTTTATCTATTCATTTCATTATCTTAAACATCTCGATCATATCTCCTCGTAACCACCTCCTTTCTAGTGTATAAAGCCCTGTCTCCTTCAACCGCTCCTCATAGCTGAGTCTAGCTCGGCCCAGAATCAATCTAATAGCCCTACACTGAACCCTCTCTATGGCATCTATGTCCTTCTGGAACTGTGGTGACCAAAACTGTACACAATATTTGAGATGTGGCCCTCACTAAATTCCTGTACAATGTTCACACCACCTCTTTTGATTTATAAATGATCCCCCTCCGAATACAGCCTAGAACCCGATTTGCTTTACCTATCACTGCCTGGCACTGTGTTGCTTGCTTACCTCCCGTATCTATTACCACCCACAGATCCTTTTCCTGTGTGACATGCTCCAAAATTACCCCTTGCATCCTGTAATCTCTATTTTCATTATTCTTTTCCATCCCCAACACCTTACACTTGCTCAGGTTAAATTCCATCTGCCAATCTTTTGCCCAATCTATGCAAGTATCAATACTTTCCTGTATCTGATCACCACCCCCTCTGATATCCACTTTACCTCCAAGCTTTGTGCCATCCAGAAATTTGGAAAGCCTACTATTCACCCCATTATCCAAATCGTTGATGTAAATAATGAATAGTAATGGTCTGAGTACTGATCGCTGAGGTACCCCACTACCTACATCCTCCCAGCAAGACATCCTCCCATTCTCAGCTACTCTTTGCTTCCTCTCACTAAGCCAGCATCACTAAGCCTTTCCCTTATACACCCAATCAGACACTGCTTCATGGAACTCTAAAAGATTTGTTAAACAGGAACTACCTTTGGTAAATTCATGTTGACTACCTTTAATTCGTTTTCATTTATTTAAATGGTTCCTCATCTGGTCCTTAATTAATGTCTCCAAAACCTTCCCCACAACTGAAGTCAAACTAACAGGTCGATAGTTTCCCAATTCGTCTCTGGATCCTTTCTTAAATGATGGTGTTACATTTGCTACTCTCCAATCCTCTGGTACCTCTCCTGCCTCCAGTGAGGTATTGAAAATATCCGTCAATGTCTCGCTTACCTGCTCAGCCATTTCTCTCAATACTCTCAGGTGCATATTATCTGGCTCCAGCACCTTATCTTCTCTTAGATTACCAAGCTGTTCCTTTACTTCCTCCACTCCAACCTGGATCTTCTGTAAATGCCCTTTCTCACCTCCTTGATAAATACTCTCAGCTATTGGCAATTCTCCTGACTGTTCTTGTGTCAAAGTTGAAGCAAAATACCTGTTTAATAAGCAGGGCATTTCACTTTCCTCACTAACCACTCTCCCGGTGCTGTTCCTCAACGGGCCCACACTGGTCCGAACCTGTTCTTTTCCCGTGATATACTTCAAGAAAGCCTGGCTATTATGTGTAATATTCTTAGCCATGTCCTCATACTCTCTTTTGGCTTGCCGAGTTATTTTCTTCACTTACTTCTGTTTAGGCCTTAGTTATTTTATAACTTGGTTTACACAGTTCTTCAGCTAAAATGTTGGGTCGGTAGGTTGAAATATAAATATAAATATAATTTCAATTTTTAGAAATTATATATTTTTATGATTTTTTTTCGGATGTTCCATGGAAAAGACAAGGGTAGGTGGGCGGGGTGGTGGGGGGGGGATATAAATCCCGGACCAGGAGGATCTAAGAAAACATTGAAGATGGAAAACCATTCAAATGCAGGATGCCATTGTTCACTGTATCATTTGATGTGAAAAACAATAAAGAAGGATTAAAACTTGTTTTTACAATATAGTCTGGCATGTTTTTCTTATCATCAAAGACCTGTTGGATCATCAAACAAATGGAAACAATGCTGAGAAAATTACTGTCCAAGTTGTAGATGTGTGCGTGCACACCAATGCATAGTGCTGGATATGATTAAAAAAAGGTGTCTACTCAGAGTCAACACCCTCAAAACAGTCAATCAGAGCCATAACCAGCTTAGTTTTCAGTGGGCATCTGATCGTACCGTCTCCCCCATCCCCATGAGCACATCAAAGGCTGATTTCTGGTCCGTTGAAGGCTGAATATCAGCATCTCGCAGGGAAACTTTGACGTACTTGGCACCGAAATCTTTCAATACGAACAGCGGTGGACAACTTTGGATGGCAACAAAATCGGCACGATCGAGAGTAGCGTGCGAATCATCCCTGCTGCTGCACTGAATTGATGCAATAGTTCGGCCAGAATATTCGTCGTCAAGATGCTGCGTGATTAAATCACCAATACAGTCACTCAAATTAAAACTGCTGACATACTTCTTAACAACTCATGGCTCGCAGACTTCCTCTCCTGTCGCAGTCACCGTGTGGCCCTAAATGGAGTTCTTTCATCCCCTCTTCCTGTCCACGCTGGAGTTCCTCAAGGTAGCGTTCTGGGCCCTGTTCTTTTTCTGGTTTTCATCAATGATCTCTCCGAATCTCTGGAAAATGCTCTATATCTGTTTGCTGATGACTCCACCCTCTGCCGTACCATCGGTTATCCCTTAGACCGGCAAGCAACTCACTGCAGATCTGAATAAAATCACAAACTGGTCCAACACGTGGAACATGTCTTTCAATCCGGACAAATCTCACTCTCACTATGTCTCTTCGAAAGGACCGTTTAGAAAATCCCCCATCCACTTTCTCAACAATCCTCTGGAAGAAGTCCTTTCTTTCAAGCTTCTGGGTCTCACTATCTGCCATGACCTTTCTTGGGAAAGCCATATTTCAAACCTCGCCTCCAAAGCCAGTCGCCGACTGGGAATCCTCCATCGTGCAAAGTCCTTCCTCGGCCCACCTGAGCTCCTGACCACTTACAAAGCTTTTGTCTGCAGCCTGATGGAGTACTGCTCTCCACTCTGGGCTGGTGCTCCTGCCTCCCACCTTTCTCGACTTCACGCTGTAGAAACCAAGCCATTTTGGATCATTGGCATCTCCCGCAATGAGGCTGAGTCTTTGGGCCTCTCACTCATTCACCGCAGGTTAGTCGGTGGTCTTTCTGTCTTCTACCGTCTCCTCTCCAGCCTCGCCCCACCCCCCCCCCCCCCGCTCTCTCTGCGATTTGTCCCTACCACATTTCAGCAGGGCGCTCAAGGTCCGCCAACAACCCCCTTCTGGTAAAACTACCAAATCACGAATCACTGCTCACCTTCACTCTTTCATTCCTCTTTTTCCCCGCCTTTGGAATAAACTCCCTCACTCTATTCATTCCCACTCTTCCCTCCAGGCCTTCAAAACAGCTGTTTACCACCACCTCTTATCATCCCCCATCCAAATCCTCGATCTTTTCTACCCCCGATAATACACCCAAGCCCACCTCCTTCAAATTCCCTGCTTTCCTTCCTGAAAGTCCCTATAATGTCCATCTTCTATTCCCCATGTTCCCCGTCCCATCCCTCTCTCTTCCACAGATGTCCTAATGTCTCTGTTCCCCACTGTTTTGTCCTTCCCACTCCCTCCCCTCTTGTCTCATGCCCCCCTTGATGTGCGTTGTGTGTTAGCTCTACACGAGCCTCGACAAGGTATAAAAAAAAACAAAAAACAAAAAACAATCACTTTCGCCCCAGAAACAACAGTCAATCTGAACCACGCAGGCCACTGCTCAGACGCCATGACCGAAGACAACTGCGCAGCTCGGTTAAAGGTGACTCGGCATTTTTGTGCGCGCACGAAATTTTATTTTGAAAATAAATGCCGACGTTTACATTTCAGGTTTTGAAACTTTTGCACCTTCGGCAGAAAATGTATAAATATAAATGGCTAAAAATGTGTTTTATACTTATATTTCATTTCGGCAAATATACTATCGGCGGATCCGTAAACCAAGTTATAAAATAACTCAGGCCTTACTCCAATGGTGTTATAAATCTAACTCCAGTCCTGTTATTTTGAACCTAATAAATGCCTTCTGCTTCTCCTTAATAGCATTCCTTATCTCACGACTCAACCACCCTGGTCTCTTTCTGCTTCTAGTTTTACACCTCATTGGAATGTTCTTCCTCTGCACTCTACGCATTTGTTCCTTCAAGGCTTCCCATTTTACTGATGCTGATTGTCCTATTGTTAGCTTCTCCCAATCAACATCACCCAACACTCTCCTCATACCCTCAATGTTTGCCTTCCTGAAATGTAATAGCCTCACTCTACTATCCTGAACTCTAACCCTTAACAGAGTCTTTGCACACACAATGTTGTAGACACGTGCTCCTCAATACTCCCCGACCTCCACCTCCTCCATGAAATTGGGATCGTGACTTCAAAGGAGGTCTAACACTGCACTCCCCCTAATGGGCTTATTTACAAACTGGGTTAAAAAGCAATCCTGGACTAAAACTAGGAAATCCTCATCTGCTCTTCCCTTTACATGTTCCTCAACCCAATCTATCCCTGGCAAGTTAAAATCCCCCATAATCAATAGTCTTCCCTTACCACATGCTCTTTTGAATACTTCATGTACTCCTCCTTACATACACCAGCTAGCCACTTGCAAATGAGCATCCCAGTCTCAACCAGCCTGACCAGATCCAATCAAATTTGGAAGGAAAACAGAAAATGGCCACCGAATTGCAAACCGAATGACTGAGCTCCCAAAACCCAATTTAATCAACACTTCCTGCAAATGCCAAAAAAGGTAGATGCAAAAGACGTTGCCCTTGTGGAGTGGTTTGATCCACAAAGTTGGATGTCGAATACTCAATTCCATGAAACGAGAAATGGCTTTTGGTTTGATTAAAAATAAATAAATGAGATAGTCTAGACTTCCTTGCTATCCAGTGGCTTGAATTACAAATTCAGATCATGCATGCATGAATTGCCACCTTCTGAAGACCATGTAGAAATGCATCTTCAGGGTTAACATAACGACAATATTACTTTTGATGAATATCTTGCTGTCGAAAACTTTGTTCATATATTTACTTTCCTCAGTAATATTTCAGTTATCTTATTAAAGAGGTACCGAGATATTTGCTTCCCCTGAACATCAATTAACTTTTTAGCTCTGTCTGGTGTTGTCATCTATGATGTAATCAAAATAATTGTATTATCAAATTATCGCTCAGTGTTAATATCTGATTTGAAATTGTTATTGATTACATTATGAAGCTGGATAAAGTTATAATTGATACTGTTAAACCATAAAATGAGAAGAAATCAAGGACATCTGTATTTCGAGGAATTTCCCAAATTTTCCTTTTCAGTTGAAAGGGGTTTACATAACAACTATGTACCTTTAGTAAACTTTCTTGATATCAAAATCTTTGTCTATATGTCTTTTCATATAAGTCATATATTTCGCATCCATTTTTTGCATCAGAATTTCCAACAGCTGGCTCCTGTCAAGTGGACTCGGCGGAGCCAACTCGCCATGATGGTGTGCAGAACCGGCAGGGATCGGGGGGGAAATTTGACGGAGGAGGGGGTTATACGCCGCCCCTCCTGCGCCCATTACAACCTCTGGGTTTGGCTGTGGGGAAATGTCTTCTTGCATGGGGGTGTCGTCCTGCACCATGGATTCCCTTAAACTTAGGTCTGAACCCACCTGCTCCAGCCTGTCTTGGCCCACCATGGTGCATCTGAGAACAATTTAAGCACTCTAATTTGGAGGGAACCGGGGTGGAGGGGGGGAGGGGGTTGCTCCACACACCCTGATCCGAATCCCGTAAATTTCTCTGGAAGCGGAGGGGTTCGAACCCACTCCTGACACCAATTTGTTGTGGTGCCGGGTTTGGTAGTGAGGACGACTGCTCGACGGAGTAATCGGGCCGTCTCCCGCCGAACACCCGGGATTAAAAGGTCGTCACCCCGGATAACTCTGGAGTTGACGGGTCACTTAAAGAACCGTGGTCGCCAATATTTTGACGGCGTGAGGTAGGGTCCACTTGTCTAATTCAAATTTACCTAAGTACTCACGCCGTCTAGCAACCAGGGAAGCCACACCCTCGACCGACTTTGTTCGAACCGAGTCGCTATCACCGACTCGGATCTGACGTAACCGAGCGGAAGTTACCAAAGACGCGCCGGACCCAATGACAACTTATGGCACAGACGGCCTCACTATTTCTCAAGCCCACACCGCGCTGGGTCAATAGGAGAAATGACAGGCAACGAACTAGAACATTTAACAGGAGGGTTTATTTATAAGGGAGGGAGACACAGAGCAGACTTCACCACAAATATAATATGCAATGTACAGTGAGCGAAAAGCACTTAACAATTCTACTTAACAGACTGGCGCCACACACACACACACACACACACACATACACACACACACACACATACACACACACACACACACACACACACACACACACACACACACACACACACACACACACACACACACACACACACTAAATGGACCCCCTGGGCGACGCGGACACGATTCGAGTGACGCGGCCGTCCGCACGCCGGCGGGCGCAAATTCGCAACAATATATATATATATATATATATATATATATATATATATATATATATATATATATATATATATATATATATATATATATATATATATATATATATATATCTACCAATTCACAGAACCAATGATGTCATCAGTTTTTTTTTTGTGGACCAATTCATCCCTGGATGACCCCAAAAATTTTCAAACTCATCGGATGTAGCATTCTTCATGTTCAATCATGACGTCATAATGAAGGCACCTATGACATCATTTTAAAAAAATCATAAGGAGCAGTTTCCATTTGCGAAGGTTTAATTTTTTCCTTGGTGCGGTTTCAGAGATACAGAGCTCCAAATTTTTTCCATTTTTCCAACCTGGCTGCCACACCATGTGACGTGACATCATAATTATCATTGTCATCATAATTGTCATGAATTATCATCATAATTATCATTTCCTATGGTATCCAAGGCCATCTCCACTCATGGCTCGCAGACTTCCTCTCCTGTCACAGTCAACGTATGGCCCGAAAGCCACTGTCACACCTTGACGTTTTAGCCAGCGTATGGCAACGTATCAAAATGTATATAAAACGCTGGCGTACGCTGAACTATTGATGTTTTTTTCAGTTTTGGCATACTCATAACGAGTTGGACTTATGCATAACGTATTAGTAATGTACACAGAACGTTTCGATAAAGGCCCGGTCACACCTTGACGTTTTAGCCAGCGATGGCAACGTATTAAAATGTATGTAAAACGCTGGCTGACGTTGAACTTTTGATGATTTTTTTTAAAGATTCGGACGTATTCATAACGAGTTGGTCGTATGCATAACATATTAGTAATGGACACAGAACGTTTCGTTGTATTATAGATAACTTATACCAACGAATGCTGAACCTGTTGTCGGCCTACACAACCGATGCCCAACGATAGTCTAACTTCGGCATAGCGCGTTGCACGCATCGCCGACGATGTCGTGACGTAGCCTATTAAAAGGCTGACGCACAACGATTCGAATCATAACTGCCGTAGAAATGGAAGTGTCAACATCGCGGTCACACCTTGGCGATCTTGCCAGCGTATGCCGACCTAAGAAAAATGTGTCTAAAACGTTGGGGCACGTCAAATACGGTATGAGTAAGTTTGGTATACGTGAGTAGAACGCTAAAGTACGCTATCATACGTCGTAGTAAGTAGAGTACGTCAAGAAATTTTAAACATGTTCAAAATTTTACGACGTACTCGGCGTATGACACACGTTCCGCATGCGATGGGGATAAGTTTTACACACGATATGTGGACGCTTACACACGTCCACAAAGGCTACTTATAAGCTACTCATAAGTCGAAACACGTCGCGGTAATGTCTTTTTTACGCAAAACTTATTTCTAACTTATGTTTGACGTGCTTTGAACCAATTCTTTACGTAGTCCTAACACACATCGACGTATGTAGACGTATTCCAATGACGTCTTCCGGTCGACAAAAAAAAAAATGAATGTGTTTCTAGCTTACAACTGCCATATAAAGACGTGTTCCCAGCGGTTTTGGGAATTGGTATATAAAAATGGTGTTCATAAAAGGGGAACCCAACAGTGTTTTCGAGTCCTTTTTGAGTCGATGTCCATGTCAGCAGTAACAGTATCAGTATCAGTATCAGTATCAGTATTAGTATTAGTATTAGTATTAGTATTAGTATTAGTAGTAGTTTGTTCATGTTGGCAGTAGTAGGTGAGTGTGAGGGGGAGGGTGTGGGTTATGATGGATCGTCCTTGCGTCCTTGCGTCCGCGTGTCCACGGGTAGGTTCATAGGCTGCCACTCAACGATTTAAATGGCTGCATCTCCACTATTGAAAGTAGACGCTTGCGCTCAACAATTGGATTTTTTTTACACTCAACGACTTTTAAACGGTAACACTCACCTATTTTCATTGTTTACAATGAACGATTTAAATTGCTGTCACTCGCCTTTGTTTTTTGACGCTGGCGCTCGGAAATTTTAATCGTTTCTATTGAACGTGTTAAATCGCTCAAACTCGACTATTGAAAGTAGACGTTTGCGCTCAACAATTGGATTTTTTTTTTACACTCAACGACTTTTAAACGGTACCACTCTGCTATTTTCATTGTTTACAATGAACGATTTAAATTGCTGTCGCTCGCCTTTGTTTTTTGACGCTGAGGTTTTGAAATTTGAAGTGTTTCTTCTGAACGTGTTAAAACGCTCAAACTCGACTATTTAAATAGACGCTGCCGATGGACAATTGGAATCATAGCCAAGCTCGACATCGAAGTGTGAACATCCTCGTCATGCCGAAGAAAAGTTTGAAGAATGCTGCAAATAAGTGTCCTGGCCGTGGCCGTGGACGCTGACGCAAGGACGATCCATTATACCGACGTCTTTCAGCCTATGAGTAACTTAAAAGTAACGTCTGTCGATGTGTGGCAACGATCGCGTAACGTGCCAACAACACGTTAATCATAGGTTAGAAATAAGTTTCAGGTACGCTAAACATTACCTCGGCGTGTCTCAACTTATGATTAACTTTCAAGTAGAAGTAGCATGTGTTGACGTCTGTCAACGATCGCAGACCGTGCATACAACTTGTGGCCAGCGTAGCGGAACGTGTGAGTCATACGCCGGCATACGTCGTGAAATTTCAAGCATGCAAAAATTTGAGGACAACCGAAAAGTACAACGTTTAAAGCCAACGTACAACGACGTATGGCAGTGTTTTTCAGCGTGCTCTCAATGTTATCAAAACTTACCCATAACGTATTCAACGTGTGCCAGCGTTTTAGAAAAAAAATTCAAAAATCGGCATACGTTGGTTAAAACGTCAAGGTGTGACCGGGCCTTAACATATAGATAACTTATACCAACGAATGCTTAGCGTGTTGTTGGCGTTCACAACCTATGCCCAACGATACTCTCACGTGAAATTTCAAGCATGCTGAAAATTTTTGACGTATGCCAGCGTATGACGCACACGTTCCGCATATGCTGGCTATAAGTTGTAGGCACGTTATGCGATCGTTGACACACGTCGACACACGTTACTTGTAAGTTACTCATAAGTCGAAACACGTCGAGGTAATGTTTTGCGTCAGTGTTCCAGACTCCATGTTTTTTTTTTTCTTCGGCATGACGGTGATGTTGACACTTCGATTTCTAGTGCGGTTATGATTTAAATCGTTGAGCGGCAGCCTATTAATTATAAGTAGGGTAAGAATACTGATTCTGGCTCACTTTTCCCCATGTAAATGAATGGGGGATTTTCAGCGATTTATATTTTTTTTCCCTAAAAATAAATCCCCTTTTTATCCCAAGGTATATTTATTTGTCTCCCCTTTTAACTTGGAGGTTGAACCTCATTGAATTGAACACCTGGGGGTTGAACAGCTCACTCATTGAACCTATAAAGATTTGTTCATTCTCAAATTCCTTCAATAGTTTAATTTTCTTTGCACAATAATCCCCATCTAAAATATTGACAAACAAAACATTTGAATCTTTATATTGAAGATACCCCATTTGTGCCATTACGAAATGATAAACTTCTCTTAATGCTCTCATCTGACCACCTCCTGAGCCACATATCATTTTGAGATTATAGTAAATTGTTTTTTCATTGTTCAATTGATAACCATCAAAGTTTTCAGTCCATTCAAGGATATTCATTTTTTTTCTTTACATCCTCTAACTTACTAGTTTTTAAATTAATTCGCTTATTTGTTTTATTTACCTTTGTTTTAGTTATTTTTTCAATAAGACTTATTTGATATTTTTCACATTCATTATGTTTTCCATTTATATACCAAGACTGAGATTTTCTCCACTCTTTAGTTTGATTAATACTTGGTTTAACCATTTATATATTGTGAAAAACCACAAGTGTTGCCCTTAAAAACCCTAACCCATCTTCCCATCGTTAAAACATAATCTATTTTATACACTCTATCATACAATATCCATATGGAACACAATCTATTCCATTATCTAAAATAAATCTCTTATCATCAAAGGCTCCTAATGCCTTTTATTTACTTCTTCACTATATATGTTATGTTTATAACTTCTTATTGTATTCATTTTCCTATATTCTTCTTTCTTATTCATCAAACAATTATAATAATTTCTAAAAGTTATTGATTTCTTTATTACATATTTCTTTATTCCCTTTAACCTCTTATCAATCTGTTCACCATACTTATAAGCATATGCCTTTGCTCTCAATCCAATAAACTCACTCATTACTTTTCCACCCAACTCATCCTTAAACTTACCAATAACCTTTTCATTCTTTTTGGAAAATAACTCACTCTTCTTGCTGAAATTACTTGTATCATATACTCCAATATTTTTTTCTTCATATCTTCATAAACATCATCAGTTTTTATATCTAGGATAAAACTATCAGTGTCCATATACAACAATGAAACATTTTCGCCATACTCTTTCTTTAAGTCATTATACAAATAATCATACATCAATATCTTTGATAAATCAAGAACTGCTGTTCCAATATAAATTGGTTTATCCATTACAATACTTTCCTTTTTCATATGAATTGCAGAAAAGTTCTCTCTGAAAAAAACCTCTTCTCTCTCAAAACTTGGTTTATTTATCAATCTCAAGCTTCTTTCCAAGATGTTGCGAATCTAATGTTTTGCCTGTTTCTAACATTTTCCATAGTCTTTCCAAATACAGCATTATTCATTAATTTATAAAAGTCCCCTTCAAATTTTACTTTTTGTATTTGCTCTCATATTTGTATTGAATTGAATATACTTTTTCACCCAAGGACTTTGTTTAAATTTTAAAACTCTATGAATTTTAGCTACTCTCAATCCTTCTCTCAAAAACTGTTTTAAGCTTCTCTGATGCAAAACATATCCCTCTTTTATCATAGAATGTTGTTAATAACTTTTCTTGTTGATTTACCTTTAATATTAAAACTTTTATGATAATCACTTAACCATTCTTTTCTTTGGAGTTTCTTTCTCACATGCAAAAGGAAGATCTTTATGCTTATTATGAAGATCACTCGGTACCTCAAATCAACTTCAAAATAATAACCTTCTTCTTCGTCATTCAATTCCTCTTGAGAAGAAATAACAATATTCATCAAAGCCTTTTCATAATCCTTTTCTTCCACCCACTCTAATTTACCATAAGGCAGAGATTGAGACATTGCCCATCCATACAAATTATTAGCATCAAAATACATCAAATAATTACTATCTTTTTCACTATCATAATTTGGAAGATATTTATTATTTGCTTTAGCATATCTTTTGAACATACTTGTGATATTCCACCTCTCTTGGACTTCTCAATCATCAAAAGCATATCCACATCACTGATTAAATCTATATCTTGTTTTGTCATTTTCAACATTGCACCTCCAAAGCTAAACCAGGAGCTGTGAAATAGTGGGCAGGATCTAATCCATAACAATTTTTATTATGACAGAGTGATCTAAAAGCTTCAAACACATCAGCTAACAATAAAACATCTGTTTTTAGATATAAATCGCGTGATATTCTCCAAGGTTCTTTATCTTAAATATTTTCCATATTTCTTGTGCGTGTTTATATTCCTTATCACTTATCTCTTCTTCATAAAGGTTATTATAGAAACTTTCTTTTGAAGGAAGTTGTGTTTTTTAAATCTCATAAATGAATCCATATAATCATAAGGATAAATTCTTACTTGTAAGAATTTTCTCTTTACTTTGAATTTCATTCCTTGTTTGAATTTCTCTCTCGTAAGAATTCCTTCTTTAATCAGAATTTCATCTTTAATCTGAATTTCCTCTTTAGTTCGAATTTTCTTTATAATTAGAATTTCATCTTCAGTTAGAATTTCTTCATTAATTAGAGTTTCTCTTTACTTTGAATTCTCTTTAATCTGAATTTCCTCTTTAGTGAGAATTTCCTCTTGGAAAGAATGAATTAAGATTTGGAAAAGAGTCCGTGGAGCTTAGATTTGATGCGAGGTAGGCTAGTGGTGTTCCCATAAACTTTGTAAGAATCTAAAAACCTAATACGAGTTAAAGGTTTTGTGAATATCATTTTTGAAAATGAAATATACTTTTGACTTGTGTTTGTTATAGCAGAAATATTCCCTGGTGTTTTTGAAAGTTCATTTATAAATAGATGTGTATCATAGTTGGCGCTGTTGTGAAGAAAGACTGGAATAAAAGAAGGTAATTTATAATTAAGATTACAACAGGAATGAGCGGGACCTCTATATTTACCAGTAAGATGACAATGGTCTCTAACTTTAGACTCCTTAATTTTCCCCTCACAAATATGACAGATATTGTTCATTCTAAATTCTAACTTTTCTTCTTTGGTTAATTTCATCGGTTCATTTGTTTCTTTCATTAATTTAGTGAGTCTTATACAATCCTTTTCTAATCGTTTTACAAACTCTTGTGAAGCATTTTTTCCACGATAATGTTCAAGTTTGTTATACTTTTCTCCAACAGATGATTTGATATAATAACAGAAACCACAAGGAATATGTTTTTGATATTTATTTGTATATGGTTCTTTTGGATTAGGAGAAGCAGTATTTATCTTTTTTAAGGATACATTCAAAATCAGCGATATCACAAATGGGTGCATGATAGATTTATTATAATCTTCAAAATAAATCTTTTCACCAGGTTTAGGCATTGTAATTACAGCTGATTTATGATTACTACAATATTTTGAATGTTGTTCTAATCTTTCTTTTGTATGAAATGAATTAAGACATCGCTTACAAGGATATATTTTGTTTGCTGTTCTGAATACCTGAGAAGAGATTAATCTTGATAAATTATTGATGTATGTGTAATGTGAATTCTTTCCAACACTAAAATATAAAAGGTCAATGTGTGTTTCTTCATTTTTATAGTTGTTTGAAATTTTTAATATTTGAACTTTGTTTGTATCCGTTAATCCATATACATTAATAGAAAGATTATTCTTTTCAAATTTAGAATATCTGTTAATGGCATTGGGAATTTAAAATCTTTAATGTCCAAGGTATTCTCATATTTCATATATTGTTTTACTCTTTCTGAATTACATTTTGGTGGATGTAAGTGAGCAAGAACAGACCAGAGAAAACATTTATTATCATTGTTCTTAATATTAACAACTGCCTTCTTTAGTTTTATTTCTTTGGTAATTCAATATAAGAAGAAGCTTTAAGAGGGTTTGATTTTAGAATGTGTATATCTAAAAAGATGATTTTTTTAATATTGAATCCACTTCCTACCACTGTATTATCAACATCCTCCTCTTGTCTTGATAGTTCTTCATAAACCCCACTATTCAAAAAATCTTGAAATGATGTTATAAAATGAAGATCTGTTCTCATATAAGGAGTTTGTTCTTCATCTTGTCTTTTCATATTCATTTTCACTCCCATATAAAACTTTAAAGTTTTCATTTCTTTTAATGTCTTTTTAATAAATTTTTCAACATCGGGTTTCACTATTTCAATTGATTCAGCTATTGAAAAATCCAATTGAAATTGAAAAATCCTTATTTTTATATGCCCTTTAAATGCCTCATCAGTGTTTTTAATATAATAGTCTCCCTTTACTTTAAACTCATTTTTCTTGTGTTTTTGTGATTGAAGATGTTGATTATAACTACTCTTCAAAACATCCTTTGAACAGATATCACAATGTTTTCTTTCCAACTCAAGAGGAGATATTTGATGAAATAGATTAAATGTGTGTTTGTTGGTTCGGAGGTGTTTTCTATAATGTTTATATTCGTGATTACAAACATCGCAGTACGTTGTATTCACCATATTTATAGAATAAAACTTTGCTTAAACTAAAATTTTCTTGATGAAAATTTCGCTTAATTTATAGGTGAATCTGTGCTTAAAAACATTTTATCCTCCAACTTTTTCACTTAATAAATACAATGTTTCAAGACACAAAAGACAAGTTTCAATCAATCTCTTCATCTGTTAAAGATACTGAGAAATATGTCAAGGATGTAAAATTGAACAAAGATAAATATAACAACTATTGGATAAAAACTATTATGGTAAATAATATGAGTTCTTCAATTTCCTTCAGTGGAAGGGCTTTTAGTATACCTGGTAGAACATCAATTAAAGTATCTCTAACAAAAGTTTCTCCTCTCCTTCTAGTAATATATTCAAAACTAGAAAAAGCAATGAAACAAGAAAAAGTATCAAAGAACAAAAACCTTATGGATGAAGCTTTAGAAAGAAAAGATAAGACCATCTGTAATATGCAAGGAGAAATTTGTATTTTTTTTCAACAACCCTAAAGATGTAAATCTTGATGAAATAAAGGATGTTAATATATCAGGTGAAATGACATTTCGCAAAATAGTAGGTAGCGATAATTTTAAACTTACCTTTAATATAGAAAATGTTGTCGATGAATCTGATAATGAAAAAAGTATATCGATATCGATGGTAATATACAACTGAAAGTATAGATGAATTTCAGTTTAAGTAAAGTTTTACTTTATAAATATGCTAGACTTTTCCTGATTCTCCATATGACAAATTTGAGAATTGTCCTGCGTGAAAGACGGGGATTAAAACACAGAGTCAAAAGCCTATAAACAATGTATATTCTGTGATTATCTTCTAATTAATGATAATAAAAAATATAAAAAGGAAAATAATTCTTTAGATTTACACCAAAAATGAATTACTTTACAAGATTGATTAGAGAAAATGAATGTAAAGTATGAGGATGATAACACACCTTCTCTTACAAGGGAAGAAACTGAACGATAAGAGAAATGTTCAAAGGATTGTTGTTGTATATTATTCATGGATGTAATTTTCAGGAAATATCAACACAAGATATTGTATAAATAAAATAATGGATTATCTTGAAATTAAACCTGAACTTAGGATAAAATATAGAGTTTCTAAAAAGCTAATAATAAATTAAATAACCTGTTTTTCAAATATATAAATGAATGATTTTTTACCTATTTGGGAAAATAAGATAAAATTTAACAACCATAAAAATCTCCCAAATTCATTAAGATGTCTCATAGTTGGTTCAAGTGGATGTGGAAAAACCTGCTTACTTTTAAAAATGCTCCTCACTCCCAACTTTTTAGATTATGACAATTTAATAATTTTCACAAAGTCGAGTTTTCAACCAGAGTATCAACTACTCTCACAAGGTTTTAATGCTGGTCTTCAAAAAGAAGATATAATCGGTTTATTTAAACGTCAAAAAAACCTAAATGATTATAACATTGAAGATATAATTCAACTATTTTGTGATACACAGAGATGTAAAAAGAAATCAAATCCTATAACTTGTATTCTTAGTGATAATACGGATGATATACCGTCTCCCCAAGATTTGGATAAATCAAAAAAGAACCTCAAGTTATCTTTGATGATTGTGTTAATGAGAGAAACCAAACGGTAATGGACAGCTACTACACAAGAGGGAGACATTCTTCTTGTAATTGTATTTATCTTAGTCAATCGTACTTTCAACTTCCTCGCTGCTCCATCAGAAACAATGCTAATACTTTTATTTTATTCAAGTTAAATTCAATAGATATCAATAATTTTTGGAGAGATAATTGTTCTACATTATGTAGTAAAAAGAAATTTGAGGATTATATGTAGAACAAGACTGAAAAAATATAAATATATTGTTGTGAAAAAAGATGAGATATTAAGGGATATATTTTTTGTTTTATAAACAATTACATATATAAATGACAACTATTATTATAAATCTTGTGGGTAAATCTGCTTCTGGAAAAACTTTCATAAATCAAGGTTCTTGTGTAGTACAAATGAGAATATTGTAAATTTACTTAAAACACCCCGTGATACGCATTGTATCAACAACAACTAGAGCAATAAGACCTGGAGAAGTAAAAGGTGAAGATTATCACTATATTTCAGTGGAGGAACATATGCGATTGAGGAATGAAGGACAAATATTTGAGGAGGTTTCTCTTGGTACAACAAAATATTCACATTGTAAGAGTGAGTTAAAGAAACTAAAATCTGGTGGTGTTGGGATATTAGAAACTAATCCAGAAGGAACGAGACAAATTATTAAATATCTGAGCGGAGGAAGATTTTATCATTCGGTTTTGATGTTGATGAAGAAACTCAACACAAACGTATGAAAAGCAGAGATGCAAGGATTAGTGAAGAAGAAATTACAACTCGCATTAATGTTAATAAAGAATTTGATGAAATATTTAAAGAAAAGGATTTATTTGAACACATCTACTTGAATGATGAAGAAAAGGAAAATTTCCCTGTTGATCTTTACAATTCATTAAATGATATTTTACAATAAATAAATGGATACAAAAGAAAGAGCAAGAAGATTTAAGGAACATCAAGAGTTGGTTTCAAAAGTTGTAAAACAACAGGAAGACATAAAGAAGAAACGCAGACAGAAACTAACGGGCGAAGAAGCATTTGAAAAACAAGAGAAATTTTTAAACCACTTTTAAAAACTTCCAAGAAAAATGAAAGATGTTTCCACAGTTCCCACAGTAGAATATACTCCCAGAAAGCTCCAAATGTTAAAAGATTTCAGTCAAATGACGGAGGAAGAATTAGAGCATATTGGAGAATTAGAACATGATGAAGGTTTATTTCAACAACTGGAAGAGATTAATCAACCCCCTGATTATATTGTGAATGCTGTTCAAAACAATGAATATTCAGCAGATTCAAAAACCAAAGCAGGACTCATTCCAACAGAACAACCAGCAATATTTCATCTTGTTCAAGAAAAGGTATTGATATTTAATGATGAATTAAGGTTCTTAAGTTCTGCTCAACCCCCTGTTTAACTAACTCCGAGATTAATGTTTCTTCTCACAAAAGATGGAAGACAAGGTTCAACTGTGAGGGATGAATCAAAGTATATTGATAAACCATTGGATATGGAAAATAATGATGATAGAGTATATATTGATTTGCTGAACACTCTAAATTATAAGGTTATTCTTTCTGGTAAAAGTAGGAAGAATGAGAAGGAGAAACACATTAATGAGGCTTTAAGTATCCTTGGTTCAGGTATTAGTTTTCTTCCAAATGACCCATCACAATTAGTTAATAGATTGTTATTGTTGTTAGGTAGTAAGAAGGCTGGAAATAACAATTGTTTTAATGAAGCATCAGCCATTTTAGACCAGTTGATGAACATAAAAAATAAATTAATAAATCTCAATATAAAGACATTTTATCTCATATTAAATAAGATGAGAAGCACAATCCTGAGTTTTAATTTCACAACAAGCGACTACACATCTTCATTCCCATACGCACTACAACTTGACCCAACAAAAGAATATGAGGCATCTTTATTGTCCATGGAGAGTTATAATACCTTATTTAATATAACCGAAAAAATGACAATTTTAGTTATAATCCGGGAAGTGGATACAAAACGATAACAGTCTCAATTCGAGCATACGAGATTTCTCAAATATCTTCCGAAATTGCTCGCCTTATGAAAGAACCGGTGATGAACCAAAAAATATTATTATAAACATTCAAAAACATACTTCAAAATCAACGACAAAGTTAAAAATAACTACAAGGTTGATTTCACAATTGATAATTCATTTAGAGAGTTATTAGGTTTCTCCTCAAAAAGATTGAAACTAATGGGACGTTTTACAGTGATAATGTCATTCAAATATCCTCAGGAATAAATTCGTGTTAATTCACTGTGATTTGATTGATGGTGCTTATAATGATGGATTAAAAACAAATACAATATTTTCATTCAGCGCATACTCAACCCCAATTGGTTATAAATTCAATATGGAGCCTAAAAATTTGGTTTATCTACTCTGTGTCAGGAAAACCATACACAGAGTAAATTTTAGGATAACCGATCAAGATAATCGTGTGATTTCTTTTAATGGAGAAGTTATATCCATCAGAATTCACCTACGTGAAGTTTTTCAATAAATAAATACGATGGTTATTGTGAGGAAGCACGAGTTGGGAAAATATAAAATAATTACAGGGGATGGGATGTTCCTTTCCCCGTACTACAAGGGTGAAGGTATGTATCTTGGTAGAGGATACTATAAACCTAAGAGACAAAGGGGTGTTGGACATCAATTTAGAGGAGATGGGATAATTGATACTCTCATGGGTATTGGTTCAACTATTCTTAAACATAAAGACCTAATTGGTTCAACTGCTTCTGCTATGGGAAATGTAGCAGGTGCTGTAAAGAGTATAAAAGATGCTCAGAAAGAATCTCATAAATTACAAGCAATAAAAGAAATTAAGAAAGGTAAAACTCAGTTGTCCCCCCAAGAACGACAGAAAATAATTCAAATACTTGGATCAGGGTTTCAAAAGTTTTAACATCTTTTTCCTAAATAAATACAAGTATGGAAGCAATTGATAGTATCTATGATTTGGATGATACTATTATTATCTCAAACTCCACTAAAAAAGAAGATTACTTCAAGGTAAATGCAATAACTGGAACAGACTGGAATACAAATGGTACAAAAAGTTTTGAAATAAATAATCAACAAACCTATTTGAATCTCTCCGAAAGCTTCTTGTTGTGTAAATTTAAATTCACTAAGAATGGGAATAATAACACAAACGCTACACTTGTAAATGATTTCTTCTGAAAAATGTTTGATAGTGTGCGATTGTATATTGGAACACAAGAAGTTGAAGCGGTTGATTATGTCTCTGCTGTATCTGAAATGATGAAATTTACACTCTATACATTCAGTGATAGAATGGGAAAGGGGTCTGTCGAAGGTTTTATTCCTGATATGTCAACGGGAACAAACACAGACCCTGGATATATTCAAAGGAAAGGAATGTATAATGATGATACAAAAGCAGAAAATAGTTTTACTGTGGCAGTTCCTCTTAAAGGTATATTTGGATTTTGTGATTATGATAAAGTTCTGTATGGTCTTAAAATTAGATTTCAACTACAAAGGAATGATAATGAAAATAGATTGCTTTTTGGTGTTGGTAATGCTTTTAGTGATCAGAATAAATTTGTAATTGAGGAGATGAGTTGGTATATCAGTGAATATACTCCTAATCTTAAAACAGAAGAGATGTTGAATCGAAGACTTAACTCAAAGAAACCACTCAGTGTATCATACCTCAAAAGAAGATGTCAACACGTTAAACTCAATCAAACTACTTACACGTGGAATTTGGGTGTTCTGGAAGGAAAGCCACTTATATCTGTGGATGATTTTTAAAAAGCCAGATGGTGATACTGCGACTGATAAGAATAATGCATTGAGTGATAATGCTAAGGTGAAACAACTTCGCTTTCTAGATGGAACATTTTATCCACGAGATAGATTGGAAATTAATTGGGAAAAAATGATTTTGCTGAAGCATACAAGTCTTACCAAAAGGTGTGTGAAAGTAATGGAAATAAAGAACCTATTTTAGATATGACAGCATTTAAAAGTTTGTATACAATCTATACGTTTGACCTGAGCGCTCAAAAAGAAACTATAAAGTCTAATCGAGTGGATACTTCCCTATACATTGAAAGAGGAGAGAGTGAAGAAGTTGATACATATTGTTTGCTTTTGGAAGAAACAGAATTGCAGATTAATACAGATAATGGTGTGATGATTAGTCTCACATAATTTTTTGTTAAATAAATGAGTGGCAAAGTACCAACTGGGGTATATGTTAATCAAATCAATCTTCATAAACTATCATCTTGTGTTCAAAATCAAAAAGCCTTGTACGATTAACGTTAATACAATTCAGAGAAAAGGAGCAGTAAGAATTGATGTTTTGCTCACAAGAGAACAGGTTAAAATCTTGAATGACACTGGCTCACTTAAAATTAAAATGACAAAACCAATGTTGAAAAAATATTCAATAAGAGAGACGAGTGGAGGATTTCTCCCATTTCTAATTCCTTTATTTGTTGGTTTAAGTGCGGTTGGAGCATTGACGGGTGGTATTTCAACAGCGGTCAAAACTGCCAACGAAAGGAAGGCTCAACTCCAGGCTCAAAAAGAATTGGAAAGACATAACAAAGAGTTGGAGAAACAAATTAGTGGAAGTGGTGTAATTGTAGATTTTGCTGAAAAACTTGAAGGTCTGCCTGATAAAGCGAGATTGTTAGTTGGAGATATGCTTTCTTCTATAGCACAAGCAGGTGTAAAATTAACGAAAAGAGGTAATGGATTATATCTTTCTAATAAATAAATGAGCATTGATGAGTGGTTGAAAGAATTTGGAAAGAATACAACATCAAATTTACAACTTGCCAAATATTGTAAGAAATTAAAATTCATAATGTGGTTATTTGTATGAGAGATGAATTAACAAATGTGTCGAAACATACAAAGAATATTATTATGAACTTAGAAGATAATGATGGGAACGGTTCTCATTGGGTTTGTATTTTTAATAGTCAAGACAAATATTATTTTGATAGTTTTGGTCTTCCACCACCTGTTGAAGTCATAAAATTCTTACAGAATGGTGTTTATCAAACATTTCAAGTCCAAGAATTAAATTCCAAGTGTTGTGGTCAATTATGTCTATATGTGTTATTTCAACTCAACAAAATAAAAAATTTTATGATATTATTTTTAATCTAATATAAATGACTTATGTTGGTAAAGATGGTTCTATCTTTGGTGTATCTCAAGAACTGGATATTGATTTATCAAATTATTACACAAAGGCACAGGCTGAACGACATAAATATAATATAAACAAAAATATTAACATGAAAAATGCTTATAAATTAAAAATTATCCAAGCCCGACTGACGCGAATGACTTGGTGAGATTAAGCGATTTATCACAATATATATACTTAAATAAAACGGCTGTGTATTCTAAAGATACAGAAGTGTTGATATTATCTCCAGGTCATACAGAATTCACAGTTCGAATTAAAATAAATTTTTATAAAGAAGGGCTTATCGCTTGTATGAGAATAGAACAATGGGGGTATGATATGAATGATTTAGGGTATAATTGGTCATTTAAAATTAACCTCGAAGACCTGAACAATTAAATCAGTCTCGTAAGGAAGAATATTATCCACTTGGTATCGAGAATGAGTTTTGTGGAGCCAATGATTAGAAAACAACAAATAAAAGAATTTAATAAGGGTAAATATAATAATGGTTTTGCCCTTGTTTATCTCATGAAAACAGAAAAAACAGGATTATATATAATAAGTAAGGAAATACAAAATGATTTAACTATGGGAAGATGGGGAGGTGTTTCTTGCCATAATATTATTCTAACATATATTTCTAATACATAAATGACAGCAAGAAGGCTTCAAGAAAATTATCATTTCTGTGTTCAAGCATACCTTCAAGAAAAGGGTATTCGGTATTTTAATAAATATGTTCTACAACATAAGAATGAGGTATTTTCAATAAAAGATTGGCATTATGCTGATGTTGATAAACCGACAACTTTAGATTTAATTAGAATGTTAAATAATGAAAAAATTATAAGGTTAAGAAAAGGTAAGGCTCTTTTAGAAATTCAAAAGAAATTTTATTGGTTTCCTGTTGTAAAAAAAATTATTTTGGATATAGGAATAACAAGAAATCCTGATGAATATATGTATAATATTCTATGGGGTGTAAACGATTCAAGGATAGTAAGGGATGAGGAAGGAGTTGAAGAAGAGAGGGAAGAGGAGGAAAAGGAGAAGGAGGAGAGAGAGAATAGAGAGAGGGAGGAAAGAGAGAGAATGAATAAATATCAAAATATGGAAACCAGTGAGATTCAAAAAAGAATAGAGGTATTAAAGAAATTAACTTATCTCACCAGGGAGGAATACAAAGAATTAAAAAGTCTATTTGCAATACTTTCGACAAGACTATCGACATCGAGAAGACATGTATTTTAATTCAAGTTTTTTCTTAAATAAATGGAGGAGAGAGTGAAGGCATTTCTAAGGATTCTTTATGTTTTAAAAATTAAGATTCAAATGTGCATGTTGGAAACTAAAAAGGTTTTTGCACTCTGCAGAAATTTTTCTCATAAATAAATGAGTTATTGTCTCAAATGTAAAAAGAAAACTAATACTAAAAATATTTCATATATTAAAAGTAAAAATAACAGGGTTATACAAAAAGGTATATGTTCGGTGTGTGGTTCAAAAAAATCAATTTATCTCCAAACACAAACTCGGAGGAGATATACAAAAGTTTTTATCAGGAAGTAAATTTACAACTACTGGAATACCAGGGGAATTACATCTTCCAGGTTATTCTTTCTGTGGTCCAGGCACAAACTTAGATAAAAGATTAGATGAGGCAGACAATCCTAAATCCTGGAGTAAACCAATCAATAGAGTTGATGAAGTGTGCATGAGACACGATATTGATTATGGGAATACCACAACGTTGGAAGAAAAGCATGAAGCCGATAGAGAAATGTTGTATAATTTGTCTCTGATACAAAATCCAACCTTGAGAGAAAAAGTTGATAGGTTCATCGTGAAGAAGATGATTAGTGCTAAATTGAAACTTGGACTTGGAAATTCAAAAACTTATAGGCTCTAATGATGCCATTAAGACTGAAGAGCAATTAGCTGATGAATTACATAAACCAATATTCACAAAGTTTCAGAGAAGGAAAGTTTATTCCAAGGAAGTTGATTATATCTGGTCTGCTGATTTGATTGAACTCAATAATGATAAGGGGTACAAGTATGCTTTTAACCGTTATTGATTTGAGGAGTAGATATGCGTGGGTTGTCCCTTTAAAAAACAAAACAGGTAATACTCTTATGTTAGCTTTTCAACAGATATTTAATAAAAAGTAAGAGAAAACCTAAGAAATTGTGGACTGATGAGGGTAGAGAGTTTTATAACAAGACATTTATGAATTTTCTAAAAAATAACAGTATTACATTATACAGTACCTTTAATGAAGGGAAGGCAGTTGTTGTTGAACGTTTTAATCGTACCTTTAAAAGAGAGACTATATAAAAATTCACACAACTCGGTTCACAACAATGGTCATCTTTTATTCAGGATATTGTGGATAAGTATAATGACACGATTCACACGTCAACGAATATGAAGCCATCAGAAACATTTACAAAATTAAAATATGAAAAAGAGATTAATGTCAGAAAACCTAAGTTCAAAGTTGGTGATATCGTAAGAATATATAGGTGGAAATCTCATTTTGAAAAGGGTTTTACTGAACGATGGACGAAAGAACTTTTTAAAATTGTTGATGTAATAGATACAGTTCCTTGGACTTATAAAATATATGATTTGGAAGGGGAAGAGATTTTAGGTTCATTTTATTCACAGGAATTACAAAAGACAAAACTAAGCAGATAATACACCTTTGTGGGCACTCGAGGGTCAAGTCCGAGGTGTATAACAGTATATAATGTGTGTCAAGGGGGACGTTCTTAGATCTGTGAACCCTAAACACAGAATCCTCAACTGAATAGTCAAGGCTTAACTTTTGTTTGTTGATGTGTATGTGTGTGTGTGTCCCAACCCTCACATTCAAAATCTCAACCCCAACCCTCACATTCAAAATCTCAACCCCAACTCAATCCTCGCCCAACACAATGTCTTTTTCAAAATGAGATTTCCACCTATATATATATATTTTTACGTTTTTTTTTCTTCTTCCAATTCTGTCTTTTAAGGCTTTCAGGTTTGATGACGTAGAAAGGGGGAGTAAGCCTGCACTTTCTTCCCAGAACTTTCTTGATCTTGCTCCCATCAAGCACCATCCGACAAAGAACTACATCGATAGGTTTAGATCCCAAAGAGTGATAGCAACTCCAAAAGTCTCCAAAATATAAATAAATAAAATAATAATAATAATAAATAAATAAATAAATAAATAAAAGCCCCCAAAAAAGTTTCAAGTGTCCAACATAAACCCAACTTTCCAAGTCTTCAAGGTATAACCACATTCCTGTTGAGTTTCCAAGATATGTATCACATTGTGAGTTATCAATCCAGAACCCACATTTCAAGTATTCAAAGTAAAACCAACTTACAAAGTCTCTTAAGGATAACTCATTTACTGATTTTTTTCAAAATTTGTGAGTCTCCAAGGTAGGCCCCATATTTAGAACCATCTTGGCAGAACCCTTTTCCTGAGTCTCCAAGGTAGTTATTTAAACCATCAAGGCAGAACTCATTTACTGATTTTTTCAAAATTTGTGAGTCTCCAAGGTAAAACTTGTATTCTGGCTCATCAAGGTATAACTTGTTCAGTGGATATTGTCTTGATAACTCACAATGAGTACTATTGCTGTAAAACTCTTTTTCAGGATTTTGCTGGTCTCCAAGGTATAACTCTTTGGTTGGGTCATCAAGGATCTAACTCGTTCTGTGGGTCTTGGTCGCCTCATAAGGTCTTCAACCAAACCAACAATTTGGCCCCAAGTTGTGGCAAAATCGGTATTTTCATATTTCATTGCAGATACAATTTCCTGTGAGAGAAAATAATAATGTATTAATTAAGTTATTTAATTATTAAATGAGTATGCTTCAATCAAAGTTTGAAAATAGGAAAATAAAAAATCTTACCTCAATAGATAAGAGGTTTGAATCTAGTTCATCAACTTGAAGGTTTAGTTCCATACAAGACAGAGAGTTCCAAGGAACACCAAAGTCATCCCACTCAAGGTCTTCAACCAAGCCAACAATTTCCCCCCAAGCTGAAGCAAAAGCAGTATTTTTATTTTCAGATTTGACACAATTTCCTGTGAGAGAAAATAATAATGTATTAATTAAGTTATTTAATTATTAAATGAGTATGCTTCAATCAAAGTTTGAAAATAGGAAAATAAAAAATCTTACCTCAATAGATAAGAGGTTTGAATCCAGTTCATCAACTTGAAGGTTTAGTTCCATAGAAGACAGAGAGTTCGAGACAAGCACACAAAACACCATTGCCAGCAAAAACAAATGTTTAAAATGGAGCCTGGGTTTGAAGCTTTTATAGAGAAAGACTGGTGGGTGTGGTTTCCTTTGAAATTCTGGGCAAGCCTAGGCAAGCCTTCATTGGGAAATTTTTCAAAACCATAACATCCTGTAATTTTCTAGTGATTTCTTTGTGAGTCAGAGATGAACTGGAAATGATGTAAGAGTGGGTGGGGCTTAGCAAAAGTAGGCGGAGCTTAGGAAAAGTGGGCGTGGCTTAGAAAAAATACCTTATGAAAAGTGGGCGGAGCTTAGCAAAAGTGGGCGGGGCTTAGCAAAAGTGGGCGGGGCTTAACAAAAAATAACCTGTGGCTCAGGAGGTGGTCAAACAAGAGCATTAAGAGAAGTTTATCATTTCGTAATGGCACAAAAGGGGTATCTTCAAAAATATAAAGATTCAAATGTTTTGTTTGTCAATATTTTAGATGGGGATTATTGTGCAAAGAAAATTAAACTATTGAAGGAATTTGAGAATGAACAAATCTTTATAGGTTCAATGAGTGAGCTGTTCAACCCCCAGGTGTTCAATTCAATGAGGTTCAACCTCCAAGTTAAAAGGGGAGACAAATAAATATACCTTGGGATAAAAAGGGGATTTATTTTTAGGGAAAAAAAATATAAATCGCTGAAAATCCCCCATTCATTTACATGGGGAAAAGTGAGCCAGAATCAGTATTCTTACCCTACTATTATATTATATTATAACCGCACTGGAAATCGAAGTGTCAACATCACCGTCATGTCGAAGAAAAAAAAAGAAAAGAAAAAAAAACATGGAATCTGGAACACTGACGCAAAACATTACATCGAGGTGTTTCGACTTATGAGTAACTTACAAGTAAAGTGTGTCGACGTGTGTCAACGATTGCGTAACGCGCCTACAACACGTTACTCATAGGTTAGAAATAAGTTTCGGGTATGCTAAACATTACCTCGACGTGTTTCGAATTGAGTAACTTTCAAGTAACGTGTGTCGACGTGTGTCAATGATCGCGTAACGTGCCTACAACTTATGGCCAGTGTATGCGGAACGTGTGAGTCATACGCTGGCATACGTCGAAAAATTTTAAGCATGTTAAAATTTGTCGACGAGCTCGGCGTACTACGACGTATGCCAGCGTGCTTCAGCGTGCTCTTAACGTATACAAAACTTACCCGTAACGTATTCGACGTGTGCCAGCATTTTAGACAAATTTTTCATACGTCGGCATACGCTGGCTAAATCGTCAAGGTGTGACAGCGGCTTAAATGGAGTTCTTTAATCCGCTCTTCCTGTCCAGGCTGGAGTTCCTCAAGGCAGCATTCTGGGCCCTACTGTTCTTTTTCTGGTTTTCATCAATGATGTCTCCTAGTCTCTGGAAAATCCTCTTTATCTCTTTGCTGATGACTCCACTCTCTGCCGTACCATCTGTCATCCCTCAGACCAGCAAGCAGCAGCTTCTTCGCGCTCTGCAGATTTGGGTAAAATCACAAACTCGTCCAACACGTGCAACATGTCTTTCAATCCTGACAAATCTCACACTCTCACTATGCCTCTCCGAAAGGACCGTTTCGACCCCCCCCCCCACCCCAATCTACTGTCTCAACAATCCTCTGGAAGAATTTCCTTTCATTCAAGCTTCTGTGTCTCACTATTCGCCATGATCTTTCCTGGGAAAGCCACATCTCCAACCTGGCCTCCAAAGTCAGTCGCCGACTGGGAATCTTCCATCGTGCAAAGTCCTTCCTCGGTCCACCTGAGCTCCTGACCACATACAAAGTTTTCGTCCGCAGCCTAATGTAGTACTTCTCCCCCCCCTTGGGGGTGGTGCTCCTGCCTCTCACCTTTCTCGGCTTCACGCTGTGGAAACCAAGGCATTTAGGATCATTGGTGTCTCCTGCAATGAGGCTGAGTCTTCGGTCCTGTCACTCTCTCACCACAGGCCAGTTGGTGGTCTTTCTGTCTCCCCCCCCCGCCTCTGTCTGCGGTATGTCCCAACCATATTTCCGCAAGGCGCTCAAGTTCTGCCAGCAACGCCCTTCTGGTAAAACTACCAAAATCATGAATCACTGCTCACCTTCACTCTTTTATTTCTCTTTTTTCCCACCTTTGGAATAAACTCCCACACTCTCTTCAATCCCATTCTTCCCTCCAGCCCCTCAAAACAACTGTTCACCACCTCCTCTTATCTTCCCCCATCTAAAAGCTCGATCTTTTCTACCCCCATTAATCCACCCCAAACCCACCTCCTTCAAATTCCCTGCTTTCCTTCCTGAAAGTCCCTGTAATGTCCATCTTGTGTACCCCGTGTTCTCCACCCCATCCCTCTCCCTTCCACAAATCTGCTAATATCTCTGTTCCCCATTGTTTTGTCCTTCCCTCTCCCACCCCTCTTGTCTCATGCCCCCCTTGCTGTGCTTTGTGTGTTTGCTCTCATACGGGCCTTGACAAGGTATACAAAAATATAAAATAAAATAAAAGACCTTCTGCTTGAGTGGTCACTCCTATCGTGAATATTTTGTCTCAATCCGACAAGCAGTTGCGAAGAAAAATACCAAAGTTCTGTGCTGACAAAGAAACAGTCAAACGGACCCAAATGCAATTCCCTTTCCTCTGGCGAGGGTAAATATTGTGGAAATGTTGACTCTACCCTCCCCTTCAAACCTTCTTGCAAATGTAATTCATAGATGTGTAAAAATCTCTTGCATTTGACACACTTTTTGGCTGGATAACCAGGGCTCTAACTTGCAGTTAGTTTTTGCCATGTAATCTTCGACCTCAGTGGCGCATGTTCGAGTTCAATTAATTTTTCCCCGAGTACCCTGATTGGCTGCTCAATGTCATTTATTTTCACAGTTCGAAGGGTAATTTTGGACTCTCAGGGTTGAGAAATCGGAGGTCATCACATCCTAATGCCTGGTGTTGGCTTAATGGCTCGGGTGGTGGGCTTCGGATCCTCGGATCCTGTTTTCAAATCCCACCTGCTGTTGAATTAATACCAGGTGGGGTTGACTCAGTCTGTCATCCTTCTGAGGTCGGCAAAATGAATACCAAGTTGCTGGTGTACTGCAGTGGAGTGGCAACCTCTCCAGGAATGTGCCCATTAGCCCAGGAGACTGCTTAAGGCAGCACCAGTGCTCTGCACAGAGTATGGTCCCAATGGATGGATGGATAACATCCTTTTTGATCTGTTTTTTTCTTGATGTCAAAAAAGGGTATTTGTTTTTCTGTTACATGCTGAGTCTTACTGGGTTAAAAAAATTGCATAGTGAGTTGAGGCTCTTGGACATAACAGAATAAAAAGAACTGTGGGAATTTAGGGGGACACCAGCAGCAGGGTAGAGGAACAAGATAGAAGGAGAGAGAAAACTGGGGAAGAATAAAAAATGGAGCAAAAAATAAAAACTGAAGAGGAGGGTTATGGAGCGGTGGAAACCCGATAACCTGGAAACACAGAAAGGGGTAGGCTTTGGGGAGGGTTAATGAGGGTAAATATATCATGGGTACAGATGGGGGTTGCCTTGAGGTAGTGGTGAACAACTGTCTTGAAAGAGATAAAACCCACTGACTGGTTCCTTTCACGAGATCAAAAAATGATCAACATTTTTGTCCCCCCCCCACCCCTCCAACAAGATCGGAGATGGGGGACATCAAAATGAGTTCCATCCGACCGACGAACCGATCATCTGTCCATGTACTTTTGTGTGCACGATATTTCAAAAACTGTTGAACATTTAGCTTTCATATAACAGACATCTATTCGTCATGACGTTGTCTCAACCTAATTAGATTGCGTCGGTGATTTGCTGAATTATGTTACCATGGCAATCATTTCGGTAACTTTGCTTGTGTATGCGATATTTCAAAAACCATTCAATATTTAGCTTTTATATTACACAAATCTATTCCTCATACCACCCAAAATGTGGGGGACCTAGAGTATCAGCTCCTTGTTTTAGTTGGACTGTTGCTTTCCTTTTTTTTTAACCCCTCTACCCCCCACTACCCACCCCTCTGAAACTTCTGCTGTTGGTGGTATTTTAAGAAAGTGACCAGAAGTATTGCAAGGTGCATCATGATAAATCATATCATGCCCTGATGAGATCATTATTAAGGTAGAATCCTAACTTGTAAAACAATATGGGCACAGTGAACAACAGAGAAACATTATTCTGTAATATTTTGCAGGGCTGCAATGAAGATGGCAAACATGGATGCAGTGTTTGACTTCATGTTCACAAAACCAAAGAATGAAAAAGGGGTAAGAATCCAGTTGTAGACATTTGGGGGAAAGGGTTTGAGAAATTGTGTTTTGGGTTCAGGTTAAAATTTAATGAGGCAGGTCACAAAACTAACATGAAGTGATGTCAGAAAAGGTGATGTTGTAAAAGTGGCATGATGGCATTAAACAGGTTTGCAAAAGTGACTGGACAAAACCAAAGAATGTGCAAGTTCAAATCAAGTTGGCAATTTGTCATTGCAGGAAGTGCCTTTCACAAACACAAAATTTCATGTCAATTGGCACAACTGAACGGATCAATTATTCATCCCACCTAATAAACCTTTCAGATGCACTTTTACAGTCATCTTCTGTAATAGTGTGTGTGTGTGTGTGTGTGTGTGTGTGTGTGTGTGTGTGTGTGTGTGTGTGTGTGTGTTATGTGTGTGTGTGTGTGTGTGTGTGTGTGTGTGTCTGTGTGTGTGTGTGTGTGTGTGTGTGTGTGTGTGTGTGTGTGCTTGTGCGTGCACGTGTGTATATCTCCTCCATAACTCCAAAACTATGAAACCTCGCAGCCTCAAACTCTGCAAGCATACGAAGGGAACTCCAAGAGAGTGCATGAATGAAAACTGGGTGGTTGGGTTAATTTAAACACCCACTTTGAAGATAATTAACAGCCTTGTTTAATTATCCTTTATCAAGGCTTCATCTTTGGTCAGCCCCTTTGTCAGCCCACTCTCCCTTGCTGGGGCCTCAATTCACCATTTTTTTGGCCTGCTCAACAATGCTTGACTTCACTTCACTTTCCTCGCTGATATCATTGAATGCCCGATCTTTATACCTACAAATTGCTTGATACATTCCAATGCTTATAAACGCCCGGAGACGCCAGTGTTTGTGCCTTTATTTAATTTCCGCATATTTGTGTGTTCCCCACATACTTCCTGGTAATGCCCCGGTACGCTGCCTTCCCTTCCCTTCCCCTCACACTGTCTTCCATTCCCCTCCCCTCATGCTGCCTTCCTTTTCCAACTCACGCTGTCTTGCCTTTCCAGCTCATGCTGCCTTCCACTTCCCGAACACTGCCTTTCCCTCTCCAATGCTGCCTTCCCCTCCCACTCGCTGCCTTCCAAACCCTTCCACTTTCTCACACTGCCTTCCCAACCCTTCCCTCCCTTCACACTGCCTTCCCAACCCTTCCCTCCCTGCACACTGCCTTCCCAACCCTTAACCTCCTCTCACACTGCCTTCCCCTCGCCCACCCCTCCTCTCTCCCCCATCCTTCTTGCTCCCATCCCCTCCCCGAGTGTATGGCAACGTGTGGTGATGCGTCGCTTTCCCCCCTTTCTCGATCTCCCCAACTCCATTCCTAGCTCCCCCGCCCTTCCTCACCCTCTCCTTGCTCCCTTCCTCACCCTCTCCTTGCTTCCTCCTCGCTCTCCCCTTCCCCGCTCTCTCCCACCCCTCGCTCTCCACCCTTACGCGCTCTCCACCCTTCTCCGCTCTCCGCCCTTCCTCACTCTCTCCCACCCCTCGCTCTCTGCCCTTCCTCGCTCTCCACCCTTCCTCGCCCTCCACCCTTCCTCGCTGTCCTCTCTCTCCCCCCTTATTTCTCCCCCCTCCTCTCCCTACCCCCTTATTTCACCTCCCCTCCTCTCCCTCATCTCTCTCTTCCCTCCTCTCTCTTCCTCGTCTCTCTCTTCCATCCTCTCTCTCCCTCTTCACCCCTCCTCATCCTCCTCTTCCCCTCCCCATCCATCTCCCCCATGAACCCCTCTCCCACTCCCTCCTCACTCCCCCTCCCTCGCCTCACCTCGCTCACACTCCCTCCTCCCTATTCCTCCTCCCTCCTCCTCCTCCCACTCTCTCCTCGCCCTCCTCTCCTTCCCCTCTCTCCTCATCCTCCTCTCCCTCCCCTCTCTCCTCACCCTCCTCTCCCTCACCTCTCTCCTCACCCTCCTCTCCCTCCCTCTCTCTCTCTCTCTCTCTCTCTCTCTCTCTCTCTCTCTCTCTCTCTCTCTCTCTCTCTCTCTCTCTTTCTCTCTCTCTCTCTCTCTCTCTCTCTCTCTCTCTCTCTCTCTCTCTCTCTCTCTCTCTCTCTCTCTCTCTCTCTCTCTCTCTCTCTCTCTCTCTCTCTCTCCCCCCTCCCTTCCTTCTCTCTCCCTTCCCATCTTAGTATTCCTGATTCCCATCAGCGACGCGACAGGTGGTATTTGCTCGTCTATAATAATAAAAGAGAAAGTGTGTGTGTGTGTGTGTGTGTGTGTGTGTGTGTGTGTGTGTGTGTGTGTGTGTGTGTGTGTGTGTGTGTGTGTGTGTGTGTGTGTGTGTGTGTGTGTGTGTGTGTGCGCGCGCGCTCCATAACTCCAAAACCATGATCCTAGCGGCCCAAAATTTTGCATGCATATGAAGGGAACACCAAAAGAGTGCAGGAATGAAAACTGGTTTTTTGGGTAAATTTAAACACCCCTTTTGAAGATAATTTAGGGGTGCTCATCATCAAAAACCAAAACAGCCTTACCAAAATGGTGACACGCCATCTTGGTCAGCCTATTGTCACCTCACAGGGTCTTAAGCCGCCATTTTGTTTTGGCCTACTCAACAATGCCTTCACTTGGGACAGGCTGCACCATTTTCTGTCCGATAAAGTGCTCAAATTTTGTTTTTTTTACACTTTCCTCGCTCATATTATCGAATGCCTAATCTTCGTTCCTCCGAATCGCTGTATACATTGCTTTTGTAGGTGCTATAGTTTTCTAATTTGGAGGTTGAAGCAATGTGATTTTTCCATCCTCCTTTGCATTATTTTATGCAATGTTTCTCGACTCTTCTGAGCTCCCATGGTTAATCGTGCCGAAAATTTATAGGATCACATTTTTCTTACCACGATGCATATTACTAGGGGTTTTAAACTCATAATTCATAACTTATAAACACACGAGCCACCACCTGTGGCCAGATGGAATAGCAGAAGAATAATTGTTTGAGAGGGCAGAAATGTATTCATGATTGTGTACATATTACATTAGCAATGGGGAATGGGTTTTCTACAATTTTGAATGGTGGTCATTACGAGCCAGTGGACAAATGACCACAGAAATGTAATTTGAACCTCGCTGTCCAGGCACAAGGACCTGTGTATTCAGAAGGGCATTCTAAATGTGCCATCCTAATGCAAGAAGGTTAAATGGGGAACAAATATAAATTTAATTAAAAATAGGAAAGAATTATGTTCGTTGAGCAGTGGGGGGGGGATTAAGGAGTAAGGAGAGAAAAAGAAAAGCGGGTTTGAAGGAGTTATAAGGAAGGGGGTCATTCGAGGGGCATGCATGTGTCATACAGGGATGGGAGGAGTGTAATGGAGGTGAGAGGCCTGACTCTACCGCTCTGTACCTTGTACAATTACACCTCTCATTTGCAAATTATGACACACAACAGTGTAGAGAAACCAGTAATGTGGCTGACTTGAACTCTTATCCCTTAAGTCATTGTCTCTGATACCATCAAGTTAAAATCCAAACCAGTGTGTGAAGATCCTGATTTATGAAGGTTACAGTCTCATTCCTGCTCATCGTTTGGTTGTTTGTTTGTTTGTTTTTCTTATATGGAGCAGGAGGAACTGGCTCCAGATCAAGGAAAAGAGCCACTCTACTTTGGGGATGTATGCGCCGGGCCAGGGGGCTTCTCGGAATATGTCTTGTGGCGCCGTCGCTGGCATGCCAAGGGTTTTGGTTTAACACTGCGTGGACCAAATGACTTTAAGCTTGAAGATTTCTTTGCTGCACCAAGTGAAATGTTTGAGCCGTTTTATGGTGAGTTTCTTTCTGCCTTCATCAGCTCACCTTTTACTCATATTTTCTCACGTTTACAACTTACCTTCGTATCATGATGTTTTGCACAATTGTGGTCAATGAATTGTTCAACGTGGTGTCAATAAGTAACCACTTTTTCTGGCTTTGTTTATTGGGTCTGGTGTGGCTGACATGCGGTGTGGCCTGGTATGATGTGGTGTGCAGGGGTGGGAGGTGTGGATGGGGATGGTGATGTTACAAAACCGGAGAACTTGCGCGAATTCCAAAAGTTTGTTTCCGATGGAACTGATGGACGAGGACTGCACTTTATCATGGCAGATGGGGTACGATTGCCACTTCGTTTTTAACATCGCATATTTGTGCAAAGGGAAATGTAAAAGAGTCAGTAATAAACACAGTAAATAAGTAAGTCGTACTATTTGAATTTTGATGCATAAAGCTCTAGCTCATAGCTGCTATGGTTTTATTATTTATTGTCAAGCTCCTGCTTTTCCATCTGACCCAAAGACCAGTCCATGTTGTAATCAGAAAAGTTTTGCCCATCATATGGAGATGCAGACTTGATAAAAGTCACAAGATGGCAGTGAGTTATAAGGCTTTGCACAGTGGTATCACATCTTGCTTTCCAAGCAGTGGTCCCAAGTCTGAATCATGTTGTTCTCATAGTTTGAGTATGACAAGTATGGCTGGCTATATACAGTCTGAGTTGTTTTTAGCTACTATCCCTTCTGCCAACACCAGCTATGAAAAGACAACTACTCCCTCATGTCAGTGACACCAAACCTTTTAAAAAGTCTTTCTCCTCCTTTCCCCCTTCACTCAAATTAATGGTAAAATTGAGTGCACATCTTCTGGGGTGCCCAACTCGGCTTTGTGAAGCCATTGCTTTGATCTTGACCACAATAAGCTTCTCGTGTATTACATGCTGCTTATCTGACGTGCGGAGATAAACGATGAATGGAATCAACAGGGAATTCATTGAGGTTTGCCAACCACCATGGGAAGCAAGGGAAGCTGATGTTTCAGGCTTTAACCCTAACCTCTTTTGCTCCCCCTGACGAAGGGTTAACGGCTGAAATGTCAGCTTTTCCTTGCTTCCCATGGTGGTTAGCATACCTCGATCAATGTCCTGTTGGTTTCATCCCTTGTTGTACCTGTCCGCCGACGGAGACCGAGACTAGCTTTCACAAGCAACACTAGTTCTTTATTGGGTATATCGTATACAGATAAACATCTATCCTTCAGGTACTCGCAGGTGGCCAATGCATGTTTGACACAACAAAGTGGAATGCAACGTGGCCTTAAAGCCCCCAAAATTCCTGCTTTGCACAAACCTGTTTAATGAATAGGATTGATTACTGGTTGCTCGTTTGCCTTAAAGCATTTGCAAAGCTGAACAGAAAAGGTCCTTTTGGCACTTATTGTATATTCCTTTGTCTAGCTGTATTGTGATATAATGATTGCATTGATGCTGCTTCCTGTGCAGGGTTTTTCTGTTGAGGGCCAGGAAAACTTGCAAGAAGTGTTGAGCAAGCAGCTGCTGTTGTGCCAGTGCTTAACGGCACTCTCGACCTTACGAATAGGTCAGCGGTGGGCAGTGGTAATTTGGGAGGAAATGTGGGTGATGGGAGGGAAGGTCAGCCGAGGGGAAGTAGAGAACTGGAGCTGACATTAAAAACGAAAACTTTGGGATTGGCTACGTTCTGACTCCAAACAAATGTCACACATTCCACCTTTGCAGGTGGGCATTTTGTTTGCAAGACTTTTGACTTATTTACACCATTCAGCGTGGGTCTGATATATCTTCTCTGGCGCTGCTTCAAGTGCATCTGCATTTACAAGCCAGTCACAAGCCGACCTGCCAACTCTGAAAGGTTATTTTAATAAAATGTTATATGAAGTAATAATGAATACAAGCCGGTAGGCGGCGATGGATCGCCGAGCATGAAAACTATAAGATATAGAGCAAAATGGATGTCATATAGCGGATAGGGAATCACGTTAAGATTATGCATATCAAATCTCATCCAGTTCCATCTACTGATAACTACTCGGTATCCATTTGAATGAAAAGTACCGAAAATGCGGTTTGAAATCAGAAATCCCCAAAGTTCGAGGGGGTGCTGTGGGTGAACAAAGATCTAAATCAAAAATCGGTCTCGATCGTTTGTGCACAATGTATTCCAGACGATTAGTGTGAATTTTCGTGACCATCTGACCATAACCCTAGGAGGAGTAGCATTTGGCACGAAGGCACCTCCAGCTCTCGCATATTATCGATTTTTTCACTAATTGACCTTTGACACCTGACCAAAGCGAAATCGGTCAATATGTCCTGAGGCAAAGTTGTAGTACTCATTGAGTACCATGAACCTGCAAAGTTTCATTCGTATCGATGCACTCACCCAGTCGCTAGGGGGCCTTCAATTTTCGCGCATATCCTAATTGTAGGGGGCGCTGTGGGTAAAGTATTCCATATATCACAAAAATCGGAATATATTTGATAGAGCATCACCTGTAGATCATTCGTGCCAAATTTCATAACCCTACGTGGGATAATGGCTTTCAGAATTGATTTCGCGTGAACGGTACCGATTTGAAGGTTTTTTTCAGTTGTTGCTAGGGAATCAAAGCGTCCCTAGCATCCATCACAATTTCCAAAGCACTAGGTCATAAGATGTACCTACCACCCGAGTTTGGTCAAAATCCGCCCACGTTTACTACAAATTATGCTGATGACAAACGAACAAACATCCAAACAAACAGACAGAATTACTGACAATAAGGGTCACCTATTTCGGCGACCCAATATACAGACATGCATACATAGCTGTGCATGTAATGTAGTTGCCACCATTTTACATATTATTTGTCTGTGATAACGCGAGTCTCATTTGATGGAAGATGAGGCCTGACTGCTTCAATCTTAATATGGAAGAATATTTTAGTATGACTGCTGTTTTTTTCTTCCGTGATTCTTGACCCATCTCTTGGAGCTTAGAAGATGCACATAACGAGCTGAATTACTATATCGATGAGCAGGTTGCCCGTGCCCGCACTGGATTCTAAACGGGGAAGGGGGTCGGGATAAAGGTGGCAAAAATGGAAGTGGCATCTCCTCTCATCAAACTGGAAAGCTGGGAACAACAATTCGCATTTATTTCCACGTTAATGTGATATATGTAGCTTTTTCATGCATAGGGTTCATAATAAAAATTTGTATTGGTGTCAAAGCCAGTGACTAATTGCAAATTAATAATAGGATTTATACACAGCTATGATTGGTTGATAATTAAAATGCACACTTAATGAGTCATCATCGCTTCTCGTAATAATCTATGTGGAGCTGGCAGGATAGCTGAGAGATAGCATACTCACCTGAGAGCAATAAATCAATCGATTTCTTATTTGGTGCTTTTTATTTTGAAGTAAGATGAAATCACTTTACAAATAAAAGAGAAAAGGTAAGAATAATATAAATTCAGAAAAATTCAGGATTCCCTCTGCCAACATTGGTTTATTGTCTGCTGGGACCCGAACTAAATTCCAAATTCCTGCCCTAATGTACAGAAAGCACTTCATTAACAGCATAGCCATGCTCCAAAAAAATGATGCAACCAACAACCAGGTGCTGCACACAAATTAAATAAAGTTTGTAAAGTGAATGATAAACGATTTTGTTTTGACAAGCAGAGTACCCGCCCTACGGGCGATTTTGTTCCAGGCATGCAACACGTTCTTCTTACGCATACGTTTATTTGGGGGATGCATAGGCAAGTGGCAGCTCCGTATAGTAAAAAATAAATAACCTGGGTTACGTGCATGAAGCAAAAACATATACCTACTGTTTATAATTCAAAACACCTCACTGTTCTGGAAAACGTGGGGACAGAAATACTGCACTGTAAATGGCGGAGACTTGCAATACCCTCCCCCACCTGGAGGCGGCGATCCACGATACACATTTACATAGAGAATTAGTGTCTCCCCCCCTCCCCAACCTCCCACCCCTTTTACCGCCCAGTACCACCGGCAAAGATATAAACATTCCTATAGATTAATTGGGGTTATGCTGATCCTCGGTACCGAGTGTGGATGTAATTGACCCAGAACTGTAGGAGGAATACCCCGACAAACAAACGCACAAACACTGGTCCGTGAATTATCGTAAGGATTTGCTGATATTGGAAGACGCATCAATTACAAATTTTAAGTCATCTCTTTTTATTAGCTCCCTACCGCTTTCACCGGAGGAGGCTATAGGCTTGCTCTCCATTTGTCCGTCCGTATCTCTGTCCGTCTGTCCGTCCGTCCATCCCACCTGTGGGTTTTCAGACTTTTTTTCACATACCCTTTAACATATTCAATGGAAATTTGGCACATGATTTTATTATAAGTTACAGAAGAAGTTTGAGTTTGAGCACGTTTGATCATCCTTTCACAGATTTATGGCCATTTTGGACTTAGAAAATATCATATCGGTCGGGGACATGTATCGCAAAGCAATTCTCACTCTTGTTTACTTGATATTGGTTGGAAAATATTGGTGGAATAACAGTATGTTAATGACAGGTACTTAGTGTGCTGTCACCTGCGTCGGGGCTCCATCATGGTGCACGACTACCTTTTCCATGTGAATGAGACGCTGTGCAGGTTGAAAGGCACAAACACCGACGTGCTTCAAATTGTTCCTTCGGATCATCTTGCTTCCGAACAAGACTTCTGTCAACACATCCGAAACTCCAATGAGAGGTACCAGTAGATCATCTTTTTCCGATGGTGGCATGCTAAATACCCTTGTATGTCAGCCATACTGGAGACTCGCCCTGCTTAGAGATAACTGGCTTTATTGAAAAACAAACGTCTCAAATTTGCTTGTCTATTTGAAATGCAGGACAATAGGCAGGAAATTGTTTTTCCATGGTGGTTTTAATAGGACTTTTGACCTTTCAGCTTGGCCAAGATGCAGGTGAAAGCCCTTGCGAAGATCCATGCTTTCACTTTGGATCCGTGAGTAGCACAAACATCATGTGTTAAACAAACTTCATCTCATGTCATCATTTAAAAGCAAATAGCTTGGCAAGTGCTCAATAATGCTATCAAGTCATGCAACTTAATGATTTTAATGCTTTCTCACTTTAATAGCCAATAACAATTTCAGATAACTACTTTTGATAAGCTTGCTCTGACGTATTCGTAGTCACAGAAGCAGGGCCTCCGATAGGCGCCCGTGGAGCCCGCAGCTGCAAGAGGCCACCCTCAAAGAGGGGCCTCCCACATCGGCTTGCAAGACTTTCAAAGCATCTTGAAAGTCCAGTTGTGCAACATAGATGTTTCCAATTTCACTAGCCATGCATTTCTACCGGCTGCCAATCACTTCACTAATGGGTTTAATCAAAAGACATCATGTTGCACTTCAGAAACATATTGCACATCTATCTGTAAATCTCAATTATGAAAAATACAGTGAAACGCAGAAAAACGGACCTTTCATCGCACGTTTTTTTTTTGTCATGGAGGTTGTTGTTGTTTTATCCATTCCAAGGTGACTGGGAGGTTTTATAAATTTATCAACAAAATTATTCTTACTATATTTTGTGGACCAGTGTTTGTGGGTTTGTTTGTTAGTGTGTTTGTTTGTTGGGCTACCACTCCAGTTCTGGCCAAATTATATCCAGACTTGCTACAGAGGATCAGCATGACCCCAATTAATGTATAGGGGTGTTGTTATCTTTGCTAGTGGTCTTGTGGGGAGTGGGGGGTGGGGGGGAGGACACAAATTCTCAATGTAAATGTGTATCGTGTATTGCCGCCTCCAGGTGGGGGAGGGTATTACAAGTCTTCACCATTTACAGTGCAGTATTTCTGTCTCCACGTTTTCCAGAACAGTGAGGTGTTTTGAATTACTAGTGCGTGCCCGTAAGTGCGTGGCCGTGCGTGCAATAAAAAAAAAAAAAAACTTTCAAACCGCGTGCCAGAAACAACAACCACACAGGCCGTTCCTTTGCTCTCGCATGCTCGTACGTGCGTGGCCGTATGCAATCTGTGTCCGTACGTGCGTGGCCGTACGTGTAAAAAAAAAACAAAAAAACTTCCAAACAAACACACAGGCCGTTCCTTCGCTCTCGTAAACAATGACTGGATTGGGGCATTGTGTTTATCTATAAATGCGCATGAGAAATCGAGAAATTATTAGAATACTCTAAGTCATCACTATCCGGAAGTCCGTACATTGTAACCTGTAATGGGGAACGCGGCTGAGGATGTCTTCCCCAACGGCCACGCCCACGCAGCAAAGTGTCCTGTCATTGGTTTTGTAGATAAATGGCCATAACTTGGGAACCACTTGTCCGATTAATATCAAACCTTGAAAAGGCACATACTCAGGTCCTAGCAATATACCTGGCAAGTTTCAATTAGATCGGACCAATGGTTGTCGAGAAACAGCGGTCACACACACACACACACACACACACACACACACACACACACACACACACACACACACACACACACACACACACACACACACACACACACACACACACACACACACACACACACAGACACGCAGAGATTGCTGGAATTATAGATAGATAAACAGCAGGTATGTTTTTGCTTCATGCACGTAACCCGGGTCATTTATTTTTCTGATACGGAGCTGTCAGCTGCCCATACACCGCCCAAATAAAGGTTTGCGTCAGATGAGCGTGTTGCATGCTTGGAACAAGATCGCCCGTAGGGCGGGTTCTCTGCTCGTGATTTTAATTTTCGATCTCTACAAAGTGTTTTGTATCTGCACTTTCTCGCCCGCAGATTTGTCTGTATCGGGTGTCACACGAAAACAGTGTCTGTATTCATTTCCCTCACGAGTGTTTTATTTTATTTTTTATACGTTTCTTTTTATCATATTAACCAATTTCACCATGCACTATTTCGAAAGAATAATGTTTTTGAGAACTTCATGGAATGATGTGACCTTCGCTTCGTTCTGTTCTCGAGTTATTGCATTTGACCTTTAATCACAGGAATTAGTGATTTTTGTCTGTTCAGTCTACATCTGTGCCCATTTTGTTGGTGATTTCCAGATCGGGTTATTATTGACAGAGTCATGTGCAAAAAATAAATTCCGGAATCACAAGATCTGCATTTGCTCTTTCCATCGTGAAATTAGAATAAATGATGTCATTTTTCCTGTCGGAATTTCTCCACTCCCTCATCATTTTATTTTCGCGATTGGTTGGGGGTTTTAAGAGCGTTCCACAAAGTAATTTTGAAAGGTTTCTCCAGCTCAATTTCTGAGATATAAAGATTTTTAAACATTCACATTTTCAGTCATTGTGTGTTTTATTATTATTATTTATTTTTTTTTAGGATCAAATTTTTCATGTGGTACCCAGTGGGACCTGACAGTCAATTCCTAAGTCAGATTTGATTATTCATCCAGGAAAATGTCTTTTTCTTCACTCATGTCATTTTCTGGGAAAACGTGACATCACAGAGAAAGAATGTCAATGATACTTTTTGGTGTTCTGTCTTCACGCCAGCTGTGGGAGCAGTTATGGTCAAAGCGGTTGATCTGGGACTGTGCGAGTGATAATATCCATGCATAAAGCTATGAGAGAATGATGGATAAATCAATATCACATGAGATCCATCCCACTGGTTCACATCTTCACTTGAACGAAACGATCTGAGCACCACTCCAAAAGACCAACCCAAATGGGTACTGTGTGAACGATGTGAACTGATGTGTCTTGCCATGGTTACAGAGTGATCCTGTTTTTGCCAGGAACCTGCATGAGCCACACCAAGCAGAGATACGCAGAGCTTGCCTGCTGAGATGGGATGTAAGCCTTTCCTTTTCGATGATAACCCTCAACCCTAATTGTGCTCTCGTCTCTCATGTAATCCCATTTTCATCATGTTTTCTACAACCCTATTTTGGCTATCTTTGTTCGACTCTTCATAGTTATTTTGCAATCTTTTATTTGCTGCCCAACCTGATACTATAGGCCTTTAGGGAATGACTCTGCTGTGGTCACAGGTACCTGACCAGGCACGTTTGGCTCCGGTTTTCAGGGATCCAAAGAGCAGCTTTCTTGAGCTTGTCACGGTAACTACCATAGTTTTCAATTTATTGCACTTGGCTTTCATTTTCTTCATTATTCCCAGAATTGTTTTTTGTAATTATATCTCTAATTATTTTCAATTTGTTTTGCTTTTGTTCTCGAGTATATTTATTTTCTTCAAAAAAGGAACCAAGATACAGTATTATAGATTTATAGTTTACCTGATTTATAGTTACATTTATAGATTTATAGTTACAGTATGTAGAACATATCAGGCCCAATACCTTTTTGAAATATCATGCTATATATGGTTGTTAGCCCTATCTCTCAATGGTGAAGAATCACTTAAAGAATTAAATAATTATCGCATACAGATTCAGATTCAGATCTTCACCAAATTCGAATCAATTCATCGTGGTCACACACCCCAACCTGTCCACCAAGTTTCGTCCGAATCCGTCCTCAACTTTCTGAGATGTCGTGTTATATTGTTGTGGTGCCGGGTTCGGTGGCGCGGATGACTGCTAGATGGAGTAGTCGGGCCGTTTCCCACCAAACACCGGAATTGAAAGGTCGTCACCTCGGATGACTCCGGAGTCGACGGGTCACTTAAAGGACCGTGGTCGCCAATATTTTGACTTCGTGAGGTTGGGTCCACTTGTCTATTCCAATTTACCTAAGTACTTACGCCATCTAACTACCGGGGAAGCCACACCCTCGGCTGGCTTTGTCCGAACCGAGTCGCTGTTACCGACTCGGGTCCGGCGTAACCGAGCGGAAATTACCAAAGCCGCGCCGGTCCAAATGACAATTTACGGTACAAACGGCCTCACTATTTCTCAAGCCCGCACGGTGCTGGGTCAATGATAGAAACCACAGGCAACAAGCTGGTACATTTAACAGGGGTTTATTTATAATAGGGAGGGAGACACAGAGCAGACTTAATCACGAATAAAATGCAATGTACAACGAGCAATCAACACTTATACAATTTCTACTTATAGGACGGCGCCACCACAGACACACAAACACACCAAAAGAAAATGGACCCGGAATGTCTTTATTTCGACCCTCGCAGCCAAGGGGATAGACAGGTTGGAGGTCAGAGTTTGGTCGGTACCTGGCCGCGTTCGCACGGCTTGCCGACCTGCCCTTGTGGAGCTCGGGATTCTTGTGGAAGGGCTTGGGAAGATTGGACGCTCCAACCCCCACAGTGGGACCTGAACGCACACAGACAACCTCGCGCCAAGGAACCAAGACGAAGCGGCAGACGCCAGCCAGCACCAAGACGGAAGATGGCCAGCAGACCAGACGAGATGACCCAGACAGATCGCACCGACAATTATTCCCATTGGCTGGAGTGCCTCGGCTTTGCTTGCTCTTCTTCCATTGGCTGGAGGAAACACTCCCTACCCTTCTTCGCAGCGGAGCCTCAATCTGAGGCGATGGAGGCTCCGCCCACGCCTTCAGCCAAAAACACGTGGATAATGGAGTCGGTGCGCGAAGGTTTGGTTGGGTGGTGGAACGAAGCAGGATGTTGTTGGGGAATATAAAAAAAACTTACTACAAAATAACTCGCAGCGCACACATGAAATTCCCGTTAGACACAGGGGATGGATTCTAACTATACACATATACGTAATTAAATAACTAAACTTTGGGACTTCTGACTGTCTGTGTGCAAGAGGCATCCAAATCCGAAACAATATATCAGTTTAGCCCCATCTCTCAATGGTGAGGAATCACTTAAAAAAATTATCAGATCCGGATTCGGATCTTCACCAAAATCGAATTAATTCTTCCTTGTCATACACCCAATGTGTCCACCAAGTTTCGTCCGAATCCGTCCTCAACTTTTTGAGATATCGTGCTCTATATCGTTTTTGGCTGGATCTCTCAATGGTGAAGAATCGCTTAAAAATTTTAGTGTCCGGATCCGGATCTGGATCTTCACCAAAATTTAATCAGTTCATCCCTGTCACACACCCACCTTCACCAAAAGGTGAAGCACCGGAGTTTTTTCTTGTCTGAATCGGCAACTGTGTCTTGGTTGTTATGGAATGATTTATGGAATATGAGTACAAGTGTTAAAATAATCGAATCCGTACAGCCTATAACTTGTATATACCAGTTTTCTCCATCGAATGCTTTCAACTTCCCAACGTGGGAAAACAGTCAATTCAGATCGGCCTGTGCAAGCCATTATATTTTGGTGACTCTTCTCCTTTGTAAATTTGAAGGCCCCGCTCAATAGCATCAAAAGACACCTTTGATTTTACTTTTTTTGAAACAAAAAGTATGATTATTAATGTACTCTGATTCTTGCAGCCACCTGTAATACTGTTGCGAATCTGGAAGCCATGAGCACAAAACATTCAGGTCCTATAGCTCAGTTATTTCGATAAGTGAATGTGGATAGATAGCTCCCTTTCCCTAGTCTAATGGGTGAAGAAATGTAAATGCGCTGTGAGTTACTTTGATAGTCAGGGTTTTCTTTCATTCTTTACACCCATGACTGGCGACAGCGCCAGCATCACCTTCACCTCGCTCTGACCGACGCCATTGCCTACGTGCGTGTCAGCACGTACGTGGGCGGAGCTCATGCAGAATACGGTTCCTCTGGCTGTTTGGTGGGCGGAGTTCAAGGAGGAGCCTCGTGGCGGCCCTCGACCAATCAGCCTGCTACGGGTGGGGTGACCGCCACTCGGCCAATCAGATCCCGCGACAGGAGGAAAGGGGTCCGCGTGACGTCACCACGCCCCCGGGCCAATCAATGGACTTGCCGTTTTGTTTTGGCCGACACGGCGACGAGCAGTTCTGCGCGCCAAAACCGTCCAGTGAGGGAGAGCTGGCGGGGCGGAGGCGTTTCCCCCCCCCCCCGAGACAGGGGGTGAATAAGGGTGCGGCGCATTCGGACTGAGATTCTCTTCCTCCTCCTCCTCCTCCTCCTCCTCATGATTGAGAGCTTGAGAGACACCATCCCCCACGAGAGCCGTGGATTTGGCTCGTCTCTCGCTGGTGCCGGTTCGACTCAGCGCAATGATCACACGAGGTGGACAGGTCCGACGCAGAATCTGGTCTTCAGCTCGACCTCTCCATCCGAGCTGGAGGCCTCAATAAAGACCACTTTGGGTCCGTTTAGTGTGTGTGTGTGTGTGTGTGTGTGTGTGTGTGTGTGTGTGTGTGTGTGTGTGTGTGTGTGTGTGTGTGTGTGTGTGTGTGTGTGTGTGTGTGTGTGTGTGTGTGTGTGTGTGTGTGTGTGTGTGTGTGGCGCCAGTCTAGTAAGTAGGAAATTGTACAAGTGCCTTGCTGTACATATGTGCCTCTTATATTGGGATAACTCTGCTTCTTACATGCCCCCCTGCTCCATTATAAATAAACCCAGGTGTTAAATGTATTGGTTCGTTTTTGTCTTTCTTTTATTGGTTTAACACAGTGCGTGTTGGGGAATTAGCCAGGCTTTTGCCGCTGTAAAGGGACATTTGGACCGACGAAAGCTTGGTGACCATCCGCTCGGGTCGCACACGGTTCGAGTACGCTAGCGGATCGTTCCGTACGAGCATCGTCGAGGGTGAATTTCCCCGGTAATTGGACGACGTGGGTATTTAGGTAAATTGAAATTGGCAATCGACCCTACCCCACGTGGTCGATCTATTGGCGAACATCGGTCCGATAAGGGACCCGTCGGCTCCGGTGTTATCCGGGGTGACGACCTATACATTCCGGGTGATCAGTGGAGTCCACTCTACTGCCCCATCTAGCGGTCGTGCTCGCTGCCGATACCCGGCCCCGCAACAATACGACACCTTTTTACTTCGCTGACGTGATCACTTGATGCATGTTTTACTTGCTGAGTAAGCATCATTCACTTCTCACTCGTCATCAAGTTGCTGCTCGCCTTCCTTTGGCCTGATTTGCGGCTACTTGAATGTTTTCCTAGCTTGATGGCCTGTGGAAAAAGTTTGTACTGTGCTCTTTCACAAGGTGCATAATTTTGTGCTGAAGCACAATTTCTTCACAGTTGGTTGGATTTCTGATGCTTGGAAAGAGTTGGGCTTGGGGGAGGTTACTGGGGATTTGAAAATATCATGGTTTTTGATGCGGGTTGGGGGGGGGGGGTGGCACATTTGAAGTGCATATGAGATGGAGTTAAACAGCTGTCTTGAAGATCTTGAGGGAAGAATGAGATTGAAGAGAATGTGGAAGTTGTTTCCACTACCTTACCCATTGCAACTGCAGAGCCACCCAAGCCCTGCGTTGATAGCCGACCACGTGACCGATCAAGTCAGGCCGAGCAAGCCTAATGGTCATGTGACGCAATCCTATTCCCCATCAATCTGCCTTTAACAGGATCTATAAACCACCAGATTAAGCCACCAGAATAAACGGAATCCACCCAGAGACCAAGTCGGGTTTGTGATGTAATTGGTAAATGTCACAGTGGGGACGGGAATACAAAATGAAGCATTTCACAATAAAGCACTTTTTAATAACATACTCCTTACCCCAACTGAACCATGTATGCCCACGAACCAAACAAACGATCGGAGATTCCGATGGGAGATCAGAGATTTAACCTTTAAGGCCTCATGCACATGATAGAGAGATTTCGGGAAATCACGACACAAGAAGAGAGCTTGTGCCAAACCCGGTGAAGTCATGCATGATCACCCTGCTTTGAGTTCTTGGGAACACTCCGGTGCTGGGGCGACAGGGAGAAGAGACACGAATGAGTGAGGTGGTCGTGGCATTGGCTGGGCGGGGCGTGGCATCTGCTAGGTGAGCTGCTAATTTATGCAGCCCCCCCCCCCCCAGTGTCGTGTCCTCCAAGTACTCTTCCTGGTTCCTGACAGTCCCCACCGTTTATAACCTTGCCCATCGACATCACCACTGACCATTCATACTCCTCCCTTCCCCCTCACTGTTGGTGCGTGGCCTGGCCAATGGGTGGGGTGAACCCCTTTCTCTCATCCTGGCAAGGCATCATGATTCTGTGGCAAAGAAGATGCTTTTCTGCCGAAATGAGGTAAAATGGCCAAGTGCAATTGCAAAAGAAATATTCAGGACAGATAACGGAGGATAAGGACGTTAAATATAGGCTCACGCGAATGAGGATTTATAGACGCACACAATGGGGTAGGTCTGATGTTTTTATCTATACAAATTAGCGACATATTAAGTCACATTTAATTACTTCACGCTTCTGAACATTCATTCAGGAAATATCTGCTCAATTTTATGCATTCGTTAACCCCTAGGAGCCATTTCCACAACAATATATTGTGACGGTCGTTGCCCAAAGATAATTCCGGGCAGCACGACGAGTCTTTTGAAGACCATGATCGCCTTTCATACGGTTAACCTCGAGCCTGCTCCCAGGTCCAAAGCCATGTTACGATTACAGGTGAGGTTATCGTTATGAATGGGTATCGTGCCGGCAGTTACGTGATGGAACTTACCTGATTGGCCGAGCAGGACCACATCACGTGCTGCATTCTTATCTCCAACCCAATTGTGATAGACCAGCAGATCATCAGCTGTCAAATGCCACCGTCGGGATGAACAGGAAAAGTCAGGACATGAATGTGTTTTATGGATAATCAAATGTGGCACATATTTACAAGGCAATGACACATTCCCTTTATCCCCTATGTGTACATACCCCCCCCTTCCCCCCTTGGATTCCTCAGCAATCACTTATGACATTATAATATGGCCGGCTTCATCCATCTGAAAGAATAGAGACAGAGAAGGGGTGTGTGTGGTCAAACCCCTCCGCACCTCATGGTAGCTCTGCATTGCTAATGCAACCTCTCTGGTATGAACACTGTGGGGACTCCCCACAAGTCTCGATCCTCATGTGCGCCGTTCCGGTCCCGGTCAGCATGCTCTCAGCTCAACACAGCAAATCCGCTCCAAGCGCTGCACATCAGGTGAGGCACAGCAAGTCTCGTTGTATATCTAAAAGAGTAAGTCTCATCGTGCGAGAGGTTCTTTTTTCTCCCTCTTATCTCTCCTGTCACCTGAGTGAGTGAGGCTTTTAAGGACATGGATAATTAAATGTATCGTGGTACCATGGGCATGTAGAAGAAATTCAGTTCTTCTCTGTTGGAGTCTGAGACCATTTATTAACAGCAAACAACAACGACAAATAACAAACACGCATGGGAAAGAAGGATATATGGGACAAACAGTATCAAACACGATCCTCTTTCTGCCCGAAATGCACAGAGCAATTGTCTTTATACTACTCTGGACAGCAAAAGACAGAGGAGGGCTAAACATCTGTCAAGGGTCAATGGAGGGGAGGCTGACAAGCATCAAGAAAGAGAACTGCAAACATGGCCACTTTGGGAGGGAAGAGGGATAGACACGCTCAGGCCACGATTGCAGTGTGTGAATACAAGATCAGCCTTGAGGAGGACAGGGTGATAACAGAGTTAGGACAAAACACAGAGGCCGGGTGGATGGAGACACAAGCCCATTACTTTGATCATACATTCCGTTCACCATTGAGTAATGAGATTCTCAAGACACCCAGCCTGTTTTTTATGCTGTTAGCAAAACCTTGGCCACCAAAAGCCAATAGTTATATAATTGTCCTTAGACAACAAGGCGTCTGTTGCAATCACCTTCCAGGAGTTATTTAATTACCACCAGACAATGGGGCGTCTCTTCTCTGGAGCCAGCAGCAAAACGTCCTTCTCTTGAGCAGCTGGGCAGTTTCATTTAAACATTGGAAATACTAATTTTGGATATATATATCAATGAGATAAAGCACCTAAGATAAAGTCGGATACAGTTTTATCTTGCTTGTATAATCACCTCCATCACTATGGAGATCAAAAGACTGTAAAAGGAGATTTTACTGACAGTCAATTTGATTCCAGTACAAAAGTAACACCTTATTTTATACTGTTGAAAGCAGTAGTAGCAAGTTCAAACAATTAAAAGCATCAAGTGAATATAATTGAGAATACATGAATATAATTAATTTTATTTCTTCAACAGACGTGAGGATTATTGTCGTTATCCATTACTGTAATTTGTGATCGCCCCAACGGCCGTGTCGGCGTGTCTTTCTCATTATCCAATAACATTTTCATACAATGAAGGGGTAACCTTCCCAGAGTAAATGTCTTTCATACTTTTGTATGCTCGGGGGTCATGGTCTGTCAGTTGTGTCACAGAGTCAGTTGTGGGCCAGAATACAATCAGTTGGAGTAAATAGGGCTTATCCTCCAATGTTGGTGATATAAAAACTAAGTCTATATTTACAATTTACATATGGAACTTTAACCAAATTTCCTTTAACCTATCCTTACCTAAGCAAATACACAGTTCACTGAAATGTGTCAGCACAATCTCTGAATTCTAAAACCAGGGCAGCTGTCACAGTATGTAGGCATATTAAGAGGTAGTATCAAGCATGTGATGATCGACTTGATACATTGCCACTCCAATTTAAAAGAAAGCTGTGTATCGTCAACTTGACAGTGCAGTGATAAGTAGATGCCATTCCAAATAATTTACAAGGCGATTGTGAACCAGATGATGAAGCAGCAGTGGACAATAATGTTACAAGGTCAATGCAGTACAATGGTGCTGAAAAATGGTGCTTTATTTAACGTGTCAATGCAAAGCTTATTGGTTTCCACTGGTGACGTCAACCTCACCATGAAGAATCACTCTAGTCTTGCTGTGATTAATCACTGGAGGGATGAACTGCTCCATAGGAGCTCATAGACCTTACAAAAAACAGTGCGCCACAACTAAGGATGCTCTAAATAGCTCAGTCGGTCCCCCATTGAAGCCGAGGCTCTGACGGCCCATGTGGACAATCATCTGGGAACTGTCCATCATCGAGGTTTCCATCCTTCAATCCCAGAACCTTTCTGGACGTTGATTGCGTCGAGAGATCGGAGAAAATGCATTTTTTGTTATTTTCTGCATTTTTTTTTTTTTAACGTGTTGACATACTCCCAGATTTTATTTACTTTTATCTCCTCTGTTTCGGTTTGGCCTCAAAAACTCAATTAACTTGCAGGGAATTAAGAAATTAATTTGGTCTTCAAAATCCTAATTTTCACTTCAGAAAGCTATTTGTCTGAGCCACCGGCATGGACGCTGCTTGTGTAAATGGAGATGAAAGCATATGGTTTTCTTGGCAGGATGCAGAAATGAAGGAAATGGCATGTCAGGCTACTTCACTGAAACAAGACAATCTGGAGAGGATGAGGATGGTGCTGGACTTTCGTTGCATGGTTGCTGGTGGGACAGCTACCTTCCTGCTTGGCCTGGGGGTGAGATACGAGTTGTGGCATAGAGGGCCAAGATAATGTGGTTAAATATTGTGTAATTTTTGTTTGTATGCTAGCTTTAAGTGAGGTATGCTTGATGTAAGATATGACAGTTGAATTATCGGAGTGACTTTGATGACTTGACTGTCTGCAGTGGCAGTTTTCCAAAACACCACTAGCAAAAGCACGTAGTGCTTGGTGTTTGTGTTTCACCATGTTGACAAATATTTAAGTGGTTTCTCTAAAAGTTACAAGTTCAATATTATTGTTACTTCTGTTTGTGATTCTCATAACTTATTAATGGCCCTGGAATAAATATTTGCAATAACAGTGCAATGCTTACAGTTTACCACAATCGTTGGTGGTGCTTGTGCTCTTGGTGTGCAAGGCGAACATTATACTCAGTTGGAAGGGCCACTTCCAACTTCGGCTTTTACTTTTATGTTGAAGTGCTGAATTATCATAAGAAGTGGGTGAATTGTCATACCTGCCAATGCCGTCCTGCACCGCTGGACAGAATAACCTGTGAACTGTATGTTATCGCCTAAAAGAAAAAAAAAAAATCAAATTCCTGGAAGTTGTCTATCATTCCAAATATCCCAAGTCTCTGTGTTATAGTATATTGAAAACTCTCATTATCTATGATGTGGGAGGAAATGCTTTGAAACTTGGTTGTACTCGGACTGTGCATGGGAATGTTCCACTCAGTTGAGGTGGCCACCTCCAACTCAAAGTTGCACCCCGCCCCCCTCTTTTATTCCCACTTGGCGCTCCCGTAAGGAGCGGGTGTTTCTAGTATTTTTAATTTCTTTCACTCGATTGCATGATAGGTCGAGCTTCTGCTCTGATAGGTTGTCGGTTTGATTCTAACCTTGGCCGAGTAATACCAAAGACTTTGAAAATGGTACCTTCTGTTTCCTCACTTGACTTGACAGAATATTTAGAGTGTGGAATACAGTACAGACAAACCCCCATCATTTTCCATCTCATGGGAAGGTGGATATTTTTCCTTAATTGCCCTGATAACTGTGGAGAGAAAAATGGCATCACAAAGATGGTGTGTCGGTACCCAGAGTGCCCCAGGAAGTTACGTTACTTCACTCGAGTTCAGCAGCTGTGTTTATCTGAAGTCAAGTCTGGTGTTCTCTCATGCGTTTGTCTACGTGAGTGCGCATGATTTGTATTGTAGTTCCTCAATGAGCCTTAATCCCCCAAAAAATGTTTCATGAATGCATAATGATAACAATTACAAGGAAAAAATATAAAAATAAAACGATCTATATTATAAAAGGAGCCATGTCTGTCTGTTTGTCTTGTTATAACTTAAGAACTGATTAACGGATTTCAATGAAACCAACGGCGGTGGATTCAGGTAACTCCCAGGAAGGTTAGCGCCGCAAAAAAAATAAAAATAATAAAAAGGAAGGAAGGTTCATGTATGGATGGGTACATGGGCACACATGTCGAAACTGCATACGCCAACATGTGACGCTGGTTATCCCCGCACGGAGGGCAGGATCTCCCAGGAATCCTTTTTAGCTCGCCTGTTCGAAGAACAGAGAGCTATAGTGATACCCCTGGCGTGAGCGTCAGCATCAGCATGAGCGTGAAAATGTTAAAGTATTTGGCATGGAGGTTCCTTTGGGGGTATATTATTGATGTAGTGAAGTTGAAATTAAAAAATAATTTCAAATGTTTAAAATTTTTGACTTGTTTTGAACTTAACTTTTTTGTAGCACATCAACGTTAAAGTTTTTGGTGCAAGTTATTTAGAAGCTTGCCATTCATTTAATATGTGTACTAGGATGCTGATATTTGGCATGGAGGTTCCTTTGGGGTATACTATTGATGTAGTGAAGTTGAAATTAAAAAATAATTTCAATTTTTTTTTAATTTTTGACCTGTTTTGAACTTAACTTTTTTGTAGCACATCAACGTTAAAGTTTTTTCCTTTCTAATATTTTTATCTACCACACTATTTTTTACTGATTACAATATACAAATACATATATTGCTTTAAAATTATTTGTATCAGACTTCACTGCAATGCTTTATAAAAAACTATTATTAGACAAGTCTTTTAAAAACGATAAATGTATAAACAGGCGAGCATTGGGTGGCTTTGACACCAACTCTCTGGTTTGTTAACCTGATAACGGATTAACGGATTTCAAAGAAACCATTCAGAAAGTAAACACAACCACTTATCCCTCTCCCTCGAATATATTTTATTTCACAATATTGATTCCCAATCGCCACTGTAGTCCTGCAGTGAAATGCTGTTTTGGGGGTCATCCTTGCACGTGCGTTCCTATAAAGTTTTTTTTGTGGTTTTTATATCTTTGAAGGGTGCTGAACAAGAATCCAAGTGATAACATCCTGTCAGGTTTGGGCAATTTGCATAATATGCAAATGAAGTCGGCCATTACCAAAATTCAGTTTTTTTGCTATATCTATGGCTATATATTTGATAGGATGGAAATAATGGTGTCTAAACCTAGGTTTTCATGGTCAAGGAATATAATAATACCAGTTACAAGTGTCTGAGATGGTGGCCATCTTGGATTCCAAGATGGCCACCACAGTGTTTGGCTATATATATATATTGCTATATATGGGATAGGATGGAAATAATGATTCTAAACCTAGGGTTTAAGGGTCCAGCAGTAATGGGTAAGGATAATGAATGTCTTAAATGGGTCCACGATTATGGGGTGGGGGTGGGGGTGTTCCTATATCGTTTGGCATGTATTGACCAATATCATTTTCTCATTTCAGACACCAGAGTGAGATATGAGCCAATGCTTATTCCATCCATGTAAAGGCAACTTTACAAACAAGCCCTTGTCAAAATCTGGTGCAGACCGTATTTGAAGCATCATCCGGGCAAGTAAGATCTATAAAGATGATCTCCATGTGTCTTTGGAGAAAATGCTTGCTGAAGATGAAAACCCATCTGTCCAGTGTCACCGACAATGTGTATCAATTTATACATCGCAGGTGTCTATAAAATGATTTCTGAAACATAATGATACTGAAAACGCATCACCAGCTCCAAAGCGATCTCGTCGTTCTGATTCGCAAGGAACGACATTTAACTTCCGAGAGCACTGCATATTCTGTGGTGCATTATGTATCATGGATCGCGATCCAAAACATCCAGATCTGTGGAGAAAAGTCACTTTGTGCCGTACGGCCGATCGTGCTGCCGATCGCACCTACAAGCAAAAGATATTGGACACTTGTTTCGAGCGTCAAGACAACTGGGCAAAGGATGTTGAAATCCGTGTTGTTGGAGCAGTGAGTGATCTACATGCGGCAGATGCAAGATACCACATCGACTGTAGGGACGCATTCATGACAGATCATGCTATAGCAGCAGCTGTCAGAAGCAGCCTTGATCCGAGTCAAATATCTTTGGACTCTTCTTCCCAATCAACTGTATCCAAAATGAAAGCAGACATGACAAAAATATGGAACTCTGTAGATGTTTATAACCTGTATCATGAAAACGGTGGACAGAAGTTGTCCCGTAGAGCCTTAGTTTCTCATCTGTCAGATCATTTTGGGCCTGATTTACTCATTTTAAGTGGTTCAGGTGTTGCCAGCCTTTTGGTATTTCAGAGTAAGGTATCAGGCCTGTTACATCTGGTAAATGATGAAGACGACTTCGATTGTGTATTAGAAAGGGTTGCAAAACGCATTGTCCATGAGACGCAGAGGTTACCAGCTGATAGGAAAGTATACCAAGCTAGTGTAGACATTTATATTGCACTGGACTCTGTCAGTGAAACACTTCGCTCACTGTTCGTTAAAATGTCTGACAAAATGAACTACACTTTGTCAGCTGCTCTCATTGGCAACATTGTCACCAGCATTTTAACCAACCGATCCACCCCTCTTCAGATTGCACTAGGTGTTGTCCTCAATCAGAGGTCTCTGATTGAACAGTTCTATGCTTGCAGGGTAGCTTGTTCTTATGATGAAATATTGCGGTTCAAAGCTTCAGCAGCAGCAGCAGCGCTCAAGAACTTCACCATCATGGGTATGACCTGTTCCAAAGATGGTATCATTCAAGCTGTTGCAGACAACTTTTACACAAACATATCCTCGCAGAACGGACTTGTTAGCACCCATTCCCTTGCCATTGTAATGACTGTTACTGACAGGTACTTGACTGAGGAATCACATCTTGAGACATTCCCTAGACTGACAGCAAATGAAATGCAACAGCAGGTAATTGATGACATCCCTGTAGAGAGATACAAAGGTCCCAAAAAACCTGACATGCCTGATACTGAGGCTAAGTGAGCTCTATTGCCATTACGTGTTCTAGCCGCACAAGTGGTATCACTTTTGAGAGCCCAATCCCTCGACTTCGACTTCTTGCAAGCCATTGACTCTGATGAGGGCATACCGGAGTTCAACGTATTCAATACTAAGTTGTCAAGGGAACAGGGCCATACCATAAGACCAGCCACAAGAGCCATTTACCGCCCATTGATAGACATTAACCCAGCTGACCCCGACACAATCCTGACAGCAATGGTGAACACATAAGATCTCACCAATAGCTGCGGACAGTGCATTACCCTCTTCACCAATGACCAACAACTATACAGGGTTGCTGTAGGCATAAAGTGGGTCTACCAAGACCGGTTTCTTAACTTTATACCAAGACTAGGCGGAATGCACCTTCTGATGAGTTTTGTTGGATGTGTTGGATACCTAATGGCAAACACTGGTCTAGAAGAAATCATGAAAACAAGCTTTGGAGGTGTTCCGAAAATGCTTAGTGGGAAAAAGTTTCCTCAAAACGTCAGAGCTCTTCGGCTTGTTGTGGAGGAAGTCCCAAGAGGTATTGTTGGACAGTTGGAGAGTCACACCGAACTTAAAGAACATCTAGAAGTATTGTCACAAGAGAGCAGGACGACACGACTCTGGGTAGACTGTCTAATCAAGCCAGTTTTTCTTATGATGCTCTTTGTGCGAGCTGAACGTGAGGCCGACTGGCCACTACATCTATATGCAGTCAAAGAAATGATGCTGTATTTCTTTGCTGCGGGACATCACCACTATGCCCGTTATGGCCATTATTACCTGAGGTCGATGGAACGTCTTCCCGGTGACATCTTGCATCGTTTCCTGAAAGGGGACCATGTGATGAGGCATAAACCCGGTCTCTGGAACGGTATCTGGTCAGACATGTTTATAGAGAGCACCTTTATGCGATACGGCCACGGTGCTAGAGGCATCATAGGGATCACTCTCAAGCCGTCTGCACTCAAACGATGGGCTCTGAGTATGCATGCATGCACCAAGATTGTCAAAGGTGTTGCAGACATGACTAGAGGATACAAAGAGGTTGATGTCACGAGTCATAAAGAAGAGAAACCATCTAGGATCCACGGAGACAACCAAGACAGGTCAAAGATTCGAGAGAAACTGCAATTATGCATACAGCCACTGGATAATGACGACCATCCAAAAGGCCTGGTGAACATCCAAGCCGGACAGATACAGAGTCTGTAAATGTAGAGCACGCTGTTGACATAGGCAAGGCACAGATGATCGCTTTTGAAAGTAGTCTGCCATCTGGCTTCAACACCCCTCTATCCAAGAAGATTGTCACGATGGCCATCACGAAGAAATCCATCAAGGTTGGGGGCAAAGATATATACGATGTCAATCTGATATACTCACGGGTGTTGGGGCTTCAATAAACACGAGACATTGACTTACCAACAGTTCTCAAACATGAACTTGCCCCCATGCCGACCTCCATGTTCAAGGAAAATGGCACCATGCGCATAGCGTCAGCAAAGTCTACACTAAAGAAAAAGCTCCAAGTGTTTAGTTTCCTCACATATTGTTCAGAAGGCAGAAGCTGTTATAATTGACGGTTGCACTATCCTCTGGTGTGTCCACTGGCAATGTAAGGGTACAGTCAAAGACTTTGTGGACAATGTGTGCAGCTTCATCATCCGTAAAATGTCGCAGGGGGATGTCTATCTTGTATTTGATCGATACTTCGATTTCAGCATCAAAGGCACAACACGGACAAAACGGTGTGGTCAGCAAGCCAGTAGACACCATCGCCTAACCCTCCAAAGTCCTCTCCCACCAAAAAAGGTCATCCTAACTATAGCGGACAACAAAGTTCAACTCATCAAGTTGATATGCACAGAACTGCTCAACAGAGGGGAAAAGATGAAGAACAAGCTCGTCCTAACTGGCCAAGACCCTGTACCAATAGAAGTCAGCTGCGATGTCCTGAGACAGAGGGAAGATCTAGAGAACTTTCATGAAGAAGCAGATGTAATCATGGTTCATCAAATGTCGAAGCTGGCAGAAGAAGGTGCAACGGCCATCAACGTACTGTGCGATGATACAGATGTCTTCGTACTGCTCCTACATTTTTACCACAAACTTGATCTCACGTGCAGCCTAACAATGGAATCTACTCATTCTGAAAGAGCTTTGGTTGACATAGCAGCATCTGCCGAAGAGCATGCTAAAATAGCTCCACAGCTTCCAGCGATGCACTGCCTTTCTGGGTGCGATACTGTTGCGCAACTGTTTGGTGTTGGCAAATCAACTGCCATCAAGATGCTTCAAGCCAGTCAAACACTCGAATGCTTGGGTGAGCTTGATGCCCCAATGTCAACTATTATAGACGAAGCTATAATATATATATATATATATATATATATATATATATATATATATATATATATATATATATATATGTGCAGACATGTCCGACACTAGGGTACAAGTATGGTCCCGGAAAATGGGGCGAAAGAACATGACAGCAGCGCCAAAACTAAAGACACTGCCACCAACAAGCCAAGCATTCGTAGAAAATGTTCGACGTGCTCATTTCCAGACGGCAACTTGGAAGGCGGCCCTTCAATCAAAGCCCCCCAACATGAATCCAGAAGAGTACGGATGGGCGCGAGAGGAAACTTCCAAGTCTCTTCTTCCTGTTCCAATTCCCACAGACGTTGCACTTGCTCCACCACAAATTTTGGAGTTAATAAGGTGTGGTTGTACTTCAGGCACCCCATGTAGAACAGCGCAGTGTGGTTGTTGTGCCGCTCATTTACCATGCACTTTCTTCTGTGCATGTCATACAGATTCAAATATCAATTGCCATAATGAACGTACAAAACAGGTAGAACATGACATTGACAATGACGAGACCGACGAGGAGACTGCTGATGACGCCGACGATGATTGACCTCTATTACCTACTTCGTGCTTCCAGTCCTTATAATGGTACCAGCTATTATCCAAAATGTTGGTTAGAAATAGAATCCACTCCTATCTTCGTAGATTTCATGTTGATACAAACCGTCCTATCCCATATAGCCATCGTCCCATAAATGGAATCCAAGATGGCCGCCATCTCAGACACTTGTAACTGGTATTATTATATTCCTTGACCATGAAAACCTAGGTTTAGACACCATTATTTCCATCCTATTCCATATATAGCCATAGATATAGCCAAAAAACTGAATTTCGGTAATGGCCGACTTAATTTGCATATTATGCAAATTGCCCAAACCTGATAGGATGTTATCACTTGGACTATTGTTCAGCACCCTTCAAAGATATAAAAACTGCAAAAAAAACTTCATAGGAACGCAAGTGCAAGGTTGTGTGGAATTCTGCAGGACTACGAATCTAAACCATACTAATTTATATTAAAAACAAACAACTCTTCGTCCTTCATCTTCTTCACTAATAATGATGGTGAATCTCATTCATTCCGGTTTCTTATATCGATTAGATTCAGAAAACGCTTGCTGCATTCAATAAAGTAAACCCTCAAATATCGCGGGTTTTAACCAATCATGGAAAAAATAAATTGCACATTTCAGCGAGTAAATAATGATCACTACGATTACCAAGAAAGGGAATTCGTCATCGCAGCCAAGCGACACTAAAAGTGAGGCACATCATGTTCTTCTCCCACCGTGTCCTTGTGCTCGACCATCCTGTGCTCCACGATCAGATTGTGAACAGGGAATATTATATGAAGGTAGTTTGGAAAAATAATAAATTGCACCAAATATCATGAACAAGATATCCAAATGAAATGGAAGGGTGAGCATCAGTGTAACGCATCAGATTAAATAATGCATCAGTGTACAAATAATTAAATATGTAAAGATTTCCAGATTGTGACAGACTAATCGATGGCAGAGAAGCTGTTGGAACATGATGCAGGCAAGTCACACGCTCACACACCGTCTTTCCACAAGGATCAGTGATGAAACTGTCCAATCCATTTCTTTGTAACCCACTGGAAGAGGTAGGCTGGTGCTCCTGTTTCTCACCTTGCTTCGCTTGAGGCAGTTGAAAATAGTTGTATATAGATAAACAAGTAAAAAGGTAGTGGAGAGGGGGTGAGCATAGCAAATGGCAGTTTCAGTGTTGGAACTTTTGTCATCAATGTTTTTCCCTTTTCGACACCTGAACCTCCACTACGTGGTGGTTCCAGAAAAAATTTCTGGACATAGCCAATCTGCTTTTTCATGTTTGTGCTTTCATGAATTTCATACACATTCTTCTTCTTGCATACAGCACATTAAAATAATTGAGACAAAAGGGATAATTGTCGTACAAACTAGAGCAAAGTCCATGACACACCATCTGAAATCCCCCACGCCTCCCACCTCAAGCAAAGTTGAACGATGGCATCAGGTTCCACCAGGAATGACTCGATATCAAATTTTGAATTTAAAAAAATCTTCTGTTTTGACCCCTGTGATCCTAAGTTACCCACCCCTTGGGGCATGAACTGGGGGTCAAATCCCCAAAAAATCATTACATATTTCATGTGTAATGGTGCTTTATTTAACGTGTCTTAAGGGTTGATCAATGTTGATTGCATATACAAAGTTTCATTTTAAAAATGTTTTAAAATGCGATGGTAATTGCATTTTTTTTGGTATTTGACCTTCTGACCCCACCCCATAGCCCCAAGGGGTGTGGTCAAAAATGATACTACTCTCACACCTTCTTGCCATGTGTTGATTACAACCACCAAATTTGGTGAATTTTTTTTTATGACTATTCAGGAGGAGATAGCATTTCGGACGGATGGACATACAGGGAACTAAAAAGAAGAAAGACAAGCAAAATATCAGCATTTTCAGCTCCTGGACATCATTAGCATAATGAGTAGATTAACTACTTGCATAGAAGAGTGAATTTACATGTGAGATATTTGTGTACATATTTGGTTTAATGTACAGTGCACGCAATGTTTGCAGAGGAAACAGCTTTACACATGGACAGGTACATTACCTATGAGATGGCAGAAACAGGATGAGCTGCGCTGTGATCTTCCTCGGGACACACTACTACTCACTGAAGTGGTTCCTGAGTTGCGTGGTGAGGTAAGATTGTGTGGTGACTCTGGGTGGCTTGTTTTTAGTTTTACTTTATTACCTGCAGAAGATGCAATGTAAGTACAAAAAGGTCTAAACAAGTTCTATACTTATTGTCTCCATTTTCCAACCAAGCCATTGGACATGAAATGGAAAGTGATTAAGATGCAGTGTGTACTACAAGTATTGTGCGCTTTGTTTCCTCAATGTTCTGTTCACAGGGTCGGGCTCAGCGAAAAGTCAATGCTGTCCACGTACTCGACGCTGTCTTCCTCAATGGCACTGACGTGCGCACCAATCACTTTAGCCAGCGGTTAGCACTGTCTTCTAGATTCCCTTCCTGACTTCACCATCTTTATACACACTCCTCCCTTTTTTTATTGTATTTTTAATCTCATGCTATTTTCTTTTTTGTTTATACAGTACTCACCAGCTCAGTTCCCATTCCTCTTCACTTTGTGTCCTTACCCAATAGGATGTCAATGGCTGAGAAATTTGTACGTTCGGTCTCAAAGCGTAGCCGCCCAGACATGAACCCTATAAGGTGAGCCTTTTTTTCCTCTCCATAAATGCACCGTTGTAACCTCTTTCATTATTCCTCATTTTAGCCCCTCAACTGGATGGGTGCTTGTACTTGGGATCTTGTCCATGCAGCCGTCCGCAGCCTCTACTCCAAAATGACTGGACGCATTTCTTTCATATTCAGCATATGTATGTCATAATTCCTGGGCGTGAGGCTTGTCAAATTATTTTAGGGTGGTGGCCAATTTGGAATTTTATTAATCAAAATAAATTTATGGGTGAAAATAGTACAGGAACCATTAATTTGGGAGTCATTTATTTTTATACACTTTACCTTCTCCACTGTCAACACAGAACTTTTTATATTATATATTTATTTTATACACTTTGCACATCATGTTTTTTTTAATTTATATTTTATATACACCACCATTATAACACCGTTAATTATTTAGTTATTTATTTGTATACTTTTTACCTTTCTGCAACCTTCATACCACCTTGAAGTATTTATTTATATACACTTTACCATCTCTACTACCAACATACCATTTTGAATTATTTATTTACATACACTTTACCATCTCCACTACCGACATACCATAGTTAATTATTTGTCTATTTATTTATTTACGAGCAACTACAACTCTTCGCTTCAGGAACAAGAATTTTAAGGGGGGAGGGGGAGAAAGAGGGAGTGAGAGAGAGGAGGAAAAGGGAGTGAGAGAGAGAGGAGGGAGGGGAGGGAGAAAGGATGGAAGAGAGAAATTTATAGCTGGGTCGGGATTCAAACCCAGGCTAGACAGCTCAGAGCCAGCATGCATACCTCTCAGCTATCCTGCCGTGATGTTAAAGGGGTTTCAGCCCCTGCAGAGTTGCCGACTGAGCAAATGAGTCTCGATAATGTTCTGTCACCATTTATTCAAGGTTAAATTTGTATGACCAACCATCTTCCACAGATACATTTCCCAAGACCATGCACCAACTGCTGGGCCTTCCCCCCAAGTGCAACGTCACCCCAGAAGTCACATGTTACAACTCTACAATGTGACAATTCATTGCTTTGTAACAACTGAAATCATTTTTTACTCATTGTAATCATCTAATTTATTTTGCCTTCCTCACTCCAAAAATGTCCCCACTGTGAACAGAGCTGTGGTATCGCCATGGAAGCTTGGAAAGATCGAAGCTTGAGTGGCCAAATGGCTTAAGCACTCAAGCAAGCACTCTAACAAAAAGGTTGATGAACAGCTAGCTTGGCAAGCGATTCGCGATCGCCGATTGGTTATATGAACACCATGCACCTGGAGACGCCTGGAATGTCAAGCAATGTCAAAATTGGACAAACTAGTGCATGCCCGTACGTGCGTGGCCGTACGTGCAAAAAGCAAAAAAAATCGTGCAGAGCACGATACTTGCAAAATCCACCCCCTCTCAAAGGTTTCCATGGATACATCAAATTGTCCATTTCATTAATTACATCGAAGCCGATACATCGGGAAAAATCACAGAACTGTTGGAAAGTGTCCGTAAATGTAAATATAAATAAATGAGAAAAACAAATGCAGCTGAGCAACCCGAGACAATGGGGAAGCACGGTTCGTTATTGCTTACAATGTGTAAGCATACCCCGCCAGTGTGTGTGTATTTGTGTGCGCACGCGTGTGCGTGCGTGTGTGTGTGCATACATACATACAGATATATATATATATATATATATATATATATATATATATATATATATATATATATATATATATATATATATATATATATATATATATATATATATATATATATATATATATATATATATATATATATATATATACACAGTAGACTAGGTGTAAGTCGGCAGCGTGTAACTCGTCACTTCGCCTAAGTCGGCAGCGTCAAAAAGTCCCAAATTTATCTAATGTTAAATTGACTTACAGACTTTATTCAAAGTTAAAGTTTTTAAAGTTTTTTAAGAAGTGTTCCGATTGGAGGAGATTGACAAGATATTTACAAGGTCGGTATATATATATATATATATATATATATATATATATATATATATATATATATATATATATATATATATATATATATATATATATATATATATATATATATATATATATATATATGATCCTGGTGTTGGCGTCGTGGTTAGGGTAGCGGCTTGGGATCCAAAAGGTCCTGAGTTCAAGCCCCGTTGGCCGCTTGAATTAATACACACCAGGAGGTTGACTCAGCCTGTCATCCTTCCAAGGTCGGCAAAATGAGTACCAGTGTACTGGGCCTGGTGTATGCCCCGGTTAGAATAGGTGTACCATATCCCTGTGTCGTAAGAGGTGACAAGGGTTACGTCAGGAAGGGCATCCGGCGTAAAACCTGTGCCAAATCATGATGCGGATCATAACGGATGATCCGCTGTGGCGACCCCTAACGGGAGCAGCCGAACAAAGAAGATATATATATATATATATATATATATATATATATATATATATATATATATATATATATATATATATATATACATACATACAGTGCTCCCTCACCTATCGCGGTTAATGAGTTCCAGACCCACCCGCGATAGGTGAAAATCCACGAAATAGAAACAACATATTAATTTAATTATTTAAATATATTTAAACGTATTTTAAACCATTATACAGCATCCACACACTCTTATTAACCTTTCCCACACACATTTAATCAGTTATTTAAAAAAAATAAAAATAAAAAATTTTCATCGGAAATGCGACTTCATGGGGCTGCAAAGCCTAAGACCAAAAATAATTTTTAAAATACTATATTGGACTATAAAATATAAAAAAGTATTATGGGTACTGACCTATGAAGATATGACGATGATGATGATAGCTGGCAGTACTGATGACGATGATGAGATGAATGTAGTACTGCACAGCCAAGAAGAGCATTAAATCTCTTCTACTGGAGGCGACTTCTACTCTTCTACTTCTACTTGAAAACCCGCGATGTAGTGAAGCCGCGAAAAGTGAACCGCAATATAGCGAGGGAGCACTGTATATATATATCTTGTTGCATGCCGGGTATCGGCGACGAGCACGACCGCAAGATGGAGCTGCAGAGTCGACTCCACCGAACACCCGGGATTTATAGGTCGTCACCCCAGACAATTCCGGAGCCTATGGGTCCCTTATCGGACCGAAGATCACCAATAGGACGACCACGTGGGGTAGGGTTGATTGCCAATTTCAATTTACCTAAATACCCACGTCGTCCAAACTGCTGGGGAAATTCACCCTCGACGGCCCTTGTACGAGTCCAGCCGTTAGCGTGTCCGACCCGTGCGCAACCCGAGCGGAAGGTTGCCGAAGTTCGGTCGGTCCGAATGTACATTTACAGCAGCAACAGCCTTTATAATTCACCAACACGCGTCACGCTAAGTCAATGGAAGAAACACAACAATGAACTGATACATTTAACAAATGTATTTATTTATAATGGGGCAGGGGAGCACGCAAGAAGGCAGAGTTAACCGAATACGGAAGGAATAGCAATTTATGTACAAGCACTTCTGCAGTTTTACTTAATAGACTGGCGCTACAAACACACACACACACACGTGTACACCCAAGAACCGGTGGCCACAGCCTTCATTGAGGCCTCCAGCTCGGAGGGAAAGGCGAGCTGAAGACCAGAGCCTACCTCGGACCTGTCCGCCTCGTGCGGCTACGTTGAGCTGGCGGGGTGGCGGGACTCGGACCTTTCACGTGTGAGGCAAACGTGACAACCACTCGTGTCAGGCGAACGCGATTTCCACTCGTGCCAGGCGAATGTGATCACCACTCGTGCCAGGCGAATGTGATCACCACTCGTGCCAGGCGAATGTGATCACCACTCGTGCCAGGCGAATGTGATCACCACTCGTGCCAGGCGAACGTGATCACCACTCGTGCCAGGCGAACGTGATCACTCATGTCAGGCGAACATGATCACCACTCGTGCCAGGCGAACGCGATCACCACTCGTGTCTGCAGTTTCTCTTCTTGTTCACTGACTTGTTCACTGTTCGCGCAACCGACTTGCGGTTCTTGTCGAGGAATGATCTCTCTCTGTCCGATCGCGCCGCGACCTTATTCACCCTTCTCCAGGGGGGGAGGGGATGCCTTCGCCCTCCCCGCTCAAACTCACTGGATGGTTTTGGCGCACAGAATCGCTCGTCGCCCTGTCATTGGCCAAAACGGGCGGCAAGTCCGTTGATTGGCCTAGGGCATGGTGACGTCACGCGGACCGCCTTTCTCACCGCCGCGGGGTCTGATTGGCTGAGCGGCGGCCACCTCACTCGTAGCACGCTGATTGGTCGCGGGCCGCCGCGAGGCTCCTCCTTGAACTCCGCCCACCATGGCGTCGGTCACAGTGAGGTGAAGGTGAGGGTGATGCTGGCGTTGTTATAGTTTTGAGGATTTAAAAATACAAGAAAACCCTGACTATCAAAATAACTCACAGCGCATGTACATTGATTCACCCATTAAACAAGGGATGGGGACCCTAACTAAAAACACATACTTACTGATATAACTGTTCTATAGGACCTGTATGTTGAGTGCTCATGGCTTCCAGATTCGCAACAATATATACAGTCATCCCCCGTTTATTGCGGGGGTTATGTTCCAAACCCCCCCCGCGAGAAGTGAAAATCCGCGATGAATGGACGCCTCCCAAAAAATCGACTCATCTGGTCTGGTCGGCTTGGCAATGATCGGGTTCAAGGTGCCAGAGATCGACTCGTCTGGTCTGGTTGTCTTGGCAATGATGGGGTTCGAGGTGCCGGAGATCGACTCGTCTGGTCTGGTCGGCTTGGCAATGATCGGGTTCGAGGTGCCGGAGATTGACTCGTCTGGTCTGGTCGGCTTGGCAATGATCGGGTTCGAGGTGCCGGAGATCGACTCGTCTGGTCTGGTCGGTTTGGCAGTGCTCGTCCAACCGCGGCAAACCTTTTTCCTTCCCGAAGCATATCGAGCACATTAACCTTCTCCTGGAGCGTCATGACCTTCCTCTGGCGCTTCGGTTCCTTGCCAGAAGCCTTAGAAGGTGTAGGGCGTTTGAGCGGCATCGTGGGGCTTGGAGAAAAAACGTAGAAAATATTCGAAGTTCACAAGCGAAACTTTGTCTCGTGCGTTGTGTGACTGGTTGAGCGCCACGCGTTATAATTTATTGCTTAAATAATTTATGTTTTATATATTATTACCACGATGTACCGGGGGAATCCGCAGAAAAAATTAGTTAGGTTCCAAGGGAAAACCCGCGATGAACCGGGTGCGCGATAGGTCAACCGGGTGCGCGATAGGTGAACCGCGATATAGTGGGGGATTATTGTGTATACATATATGTATATATCTGCTCCATTATTGTCTCCCCATCTCTGTACGTGTACTTGACTTTTGCATGTTCCTTGGACAGGGTGAAGGAAGTGTTCCGATTGGAGGAGATTGACAAGATATTTTCAAGGTCGGTATTTAGTCATCCAAATGTTATGCATAAAGTACATTTTATTTGTGTTTGCATCCTCGCTGTACTGCCTTCGCGTATACTTAATTTGACAGACTGCTAGTGGGTTTGCCAGGACATGACATCCTGTACAAAGTAAGATTAATGATTGTGAAAAAGTTTGCAATTGCAAAATAAAAGCCACAACAAAATGTATAAAAAGCCCTCTTTACGGTCACCATGCTAAACTGGAAGTCTTCATGTTGACGCCTGACTTCCTTTGGATGTTTGAATGGCAAATTGTGGCACATTTCCTTTTCTTCTGCCATCAAGGGAACCCACATCCTAAGCCTCTTACTATGCAGCATACATATCAGTATTTCCAGCATAGCATGCATATGTCTCTGTTGCTACAGTTATTTTGGTGGTCATTTCGTTGTTTAGGTATTTATTTATTTTTCTTCCTGCACAGTCTATCGATTATGTGTCTGTTTTACTCTGGTTGCTTACAAATAAACCATGTTCAGAAATGAAAATTACATTTTTCCCCTCCTCAACCCTACAAGTCCTCTTTACAACTCAATGACTACAAAATGAAGCAACATAAGTTGAATTTTTTTTTATACCTACATCATGGTACATGGAGTATTTCACAAAGAAGGAGTTGAACAATGTGGTCTTCACAGGTTGGAGAAGAAGTTGATGAAGGGTGGTGGTGGTCAACCTCGCTTGGCTTACACGGGACAAGATTCACGGCACTTTCTCCCAAGTGGCTTGCACTTCATCAAAACTACAAAGGGTATTTTCTGCTCACATGCTTCCATCGGCAAAATAAATTTTCTGGTGTCCTTGTTACTCTAGTTTGGCTTTTTACCTCTGCCACCGAAGGTGAAGGTGATTATGTTTTCACCCCTTTCTGTCTGTTTTTCTGTCTCTCTGTCTGTCTGTGTACAAGATATCTACCGAGTGCTCTACCGAGTGCCCTTCAAGTTTTTTTAAAAATAGTTTACAACTTAATGGAGATGTAGTGTTGCGACTGGGTCTCATCACGATCCAAGGGGTCTATTTACCGATCTTAAAGCAATTATGTGCCACAGCCCCAACAGTCAAAATGATTTTCTTGCTGCGATTCAATCACATTGTCAAACGATGAACCCCGTGGTTGCGACTGAAAAGTTACTTGATGTAAGTTCATCCCTTAACATAAAGAGAACAATGCCAGTGCATTTACAACAATGAACTGATTTATTTAATTTTGACATATTGTCGGACCCCTACATTCACGGGGGATACGTTCCTGCAAAATGCCGTGGATGTCGGGGTCTGCTCATGTCAGGGGGATTTTTATTTATTTATTTTTACATGGTCTGGGCTCATGGAAGACCGATGACACAGACCAAATCGGGACACAACATAACAAAGGGAATAGCAGGAGAAAGGGGAACAACCAACAGCAGAGTGAAGGGAGAATGTAGATGGAGATGGAAAAACAAGGAATGCAGGTAATGATGAGGGGTAAGGGAGAACGCAAAGGTGGACAGTATGGATACATAAGCAAAATTGTGTTTGAACAGTTTGTGATTTTTGTCATGGTCTGAGGAGAGGGAAGAGGCTGCTCCCTGTCTGTCAGAAGATGAGAGATGTCATGGCAGAGAGTGGAGTCATCACCAAAGAGATAAAGAGGATTTTTCAGAGTCAGTGAGATTAATGAAGATTAGGAATAATATGGGGCCGAGAACACTGCCTTGGGGTACTCCAACCTTGACAGGGAGAGCTGATGAAAAGGTTCCGTTGAGAGCCACATGTTGTCTACGAGGAGTAGAGGAAGTCAGTAATCCAAGAGTGGAGTGGATTTCATAAGCAGACAGTTTGGAGAGCAAGGCAGGATGCCAAACTGTATCAAAAGCTCGACATATGTCCAGAGAGACGGCCCTGATCTCACGTCTGATATTAAGGGCTTCCACCATTGTTGGGAGAGAAGAAGCAGCATGTCCAAGGTTGAGTGACCAGGTCTGAATCCAAATTGATGATCTGAGATGAGGTTATTGTTGAAAAGGAATGATTTAATGTCCACTGCGATGATGGATTCCATGACCATGTTGATGATTGGAAGTAAGCTAATTTGGCTGTAGTTAAGGGGATCCGTTTTTGCACCTTTTTAATGTAATGCTGTGATGTTGGCTGACTTTCAAGCAGATGGAAGATGACCTATGGTAAAGACATGGTGGAAAGGGCAGAGAGAGGAAGTGCAAGAGCAGCAGAGCAGGTTTTTTTTAGAACACACGAGCTGATGCCATCCGGTCCAGTTGCAGAGTCAGAGTCGAGGGTTGCCAGAAACTTTTGCCTCTTCTCAGGTGAAAAAGGCACAGAATTCAGGAGCATTTGGGTATGAATGGGAATGATGGGTTCAGAGAAAGAGTTCGGGACACAAGATTTTGAAGCAAACTCAGAATCGAGTCATTCAGCCTTCCCACGAGCGGAGTAGGCTATGGAGCCATTTGAAGTGAGGAAAGGGATGGAAGGGGAGCATACACCAGAGACCGACTTGACACGGTGCCACCAGCTTTTCGAGGAGGGAGACAAGTTTAAAAGCTCATTCTTGAGATTGGACTCATTCCAGCTCATTCCAGTTTAAAAGCTCATTCTTGGGAGAAACCATTGCAGATGTTGTTTTCTGGTTCTCCTGAGGGTGGAGACACACTTGTTGCGGGCTTAGTGGAATGATCTCTTAACTCGACAAAATAGTTAAGTTAACCATGAAGAGATTTTAAAGCTTTCACTTCAATCAATAATAAATCAAAAAAGTATCGTCGCCTGTACGGCCCCCATGTCGATCACTTTGATCACAGCCACGACCGCAGATGACATGGAAAACAAACGTGGTGGAGATATCTCTGCGGATAACCGTGCGTAACGAGATTTGACATGAAATGCATGCAAGCGGAGAAAGCTTTGTATTCAAACAGGTCGAAACAATGTCGATTATCAATTACGATAAGGAACCCAATTTAATCCTCCAGGAAGATTCATTTCCCTGAATCGAGAAAAGAATGACAGGAATTCAAAATGCACGCAGTCTTCGGAAATATCTATCATTTCATGAGCACCAGACAGACAACCTGATACGGAAATACCAAACGAAGGCAGACACAAAATAATCACGACACTTAAATGACAGAAACTAACCGGCTCCCTCCGGGGCACCACACACAAACACACACACACACACACACACACACACACACACACACACACACACACACACACACACACACACACACACACACACACACACACACACACAAGCATTCACATGACACCAGTGGAAAGGATAGTGTTCCAGGGTTGTGTCAAATCAGGAAGGCTCACAGGATGCAGACGAGGGTGGCAGGAGAGTGGGTGTGAAGATGACCAGCAGGCACACTGGTGAGGGCACAGCAGCAGGAGCGAGCTCAATCTGGTCACGAAGTCCAAGCGAGTAATAGTCCTGAGCGAAGGCACAAACTTTTATAAAGCGCCGACCGTGCCCATCACAAGTTCTCGCTCTTATGGCATTTTTAGGAATATCGCGATGGCCATCAGCTGATGATGATGAGCATCTACACGGCACAGCCTTGATCGATGACTATCGAGGCTGAGCTATCTCCCCACGTCTGTTGCAAGAACTTATGTTGTTCTGCCGGTCTGAGATCAAAAGGCGAGCCCCAAACAGACCCCGACCCTTCACCAGGTTCCTGGCCAGTTCCACATGCAGGGACACATGAAAAGATATCCTTAACCTGACTCCACTAAAATAACTTGGCCCACCTACCAAGCTGGAGTACTTGAGACAACTTCACCTTAACCACGTGTGCTTATTACAGGCAAAAATAATCCTAAAGTATGTGAACATAAATGGCGGTCTACGATTATACCTTGTATCTCGTAACTCAACCCTCCCCATACCCCAACCATAAATGTAA
>NC_140967.1:41659187-41664187 GCF_056783735.1 Eptatretus burgeri
AAAAACGTCGTTAGGAAACGCGACTAATAAGATCGTTGTTGGCATTTACAGGACCAATGCAAATGCAGGATTAATTAAATGCGAAATATGTTAACCAATGAAAACCAACAATCGAAAGTTAAATTGGCACCCAGAAATATAGGCACCCAATTCCGTATCAAAGAGGACAGAGGAGCAGAAAACTGGACTGTCCTCTATAAATCCGGACGAATGTCCACCATCTTCATGCCGCACGAGTTTATAGGTTCGAGGAAACGTAACCGCCCACATGAAACAAGGGTTCACTGGAGTCCGAATATCCACCTCATATATGTGGACAGCATACAGTTCACATTTGACCACATTTTTATGAAAATGGGGATAATTATTAATTGCAGTTTACTCCATGTAATAGAAACTGGTGATTAATGCTGCAAAAGGTACAGCTTGGAATGGTTCTGTGGGTATAACATAACATGTTAAGCTAGTATATTTTGCCTGTAGGTATACATATATCCTACAGAATTAAATAAGGTGTGTGTGTGTGTGTGTGTGTGCGTGCGTGCGTGCGTGTGTGTGTACGTACGTTTGAACATCATAGAAAAAAAAACAGGGCTGGGCCAATCTCCACCAAATTTTGCATACGTGTTGGTAGTACCCAGGGTTAGAATAGGGGCACAAACCTGCCCCCTGCGAAGAAGTGAGGGGGGAGGGAGGGGGAAAACTTCTTTCAAATTTTCACCTGTCCATGTGCCACAGTGCAAATAGTTTACTAACCCCTGCTGCAGACGGGGGGGGGGGGTGATTATCCATGGCGCAAAATATATTTGCCTCACCTCCCCCACTATCCTTCCCCCACTCCCCACACCCTCTCCCCAGGCTGCCCCCCCCCGAGGGTTTCCAGTTACTGAAATATTCAATATAATATGGAATAACGGCAAACCAACAAGGTTTCATTCTTACTCTCGTGGTTTATTCCAATGTCACTAGTTACATAAAACATTTCTATTAAAGGTCCTGGCAAACAACTTTTTGACCTGGAAAACTTCTGGAGATTTGGTCTTCCATGGCTGTGCGAACCCTGATAGATCTTGATCGTTCGATGTTGCTCGAACTTGAAGTACTGGAAGTAATATTGGATTTACCATATACGGCAGTCGTGCTTTTCAGAAAGCAAAGTTTTTCATTTGAAAATACAATAATTTGTACAACCGTGGCTGCTAAAATAAAACTTGCAGTTGGTTTCTGTGAATGCATTGTTCAATAGCCCAATTGTCCCTTTTTCAATGAGCCTGCGTTTGTGACAACATATCATTTTGTGGTTCCACATTCCTCTGAATGTGTTGCCCTGAATATATAATGTACAAGGAAAACAGTATGACATAACTGAACTTGTAGATCGTAATGAAGATTCATGACTTAATCGATTTTTGTTTGAATTCTTGAGTGCAGTGTTTGCCATGTTGGGCAGCTTTTCTGGAGTTGGAACAGCAAGTTGAGCCAGCAGGACATACTCAACTTTGTACACAGCCATGCACCAGAGGATATGAAGTCACACCAGCAATGAGTTATCCCTGTCTTTTAAGTTACACTTCATCTCCTCCTTACCTTACGAGGGTGAACTGCTCGTTTCATGTTAAAGCAGTTGGTAATGGATCTCTCTCTCTCTCTCTCTCTCTCTCTCTCTCTCTCTCTCTCTCTCTCTCTCTCTCTCTCTCCCTCTCTCTCTCTCTCTCTCCCTCTCTCTCTCTCTCTCTCTCTCTCTCTCTCTCTGTCTCTGTCTCTGTCTCTGTCTCTGTCTCTGTCTCCGTCTCTGTCTCTGTCTCTGTCTCTGTCTCTGTCTGTCTCTCTCTCTCTCTCTCTGTCTCTCTCTCTCTCTCTGTCTCTCTCTCTCTCTCTGTCTCTGTCTCTGTCTCTGTCTCTGTCTCTGTCTCTGTCTCTGTCTCTCTCTCTCTCTCTCTCTCTCTCTCTCTCTCTCTCTCTCTCTCTCTCTCTCTCTCTCTCTCTCTCTCTCTCTCTCTCTGTCTCTGTCTCTGTCTCTGTCTCTGTCTCTCTCTCTCTCTCTGTCTCTGTCTCACTCTCTCTCTCTCTCTCTCTCTGTCTCTCTCTCTCTCTCTCTCTCTCTCTCTCTCTCTCTCTCTCTCTCTCTCTCTCTCTCTCTCTCTCTCTCTCTCTCTCTCTCTCTCTCTCTCTCTCTCTCTCTCTCTCTCTCTCTCTCTCTCTCTCTCTCTCTCTCTCTCTCTCTCTCTCTCTCTCTCTCTCTCTCTCTCTCTCTCTCTCTGTCTCTTTTTCTTTCTCTCTCTCTCTCTCTCTCTCTCTCTCTCTCTCTCTCTCTCTCTCTCTCTCTCTCTCTCTCTCTCTCTCTCTCTCTCTCTCTCTCTGTCTCTGTCTCTGTCTCTGTCTCTGTCTCTGTCTCTGTCTCTGTGTCTCTCTCTCTCTCTCTCTCTCTCTCTCTCTCTCTCTCTCTCTCTCTCTCTCTCTCTCTCTCTCTCTCTCTGTCCTTCTCTCTGTCTCTCTCTCTGTCTCTGTCTCTGTCTCTGTCTCTGTCTCTGTCTCTGTCTCTGTCTCTCTCTCGCTGTCCTCTCTCTGCCCTCTCTCTCTGCCTCTCTCTCTCTCTCTCTCTCTGCCTCTCTCTCTCTGTCTCTCTCTCTCTCTCTCTCTCTCTCTCTCTCTCTCTCTCTCTCCCTCTCTCTGTCTCTCTCTCTCTCTGTCTCTCTCTCTCTCTCTCTCTCTCTCTCTCTCTCTCTCTCTCTCTCTCTCTCTCTCTCTCTCTCTCTCTCTCTCTCTCTCTCTCTCTCTCTCTCTCTCTCTCTCTCTCTCTCTCTCTCATTATTCATTCGGGTATTAACTGGAGGTTTGTCTATAAGATTATTTAATGAACTATTTTATCTTCATTCAAACACCAAGTGACATGGTCGTTCTTGTAACCATTCTCATTGCCTGCCAATTCAAATGTCTGGGTTTGCTTAGCAATATATTGGGTGTCATTAAAGTTTGCAAAAGGTTGAATAATTATTCAATGCATTTTAACATTGGGAATGCAAACCCCCAGCAAGGGATGCACAATTTGTTACATTGAAACATTTGTTACATCTGACCTTTGACTTTGTACATACGCTTTGTGGTTACACTGTACTTGGGGTTGAATCCTTCCTGTGCTTGGTTACCTATTATGAACTCTAAGCCTGCCACTAGCTGCAATACCACCTGTTATTCCAAACCTACAAACTCCCTATCTTCTATCTCCTTATCTCCTGTTGATCTCAAACCCAAGAGACTTTGTGCTCACCAAGTCGTAACAACGCCTCTGTGGAATGCTGATTTCGCACTTTTTTTGTCGAATCGCAGCATGCTCACATCACCGAGCGACCTCCGGTACAGCCAATACTTATCAGGGTGCCATTTATCACTATTCCTTCTATCCCTGTGTATCCTGCCCTTCCTTAGTTGACCCAGTTTGTATATGTATCATGATGAATAAATCATTTTGTACAGTTCTACCGTTTCATTTTGAAACCATTCCAGCAAACGATGAATACTTTCAGTGGATGACTCAAACTCTTAATCTTTGTGAACCTTCGGAGTCTGCATTTTCAAATTACTTGTGCAAAATTTTTGAGTTCTAGCCATCTTGTGACAATTCCGTCAAATGATGTGCTGATTTATAACCAAGGAGTTAATTTTGTTTGACTGCTCCAGCTGTCTAGTTTCAACATTCCCAAGTTTTGCAGTTGTACCTCTGAGCCTCAGGGAACTGGTATCTTGATAATTTGATGACATTCCTTTTCCCAATAACGGTTATGAATAATTTTGATCTTTTCACAAAGATATGAAGGTGGATGTGGACTTTATTTGATAAAGTGAAACGGTACAAGGAACTTAATGAAAGTTAACCCATTTCTCAACGCATTCCCCTGGTGCGTACTGCGTATACATGCTTGTCCCATCGACGTGGTCCTGCCTTAATGCCATCTGCTTAGAAACCTTTAGGATGGGCACGGAGCCATTTCAGGACACATTCTGGGAGGTCTTTGTTATTCATAAGCCTAAAGTTGAGGAGGTCAAATAGATTAATCACAAGGCTAGACTGTATAGGGGCTTATTTATAACTTCCCAATCCATCTCATCTTAAGCAGCAATGGTCACATTTAGTGTGCGAGGGTGAGCATTGTTTAGCAGTACATTCACGCCCTGCGTGCGACAGCATACCTGGCCTTCGTCGAAGTATTGCTCGTCTCGCTTAATTTTGTGACCAGTCACGGTAGAACCGTGCATTGATGGCTTTTCCACGATATAATAAGAAATTCCACACATTTGCCATTTACCATAATCTTTCTGGCTGAACCTTTAATTATGTTGGTCGTGCACATGAAGAATGTCTCCGTTGCCTTGATGTGAGGATCTTTTTGGTCTCCCACCTTGCACCAACCTTATCGAACGTCGTGAAATGAATGGTTGTTTCCATACTTCTAAAACCAAAAATCGAATTCTTCTGCAATCTCATGTTGAGTGATCTTTATTATTACTATTTTTTTGGTATACCTTGTCGAGGCTCATATGAGAGCTAACACATAATGCACAGCAAGGGGGGCATGAGACAAGAGGGGCGGGAGTGGGAAGGACAAAACAGTGGGGAACAGAGACATTAGGAGATCTATGGAAGGGAGAGGGATGGGGTGGGGAACATGGGGTATACAAGATGGGTATTACAGGGACTTTCAGGAAGGAAAGCAGGGAATTTGAAGGAGGTGGATTAACGGGAGTAGAAAAGATCGAGGATTTGGATGGGGGACGATAAGAGGTGGTGGTGAACAGCTGGTTTGAATGCCTGGAGGGAAGAATGGGATTGAACAGAGTGTGGGAGTTTATTCCAAAAGTGGGGAAAAAAGAGGAATGAAAGGGTGAAGGTGAGCAGTGATTCTTGATTTTGGTAGTTTTACTAGAAGGGGGTTGTTGGCGGACCTTGAGCACTCTGCGGAAATATGGTGGGGACAAATCTCAGGGGAGGGGGTGTCACCTTC
>NC_140967.1:41671687-41679187 GCF_056783735.1 Eptatretus burgeri
TCTGCTCCCGGCGCCGCTCAGTTGGGGAAAGATCAAGCCCCCACCCACCGATTCGCTTGGCGGGGCGCCAAGTAGGGAAAAAGTCAAGCCGCGCCAGAGAATGAAGCACTCCTGAGCGAGCGTGCCGGAGAGGATAAAAAGGAACAGAGAATCTTCGCAGAGAGCGTCTTCTTCCTCTTCCTCCTCCTCCTCCTCCTCCCCCCGATGATCAAGAGCTTGGGCTTCAGAGACACCATCCACCACCGGAGCCGCAAGGATGCGCGCCGTCTCTCGGAGGGATACGGAAGAGTGGCTTTGACTGCCAGGACGAGCGCTGAGTGGAGCTGAGGAGGCTGATCGTGGCTCACCGGTGTCTGGGTTCGGCTCGCCTCTCACTGGGGCCTGGGTCGACTCAACGCGAAGACCACACGAGGTGGGCAGGTCCGAGGCAGAATATGGTCTCCAGCTCGTCCTTTCCATCTGGGCTGGAGGCCTCAATAAAGACTACTTTGGTCTGTTTCTTTGGGTGTGTGCGTGTGTGTGAGTGTGTGTGTGTGTGTGTTTGTGGTGCCAGTCTGCTGAGTAATGAATTGTTAAGTGCCTTGCTGTACATACGTGCTTATCGATATTCGGATAACTCTGCTCTTCTGTGTTCCCCTCCCTGCCTATTGTTAAATAAACAACCCCCTTTGTGAAATGTATCAGCTCATTCATGTCCTTTCCTCCATTGGCTGAGTGTGCTGAATGTTGGAAAATTAGCAAGGCTGTTGTTCCGCCGTAAGGGGACATTTGGGACTGATGGATCTCGGTGACCATCCGCTCGGGTCGCACACGGTTCGAGTACACTTGCGGCTCGTTCCGTACGGGTACCGTTAAGGGTGTGGAGACTAGGTAAATCGCCACGTGGTTACCTAGGTATTTTGAAAATTGGCAAATAACCCTGTACCAGGTGGTAGAAATATTGACGCTTCACGGTCCGATAAGGAACCCGTACTTTTCGGAGTTTTCCGAAGAAGTCCGATCTCAATTCCAGGTGATCGGCGGAGTCGACTCTGCGGTTCCATCTAGCGGTCATGCTCGCAGCCGATACCCGGCCCCGCAACATTGGTGTTCAGGAGCAGCACTCCTTCCCCTCCATCTCCACGAAATTCACGGATTCGGATCAGTGGTGTCGGGAGTGAACCCCCCTCCCCGTTTTCCCCAAATTACGAGCATATTAAATTTTGTTCCCAGCACGCAACATGTCTAGCCAAGACCAGCTGAGGCAGGTGGGTAGTAGTCGTGTAGTGGTAGACAAACCTATGGCCCGGGACGGAATCACCGTGCAGGAACTTTCCCCGCAACCAAATTCAGTCCGAAAGGGGCGTAGGGGCGGTGTATGACACCCCCCCCACTCCGTCGAACTTCCCTACCGACCCTTAGCGGGTCCGCGTCCGATAATGGCGAATCGGCTGCCACAGGGTCATTTGACGTGAGAGAGATATTTGAGGCGTTGATGGGGAAAATGGATGCGAACATGCAAGCAATAGAAAAATCGAACGAGGGACGATTTACAAGCAACGAATGGCAAAATGGATGAGATGAGGGGCGACATAGATGAAAATATGCAAACACTGAGGGGTGGAATGCATCGCATGGGGTTGAGCCTCCTGGCGGGGCAAGAGGCGATGAAGGAAGAATTGGAGGAGGTGAAAGGCAAAATGGCGGAGGAGATGTGCACCATCCGCGGGGAGACGACCGAGTTACTGGGGAGTGTAAAAAGGTGTGTGGTCCGCAAGGAGGACGTGACAAAAAAAATAATGACGGTTGGACGGGAGGGAGACAAACTCGGACAGGGGTGAAAAATTTTATAAGGACAAGGGCAATTGGGGAAGGAAATGGAAAGAAAGGCGGCGGCGATAGGACTGAGACAAGGCCAGCAGGAAACGAGGGATGAATTAGAGGCCGTAAAAGAGGGATGGAGGGCGAGACACGAAGAGATGACGGAAATAGTTGGAGAGTTGGGACGAAGAGTAGAGACGGAGACGCGGGAACTGGAAGAACGTTTAGAAAAACACAGGGACGAGACAAAAGAAGGGTTGAAATTGGCAAAGGAGGAATTAGTGGAGAAACAAGGGGAAATAGGGCAGGTTAGGGACGAACTGGATAGGGTAAAATACGAGCAAGCACGAATGGAGGGGAAGGTGAGGGATATAAAAACAGAATTGGTGGAATGGATCGAGACCCGATGCAAGAGGCAGGATGGCCTCCTTAACGAACAGAGGGAGAAAATACGCTTCCTCGAAGTGGATCGCGACCAGGTGAGTCCGGTGTCACCGATAGAGGTAGGACGGTTGCATGAGTCGAGGGTGTGCATGCCGAGTTTGGGGGGGGCAGAGATTTCGGGGTCTCTTGGCCTAATACAGGCCCCCATTATGATTGTCCCAGACTGCGTACCTCCCAACCCTACCGATTCGCGCGGTAGCCTACCGATTTTCTATAGCTCCCAACCCTACCGATTTTATGAGTCAGACATACCGCATTTGGAAATTATTATTGGAAAAAAAAATTATTTATGTTTTTCAGTTTTGCGTTCGTTTCTCACTGCCAAGATTGTATTACACGCGGCTGCTTCCACATTCTCCACAACTCGTGCCTGACGTTGATTTGTTATCTCGTCAGCGATTGGTTATTGCTTCCAATCTAAGCATGCCCAATCAAATGTGACGACAGGAAACAGCGGGCATTCATTTCCAGACAACGCGCCATTTTCCATTCCTGATCAAAGACTGCAGTTAACAGAGAGGACTCATCGCTTCACTGCACCACAACAATGCAAACAGCAGAAGAGAAGAAAACCACCACCACGCTGGGTCATCGAGTTTAGGCCAAGTTGGACAACCGAGTTCAAGTGTATGAAGGCTTCGCGTGAGGTAAACTGTAAATATGTTATGAAATCAGAGTGGCCAGTCATTTCATTCATCAAGATGTATCGGTGAGTTTATGTAAACTCTTGTGTACACGTATGGGCACATACATGTGGAGCTTGGACAGTGAGTAATTTATGGAAACGTGACTGATGATCATGATGTGTTAGAAAAATAAACATTGGTGAGCAGATCAACCATGTTAAGTTTTCTCTTTTTCACTCTAAAAATATGTTGATATATTTCAGCTTACTGTGGTCTCAAAATGCAGGAGATTGCACCATTTTGCTTCATTTTTTTTTTGAAAAATTTCCGGGGGGGGGCATGACCCCGGACCCCCCTCGGGACGTGCACGATGCCAGCCTACCGCTTTTCCTTCAAAAAAAGGTTGGCAGGTATGCGAGTGTGTCATGGCGTGCGTGAGCGTGTGCATGGAAATGAAACTCTGAGGGATACGAGGAGAGGGACCCAATTGGCAGACACCTCCCAGAAGCTCCGAGCCCGTACGGCCCGGGTGGTAGGCCCAAGTTTGCCACTCACCGCAGGTGAGGAATTTGGCGTGGAGCACGGCCCAGCGGGAAGACCCTGTGATAGGGCCTGTATATGAGTGGGTCCGCGAGAATAAGAGACCCAGTGGGGAGGAGGTTACCCCATTCGGAGCGCGAACAAAGGCGTACTGGGCTCAGTGGAAGACCCTAGAAATGAGGAACAACATCTTATATGGGACATTTTCACAAAAGCGGGTCAGGTAACGGTAAAGAACAAACTCAAAAATCAACTTTCTTTGATATTCTCGAAATAGTGCTTGAACCCCTTAAAAGGCCGAGAAAAATGTTCAAATGATGTCAGCAACGCAGGATCACCATAAGGCCTCTGCACTGACTGGGCAATATATGCCTGATAAAAATTATCTGACAGTCTTTACCGTTACCTGACCCGCTTTTGTGAAAATGTCCCATATCACAAGTGGGTGGAGATTCCCTATGAGAGAACTTCTTGGCTGGTAGTAGTCCCAGATCAGACTAAGACCCAAATTTTAAAACAGGTGCACGGTACCCGTGCCAGCGGCCATTTGAGCAGGACCAAAACAACATCTTGGGTCCACCGGTGGTTTTATTGGGTCAACATGGGGTGCAATGTTCAGGACTGGTGTCGAGCATGCAACGCCTGTACTGCCAAAAAGGGACCGACATGGAGGATGAGGGCCCCGCTACAACTACATCAGGTTGTGCCCCCCTTGAGCAAGTGGCCATGGACATTTTGGGACCATTGCCCCCCACTCGCCAAGGTAACCGATACATCCTCGTAATTATGGACTACTTCACGAAATGGCCGGAGGCCTATGCCCTTCCCAACCAAGAAGCCGGGGTTGTGGCACAGGCCTTCGTAGAAGGATTTGTATGTCGGCACGGGATTCCAGATGAGCTGCACACCGACCAGGGTGGAAATTTTGAGAGTGAATTGCTAAAAGAAGTGTGCAGTCTCCTCTAAATTCAAAAGACCCGTACAACGCCCCTAAGGCCACAATCTGACGGCATGGTGGAGAGGTTCAATAGGACCATCATACAGCAATTGTCCCTCTTCACCGCCGATTGTCAGGATGACTGGGATGAATATCTCCCATATCTGTTGATGGCCGACCGCACCAGTCAGCATGGAGCCACCGCCTGTAGCCTGGCGCTGCTCCTGTACAGACAGGAGCTGCGAGCCCCCGTCGATTTGCTGTGCGGCCCGACGCCTGAGTGTCCCGACAGACCCCCAGGGAAGGGCTACGTGCGTTAGTTGAAGGCATGGAAAAAGTCTATGCCTTTGCTCGCCACAAACTCCAACAGGCGGGTATGAGAATGAAGCGCCGGTATGACCACTGGAGCCAGGCGAGTGAGTACCCCCCAGGGATGAAGGTTTGGTTCTTCAATCCCCGGAGGAGGAAGGGCAGATGCCCGAAACTCACCTCGCCCTGGCAGGGCCCGGGGGTTGTCCTGGTGCAAATTAGTGATGTGGTCATAAAGATCAAAATGGGGCCACGGGCCCTTCCCCGTATCGTCCACGCTGACCGCCTGAGACCCTATAAGGGCGACCTTACGCCCTCATGGATGGATCGGACCGGAGTAGCCGGAGCCAGGACCACCGCTCCTGCAGAGACGCAAGGCTATTAGAGCCTTGCCCCGAGTACACGGCCATTTGGGCACAGGAGCACTAGTTAGCGGGATGGGTTAGTTTTGATAGACCGGCCTCATGGGGGCATGAGCTGTCCTCCATGGGACCCATGGACGAGTTCGTGGGAATGTCAGGTTAGATTTATAAATGGGAAATGGATTTTGGGAGACATGGACCGACATGGAATGTGTAGTGGGGACATAGCTTAGCTATGTAGATTAAATGGAGCGTGCATTAGAATAAGGGACGACGTGGGAGCACGAGTTACGGGAATTTAGTTGGCAGGATGGCAGCGTAGAGTGTGGAGTGAATGAAAAAATTGAAATGTACAATGAGTGAGTGTGGGTCAGCGGGCCCAAATGTGTGAATGGAGCGAATGTGGAATGCATGGTGCGAATGACTGAGTGGCGGGAGGAGTGATTCCCACCCAAGTGACCCCGGGGTCAGTTTAATGATAGTTAGGAGGTTAGTTAAATTTACTAAACAGAGGTCGTTTTGTTGTTGGTGTTGAGTGAAGGGACAATACCCATTTGGAGGGGTGCAGTAGTAAAATTGACTGGCTGGGAGCGTGGCTTCGGAAGGTGAGTACCCCGGGCACCGAAGTAGTCGGCCAGAGTAGGCCAAGGGTCCAAGGGACCAGGATAGTGTACTGGGCACGGGCGACCCGCAGATTGGGACCCGGAGCACCAAAGATGCCACGTAGGCATGGAAGGGGGGCAATGCCAGGAAGGGCAACCCCTCTTGTTCATAGGGAGCAGGTAGGCTCGGAGACAGCCTCAGGGCCCAGGGGTGCCATAGTTTGAGATTCGGCAGAGGGGGAATCCCTGCCAAGTGAACCACGCTGCCCAGCAATGAAATTGTGCGAGGGCACGAGTGAAAATTAGTTGGCTCGGCCCAAATTTGTAATGGACACTAACACAGGCGACAGGGATCATGGTTGTTAGAACCTATAGTTTAAGTGACAGGCGTTTTGGAAAGCCTCGGGGTAGTTTAGAGTTAATAAAAAGTAGGATAGTTAGGAGATGTACCCCTTCGTACCATCCATCCCTTCGCTCTCAGTCGGCCGCTGGACCCACCTTGGGTTAGATTGCTGAACTCTGTAGGAGGCCATTCTGAGGCTTCGTTGGGCCTCGAGGCAGGATGCTAGTCTCTCCTTATTCCCCTCCAGAAAGGGATTTTAGGGGTTGGGAGTCGGTTAGATGGACAGGATAGGTTAGCCGGACAAAGACAGGAAGTGGATTAGGGAGACGAAATTATAAGGAAAAAATAATAATAAAAGGAAAAAATAAAATAAAAGGGGCTAAATTTGGTTGTTTTGTGTTGCAAATTAAGGGAGTGGGTATGGACAGAGACAGGCAAAGGCGATAGGTTGGGGGGAGACAGGTTAGGTCCGAGCCCACTTTCGGAGCGGCCGGCACCACTGCACTCCCTCCAGACCCACGCGGAACGAGACCGGAGGCTGGCCATCTTCACCTGCCAGCCTGTTGTGCTGTACTTGCTGTTCCGCATTTGCCTTGTTCGCCTACCTCTGCCATAACCCCATGCCTGCTTCCCTTTTTTGCATTTGCCCCTGTCACCAACTCATCCATGTGCGCCAGGATCAGCCAGTGTTTGCAAGGACTGCCCTGCAGGCAGCCGCACAAGGGGACTGCATTGGTGCTGCCCGTGCATCATTCTTGTGTTTTGCTTCCATCCATTCATTTCCATGAGCCAGAGACTGCAGTGAGCAGCCTAGCCACCTCTTCTTGCACAAAGGAGCCAGAGACTGCATTGGGCAGTCTGGCTACTTCTTCAAATGTCCTGTGGGACGGCACATGGCATGCCGTGTGTTCGGGTGAGTTGCCTCCAGCAGCTGGGGGTATGAAAGGAAGAAAGAAGAAGGTTCACTGAAACACTCAAGGGGGACCTTTTGAGCAGGCCTTGAGGACGACTGACCTTCAGCTGCGGAGCATTCACCCACACAAAACTGTAACTTTGCCGTGCCTTCTTTCCCACAGACCACCGGTCCTGGGCCATGGTTAGTGTAAATATTAGATGAGGTAAAAATTGTAAATAAGTTTGCAACCCACCTGTGTGTTTGTCGTAGCACCGGCAATGTAGTTAAATTATCCGTATGAGTCTGTGAGTTAGTTACACAGCGCATTAGGTTATTTATTTTTGGGACATGTATAAAAAATGTCGCACTCGGGGATCCGAAGGTAAAATGTACAAGGGGAAAACTTACAAATGCTGGTCACACGCAAATTTGATGACTCGGGACGAGTCTGTAAAAAGGGGAGGGGGTAGTGTTGCGAATCTGGAAGCCATGAGCACACAACATTCAGGTCCTATAGCTCAGTTATATCGATAAGTGAATGTGGATAGATAGCTTCCGTCCCTTGTCTAATGGGGAATTAAATGTTCATGCGCTGTGGAGCTATTTTGACAGTGAGGGTTTTTCTTTTACATTTTTCCACCA
>NC_140967.1:41684187-41826687 GCF_056783735.1 Eptatretus burgeri
TTCAATAGAGTAATCAATCATACATGTGAAGTGGTGTTTACAACAATGAGTCAATGAAAGTCTATTATTTTATCAAGATAAGAATTTGTCCATTTCTCCTTCCGAGTGGCGTTGTTGTTGGTGTAAAGATGTATACGTTTCAATATGCTTCACCTTGTACAGATGGGTATTTTAATAGCACAAATAGAAACATCGTGTGCAGTCCACAAATATTTGGAGTGAAAGTCAAATATTAGAGTAGATGATGTTTTAATGTCTCCAACACTTCAAACCAAACCCTACGCTTCATCTCACCCCTTCAATACCATATAGTTATCCCTGCCTGGTTTCCAAATTTCCCATTTCAGTGCTGCAGGTTCTGCTGGGGCATATTGATGATCATTATTGTTCTCACACCTGTCTACAGCTCCATTTCATGTGCTTTTTCTTTGGTCATCCACGTTATAAATACATTTGCCCAAGGTCTTTTGGTTGAGTAACAACCGAACCCGATCATGTCGAATAACAAGTCGATTTGTTATCTTGCCAAAACGAAGTTTTTGCAAGATATGTTAGTCAGGTTGTATGTTTTTTTTTTGTTTGTCTGTAATCACGTATAAAAAATTCTGCAGAGCACAGTTATCATTGGAAACTTTTGTAACTTCGCATATCAGAGGACTATAGGAGGTCCCTTTCAGTGCACAAAATTTTGAAGGTCAAGGTCACTTTGTCGCAAATCAGGGGAGTCGACGAAACCCTTATTTTTTGAGTAATTTTGATCGGATCGTCTTCAAACTTCATGGGAATATAGTTCATGGTCTGGCGCTCAGCTGATTAATTTTTGGTGGCGATTGGCCTTGACCTTCATGGTTAGTGCCTGAGGTCAAACATATTTGACCCCAAGGTCAAATTTTCAAGTTTTAGGAACCATATCGTGTAGTACCTCAAATTGAACACCTCGATGAGTGCTTTCTAGATATGTGAAGCTTAAGACATTATGACGTCATTTGGTGACGTTATGAAGCAAACGCATATTTTTCATGGTTACTCTGTAGAACGATTCTCATCGCAATCTCTCGTAGGCTGATATTCCTCACGGAGTCGCTCCTGGTGGATAGCAGCTCTGTTCACCTCAGTGTGACCTTAAAGAAGTCACATGTGGTCACCTTTTGGCAAGATACGGGTCATTTTTTATGTTAAGATAGTTAGAACATGATATGGGGTTGTACTTTCTAAATGCTAATATAATGTCGACCTTCAATTGTCGGATAGGTAAAAACGAATGCTAACCTTCGTGGGAAGCAAGGAGACGCTGAGGTTTCGGATGTAAAACCCTTCGTCAGAGCAAAAGCGTGAACACCTGAAACGTCAACTTCTCCTTGTTTCCCATGGTAGTTAGCATAACTCAAGTCGATGTTCTGTAGATTCCACCCTTTTCTCCATATGGTTGTTTCAAGTGATTATGATCTTTCAAGGCACAGCAATGGAAAAGCAGCACCAGGCTGGCAGGGCAACCTCGAGGTACGTACACTCGCATCTAAGCTGTCTAGCCTGGGTTTGAATCCCAACCCTATAAGCTGCCATCCCCAGTGTTTCACAGGCGGGGCGATTCATCGATGTGTGTGCCGTCCCTCGGATGGATGTTAAACGAGTGTTCCGCCATTAGTTAAAGACCCCACGGTGTCCTTCGCAAAGAGTTGGCGCGCTGTCACCAGCACCACTTACAAATTCCAAATTCCTTCCCAAACCTTGGTTAAACGACAGGCCTGGCCAGCCATTTCCTGAAAGACTTGGACCAAGCTTCCCTAAGCCAACCCCACAATAATGTGGGAATAATTGTGGCTGTTAAAGGAGAATGGAAAAAGCAGCACGATATTGCAGTTAAAATTTCACAGTCTTGGCATGTGACTAATAAATAGAATATTTATATATCCATTTGTATTTTATAGTCTTAAAACCTGCTCTTGTGATGGAAAATCTTGTATAAAATATTTCCGTTAAAGATAGTCTGCTTTAAAAATAGCAACCCTGTGGACATGAGACAAAGGAGATGATACAACTGGAGTCAAGGTAAAGTGACAGGGAGGCAACAGGTTTTCAAATGGACGGGATAATGTTCTTTGTGGGGAAGTAAATAGTGTTTCCAAATTATTAAAGATATACCAGGCAGAACTTCTTTTTTTTCTCTCTCTTTCTTCACCTCTTTCCATCCTTTAATGTCCTGGCCAAGGCCACCCACATAAAATGGCAGACACAATGAAAAAGGAAAGAAAATTTAAAGATTAGATGGCTAGGAAACATGCGTGGCTGTTGCTGTAGTAACAGCAGTGGGAAGTCTGGCATTCCCATCAAGGTCTTCATCTTTCTCTCCTGCGCGCATGTAGTCCAAAAAGAGTGTGACGGTTGCAAAGGTGGCCGCGTTGACGGGAAATGCCCGAAGCAAAGTTGATACCAAACCTCGTTTGAATACACGAAAGCCTTCCTCGCGGTAGCTTTGTGCGAAACAGTCGGCGATCCCTCTGTATCGTGCTTGAGACCCAAAGCCATCTGCTTGTAACCTCGATTTAACCACATCGAAGGGATACGTAGATAGCCACGATGCGATCCCAGACATGCCGCCGGCCACGAGAAGCTTGGGAATGAGATGAGGATCCTCGGGTTCACATCCGAGTGCACGCGTAACCCCATCGTACGTGAGGAAGTACAGGCCGAAAGCAGGAGTTTCACGGATTAATGTACACACCAGACCACGGTTGATTCCTCGCACACCTTCTTTTCGGTATATCTTTCGTAGACAATCGAGGGAATTCCTGTAGGTACGGGTACGGCTGCGACCCTTTTCACCTGTGCCTTGTAGCTGCATTCTCGTCTTTACAAGTTCGATGGGACAGCACACGATGCACTGGATAGCTCCCGCCGTAGAGCCGGCCAAGAAATGATTCCGGGGAGAATCTTCTTGCAAAAGGCGCATCGCATTGCCCTGTACTCCAAAAACGATGGCGTTTATGAATGCAAGACCCATCATTGGAGAACCTATGCCCTTGTACAGACCCCAAATCTAGGAAGGAATGAGAGAGAGGGAGAGAGAGAGATATCAGAGTATGAGGGGCAAATGTATTTCCATTAAAACATCATTTTGTACAGAACCTCAACCTCATAGTTCATCAATATCACTGGTATCACAATGAGCTGATGTCATCCCATTCATAAAACGACATCAAAATGATTTTTGTTTTTTCATGCATGTCATCTCTATTATAATACCAAGCTTGCACACTAAAAACTCGGCTCGCCGTCACACGATCCCTATGAAATTGCTGTGGCACTTAGCGGACATTCCGACAATGTTTGGGAAGTCTTGGCGTTCCATAGTACCACTTGCATTTTGCACAATGCGTATTTTTGTCATTCCCCGTGTACGGTCTGTCGTCTGCAACCAGCTATGTTGTACTGCTATCCCGTGCATGTGCACGGGTATCGCTAGTCATAATTAATTATTGGCTTCTCACATGCCGAAGCTTCACACGCAATGACAATGTCCAAGTGTTTTGTTTCCATCTTGTGGTATTTCACTTCCGGTTTTGTTTCTCTTCAACTGTATGTATCATCACAAAATCTGTCTATTCCTTTATCCGTTTCCACAAAAAATAAACTCAAGCAGGAGTTATTTCCTTGTTTTTCTATTACTTGCCTGTCGAGAAGAATTTGAATGATTGAGCATTACAGGTTGCAGATGAACCAAGGGAAATGTGCTACAAGGTGAACCTTGCAAGAAATAAACTTACTGATATTAATATATATATATATATATATATATATCTATATATATATATATATATATATATATATATATATATATATATATATATATATATACATATATATATACATACACTGATGATCCAAAACATTATGACCACTGATATGACAGGTGAAGTGAATAACATTGATTATCTTGTTACAATGGCACCTGTCAAGGGGTGGGATGTATTAGGCAGCAAGTGAACAGTCAGTTTCTGAAGTTGATGTGTTGGATTAAGGAGTAAAGACCTGAGCGACTTTGACAAGGGCCAAATTGTTATGGCCAGACGACTGGGTCGGAGCATCTCTGAAACGGCAAGGCTTGTGGGGTGCTCCCGGTCGGCAGTGGTGAGTACCTACCGCCAGTGGTCCGAGGAGGGACAAATCACAAACCGGCGACAGGGTGTTGGGCACCCAAGGCTCATCAATGCGTGAGGGCAATGAAGGCTAGCCCATCTGGTCTGAACCGACAGAAGGTCTACTGTGGCACAAGTCACAGCAAATTTTAATGGTGGTCACGGGAGGAATGTGTCACAATCTACAGTGCATCGCATCCTGCTGCGTATGGGGCTGCGTAGCCGCAGACTGGTCAGATTGCCCATGATGACCCCTGTCCACCGTCGAAGCGCTTGCAATGTCGACACGCGAGTGTCAGAACTGGACCTTGGAGCAGTGGAAGAAGGTCGCCTGGTCCGCTGAGTCCCGTTTTCGTTTAGATCACGTGGATGGCCGTGTACGTGTGTGCTGTTTACCTGAGGAAGTGATGGCACCAGGAGGCACTGTGGGAAGACGACAAGCCGGTGGAGGGAGTGTCATGCACTGGGCAATGTTCTGCTGGGAAACCCTGGGTCCAGCCATTCATGTGGACGTCAATTTGACACGTGTCACCTACCTAAACATTATTGCAGACCAGGTACACCCCTTCATGGCGATGGTATTCCCTGATGGCAGTGGCCTCTTTCTGCAGGATAATGCGCCCTGACACACTGCACACATTGTTCGGGAATGGTTTGAGGAACCTGATGAAGTGTTCACGGTGTTGCCCTGGCCTCCAAATTCTCCAGATTTCAATCCGATTGAGCATCTGTGGGATGTGCTGGACTGACAAGTTCGATCCACGGCGGCTCCACCTCGCAACTTCCAGGACTTGAAGGATCTGCTGCTAATGTTTTGGTGCTAGGTACCACAGGACACCTTCAGGGGTTTTGTGGAGTCCATGCCCCGGCGGGTCAGCGCTATTTTGGCGGCATATGGAGGACCAACAGCATATTAGGTAGATGGTCATAATGTTTTGGCTCATCGGTGTGTGTGTGTATGTATGTATGTATATATATATATATATATATATATATATATATATATATATATATATATATATATATATATATATATATATATATATATATATATATATATATATATATATATTGTTGCGGTTCTTTGAACTGCATGCATCCAACAGACAGTGGTGCCAAGACAGTTATTCCATTATTATATGTGTAGATAGTCCCTTTCCTTTTGTCGAACGGGACAACAAGGGAGTGTGTTGCGATGATCTAATAGCTAGGTTTGCTTACATCATTTTCTTCTTCATTTCGTCCCCACTCTTCTTTTTGTCTCATTATTCCTGAGGTAAATCATCCACGTGTGCCTTCGCTGTGAGGTGGGCCCTCATGGAGGCCAGCGTGTGCGGCGCCGTTGTGAGGAAACTGCAGCATAGAGCCCTCGTTCCCAAGTGAGCCCAAAACCCAACGTGTGCAGCGAGTCATATAGTGCACTTTGCAGTGCGGGATTATCGACTCGAGCTTCCGATGATCTGGGGAAGATTGCCCGTTGCATTGAAAAGGCATATGAATGAATACCTCTTAAGAGGCTGCACGAATGGTGTTTTCCACAACACAAACACAGCCAGCACGACGCCCATGCTGCATGAAACGCCTACGGAGGCCGATAAAGATGACTCCACGCCATGTTGGGCGGGATACAAGTGTGCGGAGTAAAAGCGGCTCGTTCCTTTTCAACTTCAATATCCGTCACATATCGGTGTTCGCCCTTGCGCACTCGCTAGCGGATTCGTGCGAACGTGAGCGCTGCCCACATGCGTAATGGCTGAACTGCGCACACTGTATGGAATGTGCTCGAAAGCAGACACGTACGCCGCTCGCGAAACATGAATGGATTTATCTGTAACGATGTACCTTTGGCCCTCACTGGCAGCAGCAGTTTCTCCATGAACGGTGAACGTCTTCTTGTCTCTACGGCCAGCAAAGCTGCGATCGTGCCGGGGAATGTACAGTGCAGGCCATGTTGACGCGCGCAGAGCGAGCGCATTGATCAGCGCTGGTCGAATGCCCGAGCGGGCATGCGGGACCCTCGGCCGGTCACCAGGGCACGGCCCGGGGTTTTTTGCAGGACGATTCGCGTGCCAATTTTGGTGTGAGCGATTCATGTCATGTCGTGGGGTCAGGGCGGAATATTGCCGCTGTCTGAGATGACCTTGCCGGAAACAAAGTGAGGCGGTTTCTGGCCAAAGTTAGCGGGCCACGTGCGGGGTCGGGGCCAATTGGAGCCCCCGATTCAGGAGATGACGTTCGCTTTGGGGTGGCCCCTCCCCCCACACTGCAAGTCCTATAAAGGTCGGAGCAGTCCCTCCGCCTTTCTCTCTTTTCTCTTGCACCCGCTCGATCTGGCCTCGCCCTCGTCCCTCGGCACGACCCACCTCCTGCTCTCTGGACTCTGCCTCCTCATCTCCACCCACACGATGTCAACCCCACTCGCCTACCTGGTCCCGCCTACCACTCCGTCCACGCACCCTGAACTCCGTCCCTTCTCCACTCAAGCCCCTCCTTTCCGAACACGGTCTCCACACACTCTGCTGAATCCAGAGACAACGTGCCAGCTGTCGGGTGCCGCACTATGGAGCATCCCCCCCCCCCCAACGTATTGGTGGCGTGTCGTGCTATCAAGCACAAAGGTACCAAGTACGTAGCCTCGACTCCTTTCCCCTCCTGGTTCAAAACCTCCTCTTCATCCGGTTTTCTGTGTTTGTGTGTGTGCTTGTGTGTGTGTCCTGGCACCTGTCTGCATAAGTAAGATTGCAGAAGATTATTATCAATATTATTACAGCGCGTGCGCTGTATACAATTGCACCGAGTTTGAAATGTCCCCGGTGTCTACCACGTCTCCGGTGCCTCCCCCCCCCCCCACGTGCCTCAAGACAGCCAATGACGGCGTCCGGTAGATGGCAGTGCGTAACCTAGACGGAAATGGCGACAATTGACGGAAATACCCGAGTATTTAAATGTAAATTTGTGAAACTAATGTGTTATATATGTGAAAACCATTGAATTTATTGCTTGACGGAAAAGAACCCAAGAAACGTGCCCCTCTCATGTACGAACGAACGAAAGACATAATTTCCGCCCATCATGGAATTTCGCGCCGATCGCCGAAAGCTAAGTTCTTCTTATGCTATCATTCTTTTGCGGCCTCCTGCCACGCTGTATCGAACGATTTCATTCCTTCTGTTATATATAAAGGTGCTTATCACAATAATAACAAGATTTTTACATTTCAAATATTAAGTTCGCTTTTTAATTGTTTTTTAACTGAAAAAATAAATTGCACATTTTAACATTAGTGTACACATTAGGTCGGTTAAGCGACCCGCCGCACCGTGTGCGACGGCCTACAATTCTGAGGAGTCTCGTGGGAACCGAGATATAGTGGTCTTCTCACCCGACCCTCGGCCCACAACAATACACACACACACACACACACACACACACACACACACACACACACACACACACACACACACACACACACACACACACACACACACACACACACACACACACACACACACACACACACACACACACACACACACGACGAAAAGCCCATGAAGCCATCAATCCATCAGTCAGTCCGTGAAGCCATGTGACTATATGCCTAATAATCACATCCTGTTTGAACGTTCATTGCAGACCACACAAACATCTATATATTACATACTATTGGAATGTTCCTTTCACAGCAAAGCTGTCTGACTATATGTCTATTAATTACGTACTGATTGAACATTGGTTGCAGACTGCACGTACATCTATTAATGACATACCAATGGAATGTTCCTTTTAACAGTGAATCCGAGTGACTATATGTCTATTAATTACGTGCTGTTTGAACGCTGGTTGCACCCTGACTTTACATACATACGTCTATTAATTACGTACTATTGGAATGCACCTTATGACGCTTTAGACTGCCGAGACCCCTTCGACCATTGAACACTTTAAAATGCCCAAGACCCTTAAGACCCCAAATACACAAAAGTACTGGAGGACCGAAAAGACACAGATGACCGAAAAGACACAGATGAACCAAAAGTCCCAGAGGACCAAAAAGACACCGAGCACCCAAAAGACCCCGATGATCCAGATGACCCAAAAGTCTCCATGGACCGAAAAGACCCAGAGGATCCAAAAGACCTTGAAGACCCCGAAGACCCTTTATATCCTGAAGACCCAAAATATCCTGAAGTCTCTTTTGACCCCTTAGACCTTAACACCATTTACACCCCTTACACCCTTCAGACAGATTAGACAGCTTAGACCCATAACTATTTCGACTACTTGGACCTTCTTATGTCACAAATAAATGTAATATCACCAATATTACAAATAAATTTGTAGAAAAGAAATGTTTGTATTATGATTGATGTAAATCATGCCAACACACCAAATCTGCAACGACGTGTGGAGAGGCGCGAGCGTAGTGAGCCGATCCACGCTAGTAATATATATATATATATATATATATATATATATATATATATATATATATATATATGTATATGTATATATATATATATATATATATGTGTGTATATATATATATATATATATATATATATATATATATATATATATATATATATGTGTGTATATATATATATATATATATATATATATATATATATGTGTGTATATATATATATATGTGTGTATATATATATATATATATATATATATATATATATATATATATATATATATGTATATATATATATATATATATATGTGTGTATATATATATATATATATATATATATATATATATATATGTGTATATATATATATATATATATATATATATATATATATATATATATATATATATATATATATATATATATATATATATATATATGTGTATATATATATATATATATATATATATATATATATATATATATATATATGTGTATATATATATATATATATATATATATATATATATATATATATATATATATATATATATATATATATATATATATATATATATATATATATATATATATATATGTGTATATATATATATATATATATATATATATATATATATATATATATATATATATATATATATATATATATATATATATATATATATATATATATATATATATATATATATATATATATATATATATATATATATATATATATATATATATATATATATATATATATATATATATATATATATATATATATATATATATATATATATATATATATATATATATATATATATATATATATATATATATATATATATATATATATATATATATATATATATATATATATATATATATATATATATATATATATATATATATATATATATATATATATATATATATATATACACATAATTTGAGAAGTGTCTGTCTGTTTGTGTTTGACCTCTATCACACCTAGCAGAGACGTTGGCCCGTTACCAAAAGTTGGAATGGTCACAAGAGGATTTCCTATGTTGGTCTGTGGTAAAAGTGACGTCTATTTACCAATGTCAGTCCAACGGCAGCCACATGGCATACAGGAATTTGGACAATGGCCAATGTGGACCAGCTGTGGTGCTGACGGGCCAACGTGAACCCAACGTCCATTGCATTAACTGGGATGCATTCCAAATCTGCTGGACGAAATGAGTTGATGAAAACTGGTGCTTTTACTTGGGCTGTGCCGGGTCAGCTTCGAGGTGGGGGTTTTTGAGGTGGTTCAAGTACTAGGTTGATTGGTTTTAATGGTAGTGGAGGAATGCAAGGGACAATCTATTTGTTAAGTATGCACAGTAGATGCTAAATTGAGAAAAGAAAAATACTGAGGATGAAAGGAGGGAGACAGATGGAGAGAAGAAAAGAGTGTTGCAGCAGATTAATTAATTTGTGTTCAGTACCTTTCTGCTGATTGCATCATTATTTGTAGTGCATGTGTATTGCTGAAACAATTCCCCTTTGGGTTAAGGTGGACATTCGAATTTGGCTAAGAGGCTGGGAACAATCACCTACTCTTTGTTCAAGAGACCATCTGATCTTTAAGATCCACAAGCAAATGGTGGAAGTCTCCTAGCCTCACATTCGATTTCAGGGATGGTGTGTTCATTGATGCAATATCCTTCCTGTGAAATGTCAATGACAACCTATAGGCTGTCTGGAAACAGAACCAAGTTGAGACAGCTCAAAGGTGAGTGCACTACCTCTGAGACATCCTGCCGACCAAGGAGTAAGAGGATGGAAGGGGAAAGGTGTGTTTGTGTTTCACACACATACCTGTCAAGTCTCACCTACTAGGCATGCTTGAGGCTTCACAGGTATGTGTGTATGCTCCACACACCGCCTCAAACATGACTTTTCGCATGTACAAGGCTCTTCTGCAGCTATTGGGACAAGTCTTGCAGTTAGGTTATTCAGAATTTTGTGCAAAAGATTACACCATACAAACCTAATGGATATCCATGACTTGTGTTGCTGTGGAAATGTAGCTTACGTGAACCCCATACACAAACGAGTTCTATCCACATTGGTCAGTGATGCACAATCTGACCAATCGCTTTTTGCAATATCAATGGGCTCTACTTATATAGCCAGCAAGTGTTTAATTTCAACATGTCGGATTCGAAAAGTTTTGGCTTTGATTTGGAGAGTGATCACGTGCCTGCCAAAAAATAAATACCTCGGTGCTGCAAAACACAAGTGCAAATTCCACTAGAAATGGGTTCAGGAGTATCTATTTTAAGTTCCCTGAAGACAGACTGATCTAACTTTGCTGCAATATTTGCAGCCAGACTTTGTCTTGTACTCACCACGAAGAGTTCACCTCATTTTAAAGATGTTTGTTTTATACAGGAGACAGACAGAGACAGACAATCAAAATACCCACCAGATTGCAGCATTTGAAGTCTGTTGATGACATTTTCTCAGTACCACCTCAGTCTCGGCTTTGGAAAAGAGCATATATTTATTAAGGTAATTTTGACCCCCTCCCCCACTCCATATCTGTTCCACACATGCCCCTCCTCGTTCTCCCTAACTTCTACCATTGTCCTCACCGTTCTCTCCACACTCCCCTGTCATTTCTTTTCTATAATTCTCCCTTTAACTCCTTTTCTCCATTTTAGTATTATTAATTTTGCATCTACCTTCCCTTCGTGATAAATAGATGGCTCCTTACCGAACATTTATACATTCTCTTCAACATTTGTGTATTCGTCAAAACATCTGAAAATGGCAAATATATATATATATATATATATATATATATATATATATATATATATATATATATATATATATATATATATATATATATATATACACACATATATATTACTGGTATTTGAGTTTACTTCTGGACGATTCCTTTCAACACACCCCCATTGAGTCTCAGTATGTTATCGTTTACTTCTACACCATGGTATTTCTACTGTTTACGTGATTTGATGACCAGCTGCAACCAAATAACAGCCCGGAACATACACACCACCCCTTTCTTTGCAACACTGGATACGTTTTACCACGAGGCACACACCCTTACTCTGGACCAATCAAGCTACACAGAACTCTGTCAGCTCGCCTGAGATAGTGCCAAAGTATGCCCTAAACACGCTTTGACAAAGCATTGTGGAATATTAATGGCAACTGGTTGTGTGATTTAAATGCCTACACCACTTATGGCTTGCTTTGGTATACGTGTGTGTGTGTGTGTTTGTGTTTATATTTTTATGCCTCCGGCTTGTCCAACCAGCTGTGTGTGCGTCGCAGATTTTCGTTACCACGATAACTTGTGAACCACTGAAGGGATTTTGACCAAACTAGCTACAAGTATGGTGTCTTCAGGAAGTATTCACAGCCATTGACTTTTGTCACATTTTGTAGTGTTACAGCCTGAATTTAAAATGGATTAAATATTTAAAAAAAAATTGTCACTGATCTACACAAAATACCCCAGAATGATGAAGTGAAAACTTGTTTTTGGACATTTTTACAAATAATTGCAAATGAAAAGCAGAAATGTCTTGAGTCAATATGTACAGTGAACTCTCCAATATCGTGGGGGTAAGGTTCCTGAAAAATGCCCTGATAGTTAAAACTGCGATCATGGAAACCAAGGGCCAGTAGGAAGAGGGAGGTTCGGTTTGTGGACTTCAAGAAAATATCGAGGAAAATCGACAGCAGCCATTAATAAACACATTACAACTGAAATAAACATGTAAATATATGAAGCATGTTAACATTGAAATAAACCAATGTCACCCGCAGGGTGACCCGTATCTTGCCAAAAGATGACCACATGTGACTTCTTTAAGGTCACACTGAGGTGAACAGAGCTGCTATCCACCAGGAGCGACTCCTTGAGGAATATCTGCCTACGAGAGATTCCGATGAGAATCGTTCTACAGAGTAACCATGAAAAATATGTGTTTGCCTCATAACATCACCAAATGACGTCATAATGTCTCAAGCTTGACATATCTAGAAAGCACTCATCGAGGTGTTCAATTTGAGGTACTACACGATATGGTTCCTAAAACTTGAAAATTTGACCTTGGGCTCAAATATGTTTGACCTGAGGTGCTAACCATGAAGGTCAAGGGCAATCGCCACCAAAAACTAATCAGCTGAGCGCCAGACCATGAACTATATTCCCATAAAGTTTGGAGACGATTCGATTAAAATTATTCAAAAAATAAGGGTTTCGTCGACTCCCTTGATTTGCGACAAAGTGACCTTGACCTTTAACCTTGACCTTCAAAATTTTATGCGCTGAAAGGGACCTCTATAGGCCTCTGATATGCGAAGTTACAAAAATTTTCGATGATAACTGTGCTCTGCAGAATTTTTTATACGTGATTACAGACAAACAAACAAACAAACAAAAAAAACATACAAGCTGACTAACATATCTTGCAAAAATTTCGTTTTGGCAAGATAATAAAAATGTAAATACAATAAATATGGTGTAAGTTAAACAAAAACACAAGTTATACATTTTAAATTAATCACTTCCCTTATCTTCCCCATCCAAAACCTCGATCTTTTCTACCCCCATTAATCCACCCCAAACCCACCTCCTTCAAATTCCCTGCTTTCCTTCCTGAAAGTCCCTGTAATATCCAACTTGTATACTCCATGTTCCCTGCCCCATCCCTCTCCCTTCCACAGATCTCCTAATGTCTCTGTTCCCCACTGTTTTGTCCTTCCCTCTCCTGCCCCTCTTGTCTCATGTCCCCCTTGCTTTGTGTTGTGTGTTAGCTCTTATACAAGCCTTGACAATGTATACAAAAAAAAATCACAAAACAGCGAGATGAGGGAGGGTAAACATATTACGTTCTGTTCGTACTGTACTCAGACGTAAATAGAAAACACAAGACTTAGCTCGGCGATGATGCTCCTGTGGGGGGAGGATGGAGGTTTGAAAGATGTGGATGTAGAACTTGCAATGGATTTTGGATCACCGGGAGCACGACAAAGTCGTCTGCTGCATTGCCACATAGAAGAAGGATAAAATGATCTTTAGCCACCTTGATCCAGAGCAGATCTTCCCTGCTTGGACAGGAAGGTACGAGATGGCATCCTCTTCCAAAATAATCCCATCTCTTCAGCGTTAAATACCTGCTCCTGCATAAATCCCTTCACCTTGATTAGTTCCACGAGCCATGGTTGAACTGGAGCCTTTGTTTCCAGGTGCCTCGTGAGAACATTGGTAAAACTGCTGTGATTTCTCCTATACACTGGTCCACTCAAAGTCTGGGTAGATCCACAAGGGGTTCTCCTGTACACCAGTACACTCAAAGGCATTTTTTTTCTGTTTGGCCTCTGATCCAAATAATAAGTGCTTTTTCCATCTTTTCAATATGAGGACAGCCTGGTGTTGGCACAGTGGTTAGGGTAGTGGCTTGGGATCTAAAAGGTCCTGAGTTCAAGCCCCGTTGGGCCACTGAATTAATACACCAGGGGGTTGACTCAGTCTGTCATCCTTCCGAGGTCGGTGAAATGAGTACCAGTTCCAGTGTGTGTGTGCTGGTAGAGGGGCACTGCATCAGCGACACAGTCGCGCTTCAAGAAATGATAGCTCCTCTGGCAGCTAAGCTGCCATATGACCACCACCACTACCAATATGAGGATCACAGGATTGGAATGAGGCTTTTTGCACTTGCTGGCAGGAACCCTTGCACAGATATTTGACTCACGTTTACCAGTCGATTCATTGATCCCATAATAGTGACCTGCAGATGCCGCACTTTCTCTTCATGCTAACATATCCAACAACTCGATTTTTTTCGCACAATGTCATAACCTTTCTCAGCCTTTTGGCACGATTAATTTTGTCCATCATTTTACGTTTGGGTGCCATATTAACAGTTGTGTCTACTAGATCTTGTAAATCTAGTATTACAGAATCTCCGTATGTCATTTCTTGTTTGATGACGATTCATGATTAAATTTAGCTTCATTTCCATATGCTGGTCTAATTTCTACAATTAACGGTGCACGATGAAACAAAAAGGCTCGTGATGGGAGGTAACTGTTCACGCAAAAGCAAACAATGACTCCTCTCACCTCAAAAACCACGATTGGACAAAAAAAAATACGTACTGCGATAACTAAATCGGAACACAATAGGTTGCCCGTGATTGGTAGAAACCCGCGATATTTCAGGGTTTACTGTGTTCAACCCCCTGAGTCAATACTTTGTAGAAGTGCCTTTGGCAGCGATTACAGCTTCGAGTCTTCTTGGGGTCTTGCATCAACTTTTCACAACTGCATTTGGGGATTTTCTCCCATCCTTTCTTTCAGATTTACTCAAACTCTGTCAAGTTGGATGGGAAACGTCGGTGAACAGCAATCTTCAAGTCTTTCCACAGATTCTCAATGGGATTCAAGTCTGGGCTTTGGCTGGGCCACTCAAGGACTTTCACGTTCTTCTCAAGCCCTTCCAGTGTTGCTTTGGTTGTATGCTTGGGGATGGGAATGAGTTGAGAATCATGGGTCAGAATTGCTGGCCAAGCAATGTCCTGTTGGAACGTAAATCTTCGCCGCAGTCTAAGGTCTTTTGCACTCTGAAGCAGGTTTTCCTCAAGGATTTGCCTGTATTTGGCTACATTCATTGTTTCCTCTACCCTTACATGTCTCTCAGTCCCTGCCGCTGAAAAGCATCCCCATAGCATGATGCTGCCACCACCATGCTTTACAGTGCAGGGATGGTGTTCGATGGGTGATGAGCAGTGCTCAGTTTCTGCCAGACATAGTGCTTTGCATTCAGGCCAAAGAGTTCAGTTTTCATCTCATCAGACCACAGAATATTTTGCCTCATGCTCTCAGAGTCTTTCACGTGCCTTTTTACAAACTCCAGGCATGCCGTCATGTGCCTTTTTCTCAGGACTCGCTTCCATCTGGCCACTCTCCTATAAAGCCTCGATTTGTGAAGTGCTGCAGAGACTTGTCCTTCCAATAGGTTCTCCAATCTCAGCCAAGGGACTCTGTAGTTCTGTCAGAGTGGTCATTGGGTTTTTGGTCACCTCCCTGACCAAGGTCCTTCTTGCCCAGTTGCTCTGTTTGGTCAGACGGCCAGCCCGAGGAAGAGTCTCGGTCATTCCATATTCTTTCCATTTCCTAATAATGGAGCTCACTGTGCTCTTGGGAACATTCAACACTCTAGAAATTGTTTTACACCCTTTCCCAGATCTACGCCTCCTCAATTCTATCTTGGAATTATACGGACAGTTCCTTGGACTTCATGGTAGAGTTTCTGCTCTGACATGCACTGTCAACTGTGGGATCTTATATAGAAAGGTGTGTTTTTTTTTCAAAATAATGTCTAATCAATTGAATTAGCCACAGGTGGACTCCAATTAAGTTGTTGCAACATCTCAAGGATGATCAAAGGAAATTGGATGCACCCAAGCTCAATTTGGAGTGTCATAGCAAGGGGTTGAATACTTATTCACTCAAAACATTTCAGATTTTCATTTTGAACTGATTTGTAAAAAATTCTGAAAACAAAATTACACTTTGACATTTGACATTGGTGGGGTATTATGTGTAGATCATTGGCAATTTTTAAAAAAATGTAATCAATTTTAAATTCAGGCTGTAACACAACAAAATGTGAAAAAGTCGAGGGGTGTGAATACTTTCTGAAGGCACTGTAGGTACTATGATAATACAATGATAAACCAGTTTGACTTTGGGTTCAACGGGTCAAAGGTCATATGCTCTTTGAATAGAATTTTTCAGATTATAACTTGAGTTGGAAGCACATGATGGTTTATTTCTTTGAATTATCTCTATTTTCTTTCTCGTGTGACCTTTAATTCATATCCAACATAACAGTGGGTTCACATCCAACACTGGCAGAGGCAATCCATCGACGCATTCTTGTTAAATTATATTTTCTTTTTTTGGCTGTTTTGAGGTGTCTGTGGTAAAATATTTTACGATGCAACAAAGTCCTCTCAGGGCTCCAATTATTCAGCTTCACTTTTTTTTTCTAGGATCATATTTTCAGGACCGGGTTGTAACGTTTTACTGCTTCAATGAACCTGATAAGCCTCTGATTGTTGAAGTGTGGAAATGAATGATGAGGAACCTCTTGACAACGTGTGTCATTGGTTGTTATCTCCATGTGTGGGTTTCAGAGGGTGGAACTGAGCCCTCCCAGATGTGTGTGTGTGTGTGTGTGTGTGTGTGTGTGTGTGTGTGTGTGTGTGTGTGTGTGTGTGTGTGTGTGTGTGTGTGTGTGTGCGTGCGTGCGTGCGTGCGCGTGCGTGCGTGCGTGCGCGCGCGTGCGTATATATACAGTATATAAATATACGAGGTGTGTTCAAAAAGTATCCAACCTTAATTTTTCGTGCGTAAACAAATGAAGCTAGGGAGGCATTGTTTGGTGCACGTATGTAGGCGATCCTAATCCGTATGCGTGAATATTTTCCCGCCTGCAGAAGCTGTCAGTCACCGACAGACCGCCGATGAGTGAGGAAGTGTAAGTGAGCGCCGTCGGATTTTCGTTTTTGACAAAATGACGGATCACTGTGGTCTCATCGCCAGTGATCACTGTGTTGAAGAAGTTGGGATCGCTGTTCACAGTCTCCAGTATGTCTTGTGCGATCTCCAAATGGAGTTGCTTCTGCTCGATCGTTAGCAGCTTTGGCACGAACTTCACTGAGATTCTCCTTAAGCCCAAATCCTCAGTCACAATGGAATGAACGGATCCAATGCTGACGCCCGCCTCGTCTGCAAGTTCTCTTATCGTGATTCGACGATCCTGCATCAGCAGGGTCCTCACTTGGTCAATGACAATCTCATTTCGGGATGTTGAGGGCCTACCAGAACGTGCTTCACTTTCCACTGATGTGCGACCATCTTTGAAGCGGTTGCACCACTCTTTCATCTGTGTGGTGCCCATTGCTTCATCCCCGAAGGCCTGTTGAATCTTGTGGATCGTTTCCACTTGGGAATCGCCAAGCTTTACACAAAATTTGATGCAGTAGCGTTGTTCAAGTTTTTCCGTCATTTTGTCAAAAACTAAAATCCGACGGCGCTCACTTACACTTCCTCACTCATCGGCGGTCTGTCGGTGACTGACAGCTTCTGCAGGCGGGAAAATATTCACGCATACGGATTAGGATCGCCTACATACGTGCACCAAACCATGCCTCCCTAGCTTCATTTGTTTACGCATGAAAAATTAAGGTTCTTTTTGAACACACCTCGTATGTATGTGTATATATATATATATATATATATATATATATATATATATATATATATATATATATATATATATATATATATATATATATATATATATATATATACATATATACATATATATATACATATATACATATATATATACATATATATATATATATATATATATATATATATATATATATATATATATATACATATACATATATATATATATATATATATATACATATATATATATACATATATATATATACATATATATATATATATACATATATATATATACATATATATATATATATATATATATATATATACATATATATATACATATATATATATATATATATATACATATATATACATATATATATATACATATATATATATACATATATATATATATATACATATATATATATATATATATATATATATATATATATCGAAACATGTGGAGTGGGATGAGCGCTGAATGGTTTACATTAGCAGCAACAATTGGCTAGGTGGCAGACGGACGGTTGTTCTGTGTGGATTATGCGTTTTTTTTTTTACCGTGTGAGACATCATCCACGGCGATGCTCAACATAACATTCAGGAGATGCATCTGATATATGTATATAAACGACCGGTCCAAAGTTTTAGAACACCCCCATCTTTCCATTTTTTACTGAAATTTAAGCAGTTTCATGTTTCAATGCACTCTGTAATAAAGCATAAAACAAATAAACAATTGCAGATAAAAAAGAAATCATGGAATCGTTTTGTTGAACACAATTTAATCTAAATTTTTGACTCATCAAAGTAGCCACCTGTTGCAGATATAGCAGCCGAACATATAACAGCTCGTGGCATTCTTTCGACAATGGAAATCAAATATTGTTCGGAAAGTTCTTCCCAACACTGTTGCAGAAGTTCCCACAAATGTGTTGCACTGGTAGGTTGCTTTGCTTTCACCCTTCTGTCCAGTTCATCCCAAACCAGATCAATGGGGTTTAAGTCTGGAGACTGTGCTGGCCATTCCATGATTTGAAGCCTACCGTCTTGTTCTTTTCTTCAAAGATAGTTCTGACATAGCCTGGAGCTTTGTTTTGGGTCGTTATCTTGCTGTAGGATGAACCCCTGACCAACTAGGCGTAGACCAGAGGGTATTGCATGGTGCTGCAAAATGCTGTGGTGGCCCTTTTGGTTCAGGTGCCAGTCACTCTGTGCAAGTCGCCAACTCCGGATCCAGCAAAAGAGCCCCAGATCATCACGCTTCCTCCTCTATGTTTGACAGTTGGTGTCACACTGAGGAACCATTCTGTCGCTGACTCGACGGCGTACAAAAACCCTGCGTGATGAACCAAAGATTTCAAATTTTGATTGATCGGTCCATAAGACCTTCTTACAGTTTTCAGTCGTCCACTGGCGGTGCTTCATGGCCCAGGCAAGCCTCTTTTTCTTATTTTGCCATCTTAGCAATGGCTTTCTTACTGCCACTTTACCTGTCAAACCAGCTGCTTGAAGTCTTCTCTTCACAGTGGAAAATGAGACTTCCTGACTTCGACCAGTGTTAAGCTGTGCTTGAAGCTGCTGTCGTGTGAGCCGCCTATGACGCAAGCTGTTGACTCTGAGAAACTTGTCTTCTGATTGTGTTGTGGCTTTGGGTCTGCCAGACCTCTTCCTGTCAGAGTTTCCTCCAGTTTCCAAGTGCCTTTTGACAGTGGAGGAAACTGTACTCACTGACACCTTGGCTTCCTTTGCAATGTCTCTAAAGGAAAGACCTACACTTTTAAGGGTTATAATGGTCTCTCTGTCTTCCTTTGTTAATTGTCTTTGTCTCACCATTATGATAGCAATATACTACTTCCTGCAGTGCAATATTGTCCAAATAATGCTTCAGAGGGTGGAGCAACACAGTCTGTTCCAACACTGCTTTTATACAGACAGAGGGTTTGTAATTAATCAACAAAAGTTGGGACAACTGTAGGAATTGTTTGCATAAACTTTCAAGGCTTAATTTACTTCCATTGCTGCAGAACAGCTGCAGTTGCAAACCCATTATTTGCTCCCTGAAAATGTCCTTTTTTAACAACTGAAATTTACATTATTTTTCAGTTTTTTTTCACCTAAACTTTTTTTATTTAAACCTCTGGCAGTTTACCGCTTGGCTTTGTACCATTTCAGGTTATTCACTGAACTTGAACTGCTTAAATTTCAGTAAAAACTACAAAAATGGGGGTGTGCTAAAACTTTCGACCGGTCGTGTATATATATTGTTACGAATTTGGAATTCGATTGCACACAACATACAGGTTCCTTTAGTCAGCTATGTCGATAAGTGCTTGTTCCCTAGATAGCTCACCTTTCATTGGTTAAATGTTCAGAAATCGATTTGATGCACTGTGGATCGATTTAATAGTTAGGGAACGAACAATGGAGACATCCCTCTCCCTCTTCTGCGAAGAGGAAGAAGAACCCTGCCGTCCCATGATTCATAATGTCAACAACTCCCTCCCACCCGTGGTTGAGCGGGGGGATGGATCACGGGGGCATGAGTCACGCCGGGCGTGGGGGAGGGGGGGCGGAGAAGGATAAGGACGAGATCCTTTCTTTGTTCTTGAGGAGTAAGCTTTTTGCTTCGGCAGAGAGTAGTCGCTCAGCAGACCTTCGGGTCCTGTTTGGCTTAGGTTAGGGTTGAGGCCTTCGGAATCTTTTTGCTTTGGTGGTTCAGTGGGCCTTCGGCTTATGTTTGGCTCGGGAGAGCTTTTTGCTTCGAGCTGCTTTGTTTGGAAGAGAGTTGAGCTGGTCGCTCGGCTCGAGCTGCGAGTGGTGGCTTCTTCTTCTTGGTTCGTGGAGCTCTTTGTTCTCCATTTTGGTTCCTGGCTTGGTGCGACTCATCGACCTCTTCTTGGAGGTGGTTCCTCGGGGAAGCGACGCATCGATGGGAAGGATCGGCGCCTCGTCTCACCAGCACGTGTTGAGAAGTGCGGGAGGATTCGCGGGAGCTTGAGAAGGATCGTCCCTCACGGCGATTGGATCCAGCTTGCTCTCGCTGGAGCCCGGGTCCAAACAACTTGAAGACCACACGAGGTGGAGAGGTTCGAGATAGGTTCTGGGTTTCAACTCACCTCTCCTCCGAGCTGGAGCCCGTTATTAAAGGCCTCTGCCACCAATTCTTGGGTGTGTGTGTGTGTGTGTGTGTGCGTACATGTCCTTGGGCCCGTCTAATAAGTAGGAAATTGTTAAGTGCTTTGTGTGCTGTGAATGTTTGCATTGCATTTCGTATAGACGGTCGTAGTTCTTTTGTCGTGCTTTTGTTGCTGGTATAATTGCATATGTGTTTGCCTTGTTTAATTGCATTGTGCTTTATTATAATAAATGTCCTTGTGTGAATGTAAACCTGTTCATTGTGTCCTCTTCCCTTAATTGAGCTGCCATCTTGCACTCGGAATATAGTTGGTTTTTAAATAGCCGGTGAAGTGATCGGGTCCAACGGGACTGCGCGATAATACCCCGCTCGGTTATCCCAAAAGGAAGCGAGCTGCTTAAGTGGCTCGTTTCCAAGCGGTCCTGTTGAGGTACAATCTCTCGGTAACCTACCCGCGCGAATAATTAGGTAAATCGAAGATTTGGTGATCGGACCCTGTCACGCAGATAGAGTGCGGACAAGGTTGTGGTGTGGTTACAAACACACCCATGGCTGGTTTCCGGCGTTGATCCGGAAAGCTGTGACTGGATTGTCGGTTCGGTGGGCGAAGCGACCGCTATTGGTTAGACGCAGTCGTTCGCACGCCGACGGGCAGGAAATCTACAACACTGGTGTCAGGAGTGGGATACGGATTCATCCCCTCCACACTAAATTAACGGAACCGGATCAAGGGTGTGCGAGGCGACCCTCCGGTTCCATTAAATTCCGAGTTTAAATTTTTTCCGATACGCAACATGGCAGTTCAAGGCGAACGGGAGCAGGGGGTAATGAAATTAGAAATGTTAGAAATCATGGCTCAGGGCAAAATGACCATGCAGGACTCCATTATGCAAGTTGACTATACCCCACAAATAAATGAAGAGTCCAAAATGGGCGCAGCGGGGGGGGGGCCGTGGTGTATGACACCTCCCCTTCCCTCCGTCAAAATCCCTCCCCAGTCCCCGGTGGATCCACGCCTGATGGCGAAGCGATTGCCACAGACCCACCTGACATGGGCCAGCTATTCATGATTTTGCAAGCAATAAACGGAAAGAAAAACGAAATAAATGAAAATGCGTGCAGGATGGAAAACAAGGTGGATGGCTTGAATAAAAAAATGGATACAAATGCGAAAAGAATGGAAAACAAAATGGATGCAAATATGCAGACACTGAGGGGTGAAATGCAGAGCATGCAATTGAATCTCCAGCAGGAAACAAAGGGGGAATTGAAGGCAATAGGGACGGGCATAAGAGGAATCACAGCGGCGCCAGGTGTTGGAGCGAACGAGCTCAGGGGGAGTGTGGATTGTGTCGGTCCCGCAATGGAGACGGGCGAGGTCACAATAATAAGGGAGACATGTAGGGCGAGACTCCTGCAGGTGACCGAGAAAGTGACGGTGACGCAGAGGGAAAAATTAAATGGGTTGACTGAGACATGTAGGGAGAGACACGTGGAGACGAAGGAGATAATGAAGGAGGTCACGGTGACAACGACAGAGACGCAGGAAATAGAAATAACAGAGACACGGGAGATAGAGGAGAGAGGGGGTGAAGTGGACGACACAAAGCACGAACACACACACATGGAGGTAGTGAGGGACAATGGGGTTGAGCTTGAGGAATGTGTTGAGACCCGATGCAAGCGGCAGGATAGCCTCCTTCAGGAACGAGGGGAGGGACTGTGCCCCGTTGAGGCGGATAGCGACGAGGAGAGTCCGGTCGAGCCTTGCGAGGTAGAGGGGGCGAGTGCTGTGAATGGGTGCACGCGGAGCTTGGGGGGTATGGAGACCCCGGAAGCGCTTGAGGTAGCGCAAATCCCCAGCGTGGTCATCCTGGTTTGTGTGGTTACGAGTGCGGCGAAATGGGTGCTGGAAAGCACGCATTGTGTGAGTGAAACCCCGTGTGCAAGTGTTATGGCGTGTGTAAGCGATTCCCCGTGTGTTAGTGAAACCCCGTGTATGGAAGAAGCATGATGCGTGAGTGAAAAGGTGTTTCAGGGAGAAGCACCGTGTGTGAAAGAAACCGCGTGTGTGAGGTCGCGGTATGAAAGAGAAATGGCGGTTGGTATGCGAGAGGGCACAACCGCGTGTCCGAGTGCCATGGTGGAGTGTGTGAGCGTCAAGCCACGTGAGAATGTGCGCGTGAGAGTGCGACAAAGACGGTGCCTGACGAGGGACAAAGGCCGTGTAGCGCCCGAGTGGTTTTGAGGACCGTGCCGGATTGGCACAGCAGCACGCACGGGGTCCATGCCGTGCTTCGCACGAGGCCGCCACGTGCGCGCCTGCGCGAGTGAAATCCGGTCCGGAAACGTCCGCGGTGGATACAAGCTGATCCCGCGGGACGGACAAAAGGTAGGCTGGAAATGTGAATTTGATTCGGACGGGTTCTCCACGTGACTGTGTTTGTAAAGCTCCGACGAGCAGAGCACATGTGCTGGCATGGGGAACCCCTCGAAACGCGGGGCTTGCTTTGGGATGTGCAGTGACGTCGTGGCTGCATGGTTGAAATCTGGCAGAAGGGAATCCCTGCCGGATGTTACCGTCCAAGCCCCAAGGGGACGAGGTGCGCAAACAGTTGCCATGACGTCATGGGCAGGTTGCAAATTGCCGCGCAGGTGTACGCAGGGAAAAAAAGAAAGAAAAGCAAGCCTCGCCACTTTGAGTGGACACGAGCCCCAGGCAGGGGGTGGAAGACCCCCCTTGCTTTTGGGGCATAGGAAGCACTAGTTAGGGGGATGGGTTCGCGATAGTTAGACCGGCTTCATGGGGCAGGGACAAGTCCTCATGGAGCCCATGGAATGGATTAGTTAGAGGGATTTCAGTTTAGATTTCGGAAATGGGAATTTTTTGGGGATTTTTGGAGACGTGGACAGATTGGAAATGTGTAGTGGAGACGTAGTTTAGCTACGTAGAGTAAATGGAACGTACATGAGTTTTAAGGGATGACGAGGGAGCACGAGTTAGTTAGGGGATTTAATTAGGAAGAATGGCAGTATAGAGTGTTGGTGTGAGTTGTGAAATGGAAAGTGTGTGAGGAATGAGTGTGGGACAGCGGGCCCAAGTGTGTGAGTGGAGCGAATGTGATATGCATGGTGTGATGACTGATTGGGAGGAGGAGTGATTCCCACCCAAAGGACCCTGGGGTCAGTTTAATGTTAGCTAGTGGATTAGTTAAATTTACAAAATGGAGGTCGTTTTGTTGTTGTTGGTGTCGAGAGAAGGCATGAAACCCATTTGGAGGGGTGCAGGAGTTCATGGACCGGCTGGGAGCGTGGCTGTGGAAAGGTGAGTTTTGTTTAGTGGGCACCCCGGGCACCGGACCAGTCGGCCAGAGTAGGCCAAGGGCCCAAGAGGGACCAGGATAGTGTAGTGGGCACGGGCGACCCGTCGGAAATGGGACCCGTAGCGCCAGAATGCCACGGGGGCAGTGTAGTGGGCACGGGCGCCCCTCGGAAAGGGACCCGGGGCATCAACACGCCACATGGGCATCGGAGGGGGGCAATGCCAGAGAGGGCAACCCCCCGCGTTGTAGGGAGCAGCTAGGCTCGGAGACAGCCTGCGGGCCTGTGGGTGCCATGGTTAGAGTTCGGCAGAGTGGGAGTTCCTGCCAGTTGAGCCACGCTGCCCAGCCAGGAAATTGTGTGAGGGCACGAATGAAAATTTGAGGGCGAGGCCAAAATTTAAGACGGACACCAACACAGGCGACGGGAATCATGGTTTTTAGAACCGATAGTTTAAAAGTGTGAGGCGTTTTAGAAAGCCCCGGGGTAGTTTCAGGTTAATGAATGTTTGGGTAGATAGGAGATGTTCCCCTTCGCACCATCCATCCCTTCGCTCGTTGTTAGATCACTGAACTCTGAGGAGGACATTCTGAGGCTTCGTTGGGCCTCGAGACAGGACGCTAGTCTCTCCCTATTCCCCTCCAGAGAGGGAACGTAGGGGTTGGGAGTAGGTTAGGTTGACAGGATAGGTTAGCCAGACAAAGACGATAAAGGGGGTTAGGGAGACAATTATAAAAGGGAAATAAAAATAATAAAAATTAAGAGGGGCTAAATTTTGTTGTGTTGTGTGGCAAATTAAGGGAGTGGGTATGGACAGAGACAGGCAAAGGCGATAGAGTGGGGGGAGACAGTCGGCTAGGTCCGAGCCTGCCTTCAGACCTGTTGGAACCACACCAGAGGCTGGCCAGCTTCACCTGCCGGTCTATTGTGCTGCAGCCGCCTGTTCTGCATGGGCTTGCCTTGCCATGCCTAGTTTGCCTGCCTCTGCCATGACCCCATGCCTGCTAGCCCTTGTTTGCATTTGCCCCTGTGTCCATCCATCACCATGTGCACCAGGAGCATCCAGTTTTGCAAGGACTGCCCTGCAGGCAGCCTGTGCATCCATCATGCTCATTTGTGTTTTGTGACCATCTCCATTCACTCCCCTGCATCAATGAACTTTGAAATGCCTTTTACCTTCTCCCCTTTCACAGATCACAAGTCCTGGGCCATGGTTCAGTAATGGATAAGTTGAGTGAAAATTGTAAATACGTGGAACCTTACCTGCATGTTTGTTTTAGCGCCGGCAATTTTAGTTAAGTTATCCGAATGAGTCTGAGAGTTTGTTTAGTTAGTTACGCAGAGCATTAGGTTATTTATTTTTGGGACACGTATAAAGAAATGTCGCACTGAGGGATCCGAAGGTAGAACGTACTAGAGGAAAACTTACACATGCTGGTAACACGAAAATTTGACGACTCGGGACGAGTCTGTAAAAAAGGGAGGGGGTAGTGTTACGAATTTGGAATTCGATTACACACAACATACAGGTTCCTTTAGTCAGCTATGTCGATAAGTGCTTGTTCCCTCGATAGCTCACCTTTCATTGTTTAAATGTTCAGAAAATCGATTAGATGCGCTGCGGATCGATTTAATAGTTAGGGAACGAACAATGGAGACATCCCTCCCCCTCTTCTGCGAAGAGGAAGAAGAACCCTGCCGTCCCGTGATTCATGATGTCAACAACTCCCTCCCACCCGTGGTTGAGCGGGGGGATGGATCACGAGGACATGTCACACCGGGCGCAGGGGAGGGGGGGGCGGAGAAGGATAAGGACGAGATCCTTTCTTTGTTCTTGAGGAGTAAGCTTTTTGCTTCGGCAGAGAGTAGTCGCTCAGCAGACCTTCAGATCCTGTTTGACTTGGGTTAGGGTTGAGGCCTTCAGAAGCTTTTTGCTTCGGCTGGCTCGGTGAGCTTCGGCTGAGGCCTGACTCGGGAGGAGGCTTTTTGGAGGCTTTTTGCTTTGGTGGTTCAGTGGGCCTTCGGCTTCTGTTTGGCTCGGGGAGAGCTTTTTGCTTCGAGCTGCTTTGTTTGGAAGAGAGTTGAGCTGGTCGCTCGGCTCGAGCTGCGAATGGTGGCTTCTTCTTCTTGGTTCGTGGAGCTCTGTTCTCCATTTTGGTTCCCGGCTTGGTGCGACTCATCGACCTCTTCTTGGAGGTGGTTCCTCGGGGAAATGACTCATCGACCTCTTCTTGGAGTTGGTTCCTCGGGGAAGCGACGCATCGACGGGAAGGATCGGCGCCTCGTCTCACCAGCACGTGTTGAGAAGTGTGGGAGGATTCGTGGGAGCTCGGGAAGGATCGTGGCTCATGGCGATTGGATCCAGCTCCCTCTCGCTGGAGCCTGGGTCTGAACAACGTGAAGACCACACGAGGTGGAGAGGTTTGAGATAGGTTCTGGGTTTCAGCTCACCTGTCCTCCGAGCTGGAGCCCGTTATTAAAGTCCTCTGCCACCATTTCTTGGGTGTGTGTGTGTGCGTACGTGTGTCCGTGGGCCCGTCTAATAAGTAGGAAATTGTTAAGTGCTTTGTGTGCTGTAAATATTTGCATTGCATTTCGTATAGACGGTCGTAGTTCTTTTGTCGTGCTTGTGTTGCTTGTATAATTGTATACGTGTTTTGCCTTGTTTAATTGCATACGTGCTTTATTTTGTTGTAAACTTTGTTGCGAAGGTTATGTTTTGATCGCTGTGTATTTATTTATTTATTTGTGAATATGTGTGTTTGTTTGCTTGTTTGTTATTTGCATAACTCCAAAAGTATTGAACTGAATCGCAGCAAATTTGGTGGGATGATTGTTTATTATCCGAGGACCATTTGATTAGATTTTGGGAGCGATCGAGTCAAAGGTCAAGGTCATGAAAAGGTCAAAATCGTCTTTTTACCATAGCGCGGTCAATTTGTATCCAATTTGCATGCAACTAATACCAAAATGTTCAGAATTCAATGCCCCATCTTGAGATATGTGACATGGCACAATGACTTAATAACCCTTATTAGCGGTTGGGAGTCAAAGGTCAGGGGGGGGGGGTCAGGCCATTGCAAAATGTGCGGTTTTAGTCATAACACGGTCAATTCTTATCCGATTTGCATGAAACCAAAACCAAAATGTTGACTGTTCTGTTCCCCACACTCTAATACTAATTACGAAATTAAGAGTACAAAGGTCAAGGTCGAGGTCATGAAAAGGTCAAAATCATCATTTTGCCATAGTGCGGTCGATTTTTATCCAATTTGCATGCAACCAATGCCAAAATGTTGTGAATTCAATGCCCAATCTTGTGATATACGATATGACACAATGACGTCATTACCTTTGTTAGCGGTTTGGGTCAAAGGTCAGGGGTGTCAACGACCTTTATTATCATAACGCGGTCAATTTTTATACAATTTGCATGTAAGCAGATTCAAAATGTTTATAATTCAATTCCCTATCCTGTAATGTGTAATATTTGACAGTGACTTTATTGGTGAGTTTAAAGCATTTGGGGGGGGGGGTGTCACTGAACTTATTTCTTATAATGTGACCAGTTGTCATCAGATTGACTTGACACCGACACCCAAAAAGGTCAGGGAGTTCATACAGAAATTGTACAATGTACGTGAATCAGTGTCAAACAGCAGGAAATTTAATGTTTTTAAGCCATCATAACACATATGAGATGACAGATGTGGTATGGGATTAAATACCCTCACAATCAACGGTTTCTGGGGGGGGGGGCAAAATGTAGCGTTGGCGAAGGTATGAGCTCTACTGAGTGCCCGTTCTAGTTACTAATAAATTATTTGTCGATTTCAAACCTGTGCGTGTTTGTCCTTTCCTTCTATTGGTCTGGCATTGTTTGAACCGAGATAGAATGCGAGGTAATTACCACAGATTTGACCAAAAACATTGTCGGCATGCACCAGCGGTTAAAACGCTCGGCCGCCCTCATTAAAATCTAATCAGATAATATTAGTGCTTTTCCAAGGGTGCGCTCCCTGCTCAGATAACCACTTGACCTCGAGTTAAACGGAATAATTAGACGGCGGACACTGGAACTCGTGGTTGACTGGGTGGCGTTCGTGGTTTTAAAACAACCCACCGTACTGGAACGTTAATTGTGAGCGGTGGCCCCAGGTCCAGCTCTATCGAGGACAACCGGGGATTTATCCCCCTGAGTGACAAGCTGGAGGCTCTGTATTTTTTTTTGCCATTTTTGGACGACTGGACTTCTTAGCAGTGGCTACCGACCCTGGTGCTTCAAATTTCTCGACAATCAATCATATGTTTCTTCCTTGAGGTGGGTTAATATCGAATTTCTGTGCCAAACGGCGTGCCGCCATCGTTGGTTGTTCATTACATTTGTAGGAATGTTTCACGGCCGCAATGCGTTGATTCATTGAAAGGTAATTCATGGTTCAATATGGTGCAAATTCAGTAACTTTCCAAACTCGCAGCAATAACCTGCAAACCAAAATCAAAAATAAATAAATTACGAAAATTAAAAATCTGCAAGACAATTATTAACAACATGACATGCCAGAAAGAATCTGACAGCCGAAAAAACAGAAATTGGGCGCTACTTTTGACTCACCCTGTGTATATATATATATATATATATATATATATATATATATATATATATATATATATATATATATATATATATATATATATATATATATATATATATATATATATATATATATATATATATATATATATATATATATATATTCGTGTAACCGGGCTGTGATCTTTGAGGTAGTATTATTCTTTTGCTATCTTTATTTTGGAACAACCGCATCTCAACAACCACAACCGCATCTCAACAATCACAACCGCATCTCAACAACCACGCCATCCCCACTACAGCGCCAACCACGACATCTCACCATCTCCTCAACAACATCGCCACAACCGAACAACATCACCTCACCTTCATCTCCATTGCGCCGCCATCTTTTTGCCAGCAACGGCATTCCACGGACGAACGACATCTCCGCCGACATGCGCGGGGACTCCCTCGTTGGGGCGGGAGCCGATGATTTCTACAACGTCCACTCTCTCCGCGTTTGGCGACGAGATCGGATCAAAACACCAAAAGGGGCGGAGCCAGCGGGGGGTGAAAGGTTGAAGGTGGGAGATCAAACTCACCCCTCCCTCCCTCCCGGACCCCATAAAAAGGCGTGCTGGAACGCCAAGCGGTTAAGTCTGTCTGCAGTCTGTCGGGGTTCGGAGTCGAGCTGGAGTCGGGGTGGAGAGCGCCAAGGTTCGAATCCAGTGGAGGGCAATCGGGGTCGTCGGAGCGCAGCGAAGCCTGGAGCGCAGCCAAGCCTGGAGCGCAGCCAAGCCTGCAGTACCGTGCCGAACTGTGGGTCGGTGGTGACGGCCGGAGAGAAGTTACCAGCCAGCGAAACGCGGACGACGGAGCAAACGCTGAGGAACGGGCGGGCTCGTAAAAGAGCATCAACTCTTGAAAGAGCAAAGGCCCATTCGTTCCTTTGAGGCATCGTCGGATAGGCCCGATCGACCAGGCCGCACGGCAAAGCCTGGACCAACCGAGTCGCCATTACACCAACTACCATGTTGACGGAACATCGAGGGTCGCCCAGCGAGTCACCACGAGGGTGGCTGGTAACCAGCATGGTCTCACGGAGCTCCTTCGGTCTCCACAGCTCCGCAAACATTAAAGGCCTACGGGTCCTGTTCTGCCCTTTCCTTTCCTGGGGTTTTCTTTGTATGAAAGTTGTGATGCCGTGTCCGCTAAGTAAAATTGTGGTTAAGTGATTGTGTACATAATAAATAGATACGGCTGTAGGTCTTTGTTTGCTCGTGTCTTGTCCCTACCCCCATTCATTGCATACGTGCTTGTATATCTGCATTGCTTCATTGACTGCATACGTGACAAATAAATGTCATTGTTTGAATGTTCACCTGCTCGTTGCATCCCCTTCCTCCATTGAGCTGCTGTAATTACGTACGGAATATTAGCTGGCTTTTAATAGCCGATAATATAATCGGGTCCAACGGGGCCTCGCGATAATACACCGCTCGGCAAATCGCAAACGGAGCGAGCTGCTTAAAGCGGCTCGTTTCCAAGCAGGTCCCACTGAGGTACAATCTCTCGGTAGTCTGCCCGCGCGAATAATTAGGTAAATCGACCATTCGGCGATCGGACCCTGTAGCGCGTGTGTAGAGTATTGACAAGGTTGTGGTGTGCTTTAAAAACACACCCGGAGCTGGATTTTGGCGTTGATCCGGAAAGCTACGACTGGATTGCCCGTCGGGTGGGCGCGTGCGGCCGCTATTAGTTAAAAGCGGTCGCCCGCACGCCGAACGGGTGGAAACCACAACAATATATGTATATATACAAATGAGGTCCGCGAGGAGGAGTGACGTAAGCGACATTTTTTAAAGATATGACGATGATAGGCTCGGATGATAGGGTAAGGGTTAAAATAGTGCAATATGGCATTAACTCCAAAATGGCCGATGTGTCCCTTACATCACTCCTCCTTGCGGCACCTCAAATATATATATATATATATATATATATATATATATATATATATATATATATATATATATATATATGTATATATATGTATATATATATATGTATATATATGTATATATATGTATATATATATATATATATATGTATATATGTATATGTATATATATATATATATATATATATATATATATATATATATATATATATATACATATACATATATATATATATATATATATATATATATATATATATATATATATATATATATATATATATATATATATATATATATATATATATATATATATATATATATATATATATATTGGGTGGTCTCTTGACTACCGTTATTCTCAGGTTTTCCGTCTGTCTGTATGTATGTATGTAATGGACAGCTCTGGAGGCCAGAGGAGTCAACCGATTTTGATAAAACCTGTTTCATACCAGGATCTAGTTGTATGCTTTTGAGCACCGTTGCTATGGATGCCACCGTTGCCCAGCAACGAGACTGAAATTTTTGAAAAAAAACGAAAAATATTTATATCTATTTTTTTCTAAAATCAAAAATCGGCTTCCGCGCTTTTATGCGCACTATAATCATCCTGTTTGTCAAAAACTTTTAGCCCGATCCGTCAAAAACTGTACGACTAGTATGCAATTATATAGTGACCACCCATGTTGCCTACCAGCGTGTGTGTGTGTGTGTGTGTGTGTGTGTGTGTGTGTGTGTGTGTGTGTGTGTGTATGTATATATATATATATATATATATATATATATATATGTATATATATATATATATATATATATATATATATATATATATACATATATATACATATATATTGTTCTTCTTTCGGCTGCTCCTGTTAGGGGTCGCCACAGCGGATCATCTGTTATGATCCGCATACTGATTTGGCACAGGTTTTATGCCGGATGCCCTTCCTGACGCAACCCTGGTCGCCTCTTATGACACAGGGATAAGGATTGGGTTTCGCCATGATTCCGGGCTGCCCTACACCCTCTCATAGCGTGGACCAGCGCAGAGCTCCCGTCCTCAAGTGATCCTCGAACCTAACCCTCTGAGTAGCCGGTTAACAGGCGCACGCCACTACGCCCGGTCATATATATATATATATATATATATATATATATATATATATATATATATATATATATATATATATATATATATATATATATATATATATATATATATTGTTGTGGTTGACGAAATTCGCAAACCACCATTCAGGTCCTGTAGGTGAGATATCTCTGTAAGTATATGTGTAGTTAGCCCAAACCCGTTGTTTAGAGGGAATAAATGTCATTCATTCGGGCTGCGACCCTTCAAGATAGCCGTTTTTCTGTTCTATCTTTATTTTGAGCCAACCACGTCTCAACAGCCATCACACAACAGCCACCAACCGCAACGCCGCTTCACAACAACAGCAACGCCAACAGCCACGACCTTTACCGTCACAACTCGCCCTCGCAACCATTGCATCACCGCCATTCCCGCGCCGCTTGTGGGCACCGATACTGGACTCGTACAGGGCGCGCACCGAGCAGCGGGTGCAAAAACACCAGCCTTTCCGAGAAATCGGATCAAGAATGATTCACGCCCACTTCTGTTCCGTCCTATCAGCGAGCGTGGGGCGATTTGGCCCCGCCTCCAGGCGCATCGGAGTATAATCGCTATATGCAGATTCGCGGATCAAGAATGATTCACGCCCACTTTTCCTTCGTCCAATGGGTGAGCGTGGCTCCGCCCCCGAGCCGTTCCTGATCCAAAAATCTGCATATGATTTCTCCTGTCGGACTATAAAGCACCGAGCGTGGAGCGAATCGAGGAAGTTGGGAAGAGTTGAAGAGTTGAGAAGAGAGAAGAGTTGGAGAGTTGTGGCGGCGGCGAAATCAGTCGAGAGAGTGTCTGTCGGGGTCCGGAGAGTCTGGAGAAGCCAAGGAGCTTTGTGGAGGTCTGCGCTCGTGTCAGAGTCGGGGAGCTGCGGAGAGGGGCGGCCGGGAACGCGGTCGAGGTCGCGGTGGAGTCGCTCGTCGCGGGACCCAAGCCAGCCAGATATCCTCTTTCCCCCGAGCATCAACAACCCACCCCTGTTTCCCCCCGCGCTGAGATAGTGTGAGAAGGGGGCCCCGTTCCCACCCCATTCCAGGCAGTGCTAGCGAGGCCCGCAGAGTCGGGGCGCCGCCGCCATTTTGCGGCTCATCACCAGACGGGTAGGCTCAACGCGGTCTCGGCCCCAGGCCCATCTGCCCCCTTATCGTTGAGGGAGGCCCCTTTTTTCTTTTGCTTTGGAGTATATGTGTTGTCGGCGCCGTCTGTGAAGTAAAACTGTGTAAGTGTTGCCGTGTGCTCGCGTAGTCGGTAGTAGATCTGCATTGTGTTTCTTTTGTTGCAATTGCTTTTGGTGCGTAATTGTCGTTTCTTCTTTTGTTACATTTGCTTTTGGTGCATAATTGTGGTAATTGTATATGTGTGCTTTCCGTTTGCCGCGGAATAAATGTGCTTTATGTTGAACTGTTTCTCCCGTTTCGCTTCGTCTTTTCTCTAATTGAATCTCCATCTTACTTCACGTAAAGGGTTGGTCGTGGGCTAAATACGCCCGATAATTAATCGGAACCGTCGAGGTTGACGATAACACCGCTCGGTTATCCCGATAGTACGGAACGGGTCGCTTAAAGTGGCCCGTGTCCGAAGTCGACCTGCGGCGAGGTGCGATCGCCCGGTCTACCCTCCGTGTGGGTACTTAGGTAGGTCGAATTTGGCGAACAACCCTATCCCACGCGGCGGGCCGATTGGCACGATCGTGGTGAGGCCGAAAGGCCCACCCGTGACTAGTTCCCGGCGTTAGTCCGAGAGGGTCACGACGGGATTGTCCGTCCGGTGGGCGACGTGGCGCGATTCGAGTTACGTGGCCGCTCGCACGCCGGCGGGCGCGAATCCGCAACAATATATATATATATATATACATATACATATATATATATATATATATATATATATATATATATATATATATATATATATATATATATATATATATATATATATATATATATATATATATATATATATATATATATATATATTGTTGTGGTTGACGAAATTCACAAACCACCATTCAGGTCCCTTAGGTGAGATATCTCTGTAAGTATATGTGTAGTTAGGCCCAAACCCGTTGTCTAGAGGGAATAAATGTCATTCACTCGGGCTGCGACTCTTCAGGATAGCCGTTTTTCTTTTACTATCTTTATTTTGGACCAGCCGCCACACAACAACCACCAATCACAACGCCGCTTCACCACAACCGCCACGACCTTCACCGTCACAACTCGCCACCATCGCATCCCCACCATTCTCGCGCCACTTGTGGGCACCGATACTGGACTCGTGTAGGGCGCGCACCGAGCAGCGTGTTCAGAAACATCACAGACTTTCCGAGAAAAACGGATCAAAAACGACTCACGCCCACTTCTGTTCCGTCCAATCGGCGAGCTGGGGCGATTTGGCCCCGCCTCCAGGGCGTTGGAGTGAGGACGCTATATGCAAATTCATGGATCAAAAAGCATTCACGCCCACTTTTCCTCGGTCCAATGGGGAGCCAGTTAGAGGTGAAGGGTCGGAGGCAGAGGGTCAAAGGTGAAGGAGCGAAGCCACGGGGCTTATATAAACGGCTGCGTTCGGCAGTTCGTGGTTGGCAGTTCGGAGGGGAGAAGTCAAGAGTTCGCAGTAAGAGTTGAGAGTGGTGCGTTGGAACGAGTTGTCGGTGGAGCTGGGAAGAAGAGTCAGAGTTCGGAGGGGAGAAGTCAAGAGTGAAGAGTTGGGACGAGCCAAGAGAGGAGACGGAGAGGGCGATTAGACGGAGCTGTGGAGAGGTGGCGGCGGCGAAGGCGGACGAGGGGGTGCTCGCGTCGGTGCCGGGAGCTGCAGAGGGAGAGGCCAGCAACGCGACCGAGGTCGAGGAGGAGACGCTCGTCGCGGGACCCGAGACAGGGTGACATCCGCCATCCCCCGAGCATCAACAACCCCCCTCCTGTTTCCCCCCTGCGCTGAGATAGTGCGACAAGGGGGCCCCTTTCCCACCCCCTACCAGACACTGTCCGCGAGGCCCGCGGAGTTGAGGCGCCACCGCCGCTTTGCGTCTCATCATCAGACGGGTAGGCCCGACACGGTCTCGGCCCCAGGCCCGCCTACCCCCCTCATCCTGGAGGGTGGTTCTTTTTCTTTTGCTTTGGGTATACGTGTTGTCGGCGCCGTCTGTGAAGTAAAATTGTATAAGTGTTGCCGTGTGCTCGGTAGTCGGATAGCTCTGCATTGTGTTTCTTCTTTTACATTTGCTTTTTGTGTAAAATTGCATTGTCTTCTCCTTTTACATGTGCTTTTGGTGTAATTGTATATGTGTGCTTCCCGTTCATCGCGAAATAAATGTGAGTTATGTTGAACTGTTTTCCCGCTTCGCTTCGTCTTTTCTTTCATTGAATCTCCATCTTGCTTCACGTAAAGGGTTGGTCGTGGGCTAAAACGCCCGATAATTAATCGAACCGTCGAGGCCGACGAATAACACCGCTCGGTTATCCCGATAGTACGGAACGGGTCGCTTAAAGCGGCCCGTGTCCGAAGTCGACCTGCGGCGAGGTGCGATCGCCCGGTCTACCCTCCGTGTGGGTACTTAGGTAGGTCGAATTTGGCGAGCAACCCTATCCCACGCGGGGGCCGATTGGCACGATCGTGGTGAGACCGAAAGGTCCACCCGTGACTAGTTCCTGGCGTTAGTCCGAGAGGGTCACGACTGGATTGTCCGTCCGGTGGGCGACGTGGCGCGATTCGAGTTACGTGGCCGTCCGCACGCCGGCGGGCGCGAATCCGCAACAATATATATATATATAGACATACACACATGCATATGTACATATAAATATACATATATATGCATATACATATATATATATATATATATATATATGTATGTATATACGAGGTGTGTTCAAAAAGTATCCAACTTAATTTTTCGTGTGTAAACAAATGAAGCAAGGGAGGCCTGGTTTGGTGCATGCATGTAGGCGATCCTAATCCGTATGCGTGAATATTTTCCCGCCTGCAGAAGCTGTCAGTCGCTGACAGACCGCCGATGAGTGAGGAAGTGTAAGTGAGCGCAGTCGGATTTTCGTTTTTGACAAAATGACGGATCACTGTGGTCTCATCGCCAGTGATCACTATGTTGAAGAATTTGGGATAGCTGTTCACAGTCTCCAGCATGTCCTGTGTGATCTCCAAACGGAGTTGCTTCTGCTCGATCATGAGTAGCTTTGGCACGAACTTTGCTGAGATTCTCCTTAATCCCAAATCCTCAGTCACAATGGAATGAACGGATCCAATGCTGACGCCTGCCTATTCTGCAAGTTCTCTGATCGTGATTCGACGATCCTGCATCAGCAGGGTCCTCACTTGGTCAATGACGATCTCATTTCGGGATGTGGAGGGCTTACCAGAACGTGCTTCACTTTCCACTGATGTGCGACCATATTTAAGTGGTTGTACCACTCTTTTATCTGTGTGGTGCCCACTGCTTTGTTCCCGAAGGCCTGTTGAATCTTGCGGATCGTTTCCCCTTGGGAATCGCCAAGCTTTACACAAAATTTGATGCAGTAGCGTTGTTCAAGTTTTTCCGTCATTTTGTCAAAAACGAAAATCTGACGGCGCTCACTTACACTTCCTCACTCATCGGCGGTCTGTCGGCGACTGACAGCTTCTGCAGGAGGGAAAATATTCACGCAATTTCTCGACAATCTCGATATTTAATTAATTTCTCAACAATCAATCATATGTTTCTTCCTTGAGGTGGGTTAATATCGTATTCCTGTGCCAAACGGTGTGCCACCATCGTTGGTTGTTCATTACATTTGTAGTAATGTTTCACGGCCACAATGCGTTGATTCATTGAAAGGTAATTCATGGTTCAATATGGTGCAAATTCATTAACTTTCCAAACTCGCAGCAATAACCTGCAAAACAAAATCAAAAATAAATAAATTACGAAAATTAATAATCTGCAAGACAATGATTAACAACATGACGTACCAGAAAGAATCTGACAGCCGAAAAAACAGAAATTGGGCGCTACTTTTGACTCACCCTGTATATATACATATATATGTTTGTGTATATATATATATATATATATATATATATATATATATATATATATATATATATATATATATATATATATATATATATATATATATATATATATATACATACACATACATATGCAGCTCTGGAAAGAAAAAAAAGAGACCACTCCAAAAAAAAATTAAATTGGCATCTCCACATGTATGGCAGCCATTCCATTCCAGTGTCTGTTGAATTCCAACACAGGCACACCTCATACTACTTAGTGAGGTACTGATTAGGTGATCACCTGAACCTAATCTTATTTAACAAGGGAAAGTATAAAAACCACTGCTGTGGTCATCACTATCCTCTTGCAATAGGACCAGCTGGATGGCAAAAACAGTGCTGGTAGTACCTCAAAAGTAATTGGAATCAAAAAAATAACTATTGACCATGCCAAAATAGTTGAAAAGAAAAGTTTTGAGTGAGGAAAAGAAGGGTTCAATTCTGGCTTTACTGGCAGAGGGATACAGTGAGCGTCACGTTGCTTCCATCCTTAAAATTTCAAAGACGGCGGTTCATAAGAACAAGGTCAAGCAGCAGACATTGGGGACAACAAAGCTACAGACTGGCAGAGGGCGAAAACGACTTTCCACTGACCGGGATGACCGCCAACTCATTCGAAAGTCACTCAACAACCGTAGGATGACATCAAGTGACCCACAAAAGGAATGGCAAACGGCAGCTGGGGTGAAGTGCATGGTGAGGATGGTTCGAAACAGGCTCCTAGGGGCAGGGCTGAAGTCGTGCAAAGCTAGAAGAAAGCCCTTCATCAATGAGAAGCAAAGAAGAGCCAGGCTGAAGTTTGCAAAAGACCACAAGGATTGGACCGCAGAAGACTGGAGTTAGGTCATCTTCTCTGATGAGTCCAATTTTTAGCTTTGCCCAACACCTGGTCGTCTAATGGTTAGACGGAGACCTGGAGAGGCCTACAAGCCACAGTGTCTCGCACCCACTGTGAAATTTGGTGGAGGATCGGTGATGATCTGGGGGTGCTTCAGCAAGGTTGGAATCGGGCAGATTTGTCTTTGTGAAAGACTCATGAATCAAGCCACGTACAAGGTTGTCCTGGAAGAACACTTGCTTCCTTCTGCTGTGACAATGTTCCCCAACTCTGAGGATTGGTTTTTCCAGCAGGACAATGCTCCATGTCACACAGCCAGGTCAATCAAGGTGTGGATGGAGGACCATCAGATCAAGACCCTGTCATGACCAGCCCAATCTCCAGACCTGAACCCCATTGAAAACCTCTGGAATGTGATCAAGAGGAAGAAGGATGGTCACAAGCCATCAAACAAAGCCGAGCTGCTTGAATTTTTGCGCCAGGAGTGGCATAAAGTCACCCAACAGCAATGTGAAAGACTGGTGGAGAGCATGCCAAGACGCATGAAAGCTGTGATTGAAAATCAGGGTTATTCCACAAAATATTGATTTCTGAACTCTTCCTAAGTTAAAACATTAGTATTGTGTTCTTTAAAAATGAATATGAACTTGTTTGGTTTGCATTATTTGAGGTCTGAAAAAACTGAATCTTTGTTGTTATTTTGACCAGCTGTCATTTTTCTGCAAATAAATGCTCTAAATGACCATATTTTTTTCGGAATCTGGGAGAAATGTTTTCAGTAGTTTCTAGAATAAAACAAAAATGTTCATTTTACTCAAACACATACCTGTAAATAGTAAAACCAAAAAACTGATAATTTTGCAGTGGTCTCTTAATTCTTTCCAGAGCTGTATGTGTGTATGTGTATATATATATATATATATATATATATATATATATATATATATATATATATATATATATATATATATATATATATATATATATATATATTGTTACGTTTGAGGGTGGGAGGTATGCATTCAAAGGGTAATTAGGATGTTTAATTAGGTATGCCATGCTGTTCGAGTTTACCAGGATCTCGATGTAATAAGTGGCAATTCAGTGGTGATGAGTTGTCTAGTGAATGTTCATTTCTTCAAGGGGGAAATTATAATTGTCACGTAATTAGATGGGGACACGGGATAGGGTGGGTGTGTCTGCGTAAACCCCTTTTGGTATTCTCTGGAGGCTGGCCGTGACGTCACAGGACAGTGCTGCGGATGGCTCTGCCCCGTGATCACGATTGGCGGAAGGCGACGGCGGTGGGCCAATAAACGGCTCGATTGGAAGTGACGAGGACGGAAGGATAAAAAGGTTCTGTTCGGGGTCGAAAAGGAAGAGGAAGAAGATCGGGACAAAAAGATCGTGTTTTTTGGTGTGGAGGCTGTTGCGCGGAAAGCATACTTGTTGTTGTGCTGATCCGATCGTGTTCTTCATCGTGTCTTGGAGCCTTGCTGAGCCTCGTGCCTCACCTTGGTTGGCTCTGGTGTTCTGCTGACTCGCAGTACGGGGTCGAACGGCGGGCGGACCTGCCTCCCTCTCCTGCTCGCAATTTGGTGCCAGAACTGGTTCCCTGGCGGCTGTGAGCAGACTTGGGCCAGGACCAGGAGGTCGACAGCACCACGGTTTCTCCTGCCCCCCCCCCCCTGACGAGAGCAAGGCCAGCTCGTCCGATGCTGATCCAGGGACAGTTGCGTCCACACCACGCTCCAGCCTGATCACCAGAAGTAGCTACGTTTTGTGTGTGTGTGTGTGTGTGTGTGTGTGTGTGTGTGTGTGTGTGTGTGTGTGTGTGTGTGTGTGTGTGTGTGTGTACTTGGCGCCTTAGAGGGTTTGAGAATTGTATATTCATTGGAATTGTCTGTGTTTTCCCCACGCCCGATCCCACACCATCCCGTCGAATCGCCCCGGATCCCTTCTCTTGCCGAGTCTTGTTATTTCTGGTTAATAATAAAAACAAATAAACATCATCAACTCAGTGAAAAGTGACTCGTGCCACCTTCCTCGTCCCGTTTGCGGTAGAGCGATTAGAACCGCCATGTTTGGGTTATAAATAAATAAACCGCCTCTATCGTTTCGGCTCATTCTACGTTGGCGGGACTGTTCAAGTCCCGTAGACGTCACATTGGTGTCAGGGTGTTGGATGTTCGAACCCCTCTAAATTATATTTGGTATCGGGAGAATATACCAAGATTAGAATCTCGTCACGAATTGGAATATAAAATCCCTGCAAAAAAGCGCGCGAGCGCGGGAAAATTTTGGCGGGATTTTTCAAATTAAAATTAATTGGCGGCAAACGGGACTTCTGCATCATGGCGGATATGCAGATGTTTGAGGAGGAAGGCCACGTGTCTGGCAGCGAGTCGGGGAAGAAGGGAGAGACGGGGGTAGGGTTGGAACCTCCCCCATTCCGAGCGTGGACCGTGCTTCATCGCCCGTAACGGAGCCGGCAGCGCCGGAAACCGGCACAATGACGATCTGGACAATGTTGGAACGTTTAATGAGTGCAATTACAGCACAGGGGGCAAAAATGACGGCACAGGGGGCACAAATGACAGATCAATTGGGGATAATGGGGCAACAGTTGAGTGCACGGATTGATTTAATGAGGGATGAATTGGGGGGAAAGATGGAGAAAATGAAAACTGAGATGCAGGAGTGTGTGGATGTTAAATTGGGAGAAATACAAATTAAATTCGAAGATAGATTGGAGGAAACAAAGGTAGAAATTACATTGGAGGGGGAAAATATACGAAAAAAATTGGTAGATAAAATTGATGCAACGAACATTCGGGTTGATAAAGTGGATGAAAGCCTGGAACGTCATCGTGCCTGTGTGGATGCGTCATCGTGCCTGTGTGGATGCTCGTATGCAGCTGCAGGTTGAAGAGTGGGGAGAGCTGAGGAAGCAAGGGATGAATTTGGCAGAGGAGGTAAAAGGATTGGAGGCTCGTTTGGACGAACAAGATAAAATTATGAGCCAAGATGAAGTCTTGGATAAAGGCCTGGTAGAGCCGTCTTTTGTAAGTAGAGTGTCCGGGTTGGTTTAGGAGCAGCTACAAACTCGCGACGGAGCCTTGGAGGAGGTTGTGCGGGCCCAGAAGATCCTGCGGGAAGAGGTGAATCGGTCCATTCAACATTTGGAACAGGAGGCAAAATTGACCCATGAGACCCTCACCACAAAACATCTTTGGCCACAGTGGGCTCCAAAATTGGATACGCAGCCACAAGGGTGTTTGATCCCTGGGCTGGATTCGGACACGGGAGAAACTGAGAAGCGGGCCACCGTAAAAGTGATCCCCCTGGTAAATTTTGACGGGTCAGGGAGCCTTGAAGCTTTTCTGACGCAATTTGAGTGTATTTCCCGACTAAATGGGTGGAATGAGCGGGAACGTACAGGGAATTTGGTGGCAACGTTGCGGGGACCAGCCGCAGATGTGTTAAACGTGATCGCGGAGGGATGTTGACCAGCTCCCACATTTGCGAGGCGTTGAGCCGTCGGTTTGGGTTCGCGGCAAACTGTGATCTGGTGCGGGCCCAGCTCCAGCACCGCAGGTTAAAGCCGGGTGAGACAGTGCAGGAGCTGGCACAGGACATTTACCAATCAGTCAGGATCACGTATCGGGACCTTACAGTGGAGGCATGGGACAGACTGGCACTCGAGAAATTTTTAGCTGCTCTTCCTGACCCTGAGGTCCGAGCGCTAGTGGAGCTCCAGGATCCACCCACCGTGCACCGAGCGGCCGAGTGCGCGGCCAGGCTGGCCTCGTGGAGTCGGCCGGGTCGGGTGCCCGCGAGGCCATCGGTGACGATCCGACAGGCGGAGATCCAGGATCAGGGAGGGGGGCTGGGAGAAATTGGCATTACCCAAATGCTTCAGAGGATGAATCCTCCTGCTGAACCGCCAGGTCTATCCGAGATGCCCTTTTATAGGTCGGGTCCGGAGATCACTGTCGGGGGTCGGGGAGACTAGATTGGGCTGAGCATATACGGGCATGCTCGGCTGCTGAGGTTGTGGCGAAGTGCCTCCTTTAGTGGAAAAAAATGAATTGTAGGAAAATTGGCATGGGTTTGTAAGTTCTGCTGGGTTTTAGAGTGACAATCGGGACAGTGGGTAATTGGTAACAAAGCGGGCACAAGTGGCTGTCCAATGGCTGGTGCGTGGATCGGGTGAGAAGTGCTGTGTGAGTTGTTTTAAGTTAAGAAGTGAAATGTATGGTGCACACATTGATTTTTTATTGGACATGGTGTGGTAACAGGGAAGGTTATGGTCAGCGAAGTGTTAGAAATGCAGGTGTCACATGTAAGGCCGATGGGGTGGGGGAGTCATGTGGATTTTGTGGGTGGGGATGATGTGCTTGTCCACAGGGATTGCTGAAGCTCACGGTGAGCGTGAATTGCGACCCCCTTCAAGGACATTCACCACCTGGTGGCTAATGGTGACAGTGTCTGGAGGCAACTGGGAGAGGGTCTGGTTGGGCGACCAAGGCGGGTAGGACCTTGGCGACCCAGGAAGGCCAGAGGAGCCAGTGAGACCCCTTCCAGAGTGTTGTACGGGATTAGAGCTGATGGCTACCAGGGGGGAGGGAATCAAAGGGAGCGGGGCGGAGAAACGTCCGGGTTGGACTAAAGCTTACCTGTGGGCATGGTTGCACCTGAGATGCCCCCATCATCTTGTGGTAACCCACCCCACGGCCACGACGGGATTCAGCCTGCATGATTAAAATGAGGACCATGACCTAGAAATGTGATGATGACCATGGTGTGAGTGTTGTGAAGATGTATGAGTCCCACTCGATCCCGCACAACTTGACAGGTGCAGCAAGGGCATGATGTCCGCATAATTTTGGGGCAAGCAAATTTGAAAATTGGCTCCCCAGGTAACGCTGGGTCTATTAGCATCCACTGGGGGAGGCGGTCAAGTGTAAATATCCTGTGAATAGTGTCGTTAAGGCTTAGAGTAGGAATGTAAAATATAAGTGTTGTGTTTTTGTGGAACCTTTTGTTTCCCCTCCCCAGATCACTGGAAGAGTGCTGGGCAAGAGCGATGATCCAGAAGATGGAGTGCAACTTCGCTCAGTGCTATCATGTGATAAAAACAAACAAAAAAAAAAAAAACGAATGATTGTTTCGGCGAGGATAAGGCCATAAGGGGGTAGTACATTAAGCAGGATAGGTAAGTTAGCTGCGACTCGCTGCCCATTGCCCCTCCTACTTTATTTCGTTAGGTTAATTAGGTGTGAGTCAGTAAGTGTTAAGGCTGGTACGGTAGCGCCTGTGATATACCTTGCAGGAGCTGCGGTACCAGAGCAGGGGGCAGTGTTACGTTTGAGGGGGGGGGGTATGCATTCAAAGGGTAATTAGGATGTTTGATTAGGTATGCCATGCTGTTCGAGTTTACCAGGATCTCGATGTAATAAGTGGCAATTCAGTGGTGATGAGTTGTCTAGTGAATGTTCATTTCTTCAAGGGGGAAATGATAATTGTCACGTAATTAGATGGGGACACGGGATAGGGTGGGTGTGTCTGCGTAAACCCCTTTTGGTATTCTCTGGAGGCTGGCCGTGACGTCACAGGACAGTGCTGCGGATGGCTCTGCCCCGTGATCACGATTGGCGGAAGGCGACGGCGGTGGGCCAATAAACGGCTCGATTGGAAGTGACGAGGACGGAAGGATAAAAAGGTTCTGTTCGGGGTCGAAAAGGAAGAGGAAGAAGATCGGGACAAAAAGATCGTGTTTTTTTGGTGTGGAGGCGGTTGCGCGGAAAGCATACTTGTTGTTGTGCTGATCCGATCGTGTTCTTCATCGTGTCTTGGAGCCTTGCTGAGCCTCGTGCCTCACCTTGGTTGGCTCTGGGGTTCTGCTGACTCGCAGTACGGGGTCGAACGGCGGGCGGACCTGCCTCCCTCTCCTGCTCGCAATTTGGCGCCAGAACTGGTTCCCTGGTGGCTGTGAGCGGACTTGGGCCAGGACCAGGAGGTCGACAGCACCACGGTTTCTCCTCCCCCCCCCCTGACGAGAGCAAGGCCAGCTCGTCCGACGCTGATCCAGGGACAGTTGCGTCCACACCACGGTCCAGCCTGACCACCAGAAGTAGCTACTGTGTGTGTGTGTGTGTGTGTGTGTGTGTGTGTGTGTGTGTGTGTGTGTGTGTGTGTGTGTGTATGTGTGTGTGTGTGTGTGTGTGTGTGTGTGTGTGTGTGTGTGTGTGTGTGTGTGTGTGTGTGTGTACTTGGCGCCTTAGAGGGTTTGAGAATTGTATATTCATTGGAATTGTCTGTGTTTTCCCCACGCCCGATCCCACACCATCACGTCGAATCTCCCCGGATCCCTTCTCTTGCCGAGTCTTGTTATTTCTGGTTAATAATAAAAACAAATAAACATCATCAACTCAGTGAAAAGCGATTCGTGCCACCTTCCTCATCCCGTTTGCGGTAGAGCGATTAGAACCGCCATGTTTGGGTTATAAATAAACAAACTGCCTCCATCGTTTCGGCTCATTCTACGTTGGCGGGACTGTTCAAGTCCCGTGGACGTCACTATATATATATATATATATATATATATATATATATATATATATAGATATATATATATATATATATATATATATATATATATATATAGATATAGTGTTGCGGAAATGGCCCTTCGTGTGTTATTAAATATAGGATTAGCCCAGATGCCCCATTAAATGTATGTTTTGCCAGGTTGTTCGGTAATTGGACGTTACATGTGTGTCAGGTGTTCATTGTTCATTGTTCGTACATTGGTGGTGAACTGAGAGGTTCTTCTTCTTCCTTCCTCTCTCCGGACAATAGCGCTCTGAGGGGGAGCCCAGTGCTCTGAGGGGGAGTGGCCTAGAGAAGAACGTGAAACAGAGGCGACGAGCACCGAAAAAGAGGAAGTGAAACAGGGAGGCGAGCGTGTGCCGGGAAGAGAAGGTAGAACTGAGAGCACCGGGGTAAGTCTGCGATTGGCAGAAGGTGGAACTGAGAGCACCGAGGTCTGTCTGCAATCGGCGGAAAGTGTAACAGAGAGGCGACGAGCGCCGAGAAAGAGTAAGTGAAACAGAGAGCCCAGCAGACACACGACGTCAGTATGAAAGATTCACGACATCGGGAATAGGCCACTTGGTTGTACAACCACATCACGACGGTACAGCCGCAGCGCGATTATCTGAAACTGCTTTTTCTGCCTCGTGTTTATAGGGTGAACGATTTTCCACCTCGTGACGTGTGATTGTGTTTGCCTTTCACTGGAGGAGACATCTGATTGGCTAATTCTTATTTCCGCATCACGAGCCGCCATTTGTAAAGTTTGATTAAACTTGTAAACTTTCAGCTGTTTCTGAGTGTGGCAGAGACAATCCGCTTTAATCTGCAGAAGACTTTAGCTTTTTTAGTTAAAATTATCTTCCGCCGTGATCATTTTTGGTAAGTATAATATTATAAATTGATTTTATGTGTCTTAGCTTTTGTTTTTGGACGTTTTTAAGATCACAGAATCCATGATGTGTTCCTGTTACTGGTGTGCTGCAATCTATATATAGTTACATTCAATGGAAACTCTCCCGGGCCCTTCGGGGCACTCGATCATGGTTTACGCGTTGGACTCGAACGTGCATCTAACGATCGAATCCTCTAACACCCGATTTCATCATTCGTTTATCACGTTTAGCTGTCGCTGACATGGCCCTGATCGTGTGGAGAAATCGAACGTAAATAATTATCAATTCATTTTTCCACGGGCCTGGTGAAAAAAACACCGGTCTGTGGAAAAAAGAACAACTCTGCAAAAATTACTTTGGACAAGTTTAATTGGTTCAGAACCTTTTAAAATATTTTTTCTGGTGTGGATAATACTTCGGCCATTTGGGTCCGACGAATTACTGCATTGTTCTGCAATGTAACAAATTTTAAGTTCCACTACCCTTAAAAAAGCCTCAATTAATATTATTTTTTTATAATATATTATTTTGTTATGTCCTCTTTTAACGAGTTAGGCCTAAGCAAAGGCAAAAGGAAAACAATTGTCAGTTATTGTTCGCCGAAAAATGTGAAGTTTTGTCATAAAAAATATTAACCCTTTGGCCGCTGCCAAACTGCCGCTTGCAACAATGAAGCCTTCATTGCGGTAGTTTGTCACTTGGGGAGTTGTTCGAGTTTTTCGGTGCACAATTGTTTTCCTTTGCTAAAATGGTTATCAAAAGACATGAAAATAACTTTATATTATAAAGAATAATATTAATTGAGGCTTTTTAAGGGCAGTGGAACTTAAAATTTGTTACAAGCTGCTTTGAACACTGGTGTACTAACTTGTTTTTATTTTCTAAAATAAGGGTGATGCCCAATGCTGTAATGTCCACATACAATTTGTGTGGAAAGAATGGGAAGAGCCCTTTCCGGAACCTGAATTTTTATAAAGTTGTCAGAGGAAATGAATTCTGCTAAATGACAGTTTATAATGTGCATGACTTGAGCGTAATTCACATTGAAAGTCTTGTTTGATGATCATAAAGCCCAATATATACGAAGTGGAAATTCTTATTATTTTTCAGACAGTACCATGGCCAGTCAGCCAACAACAAAGGAAGCGGCTGTGGACACTGCCATATCACAACATTTGAAATATGCCCCTAATCGGCGTGGAGGTGTGGGCAGGAACAAGCCCTCATCTATCTATAATTCCAGCAGTGTGTGTGTGTGTGTGTGTGTGTGTGTGTGTGTGTGTGTGTGTGTGTGTGTGTGTGTGTGTGTGTGTGTGTGTGTGTGTGTGTGTGTGTGTGTGTGTGTGTGTGTGTGTGTGTGTGTGTGTGTGTGTGTGTGTGTGTGTGTGTGTGTGTGTGTGTGTGTGTGTGTGTGTGTGTGTGCGTGAGTGTGTGCGTATGCCTGTGTGCCTGTGACCGCTGTTTCTCAACAATCTAATCCGATCTAATTGAAACTTGCCAGGTATATTGCTGGGGACCTGAGTGTGTACCTTTTCAAGGTTTGATATTAATCGGACAAGTGCTTCTCAAGTTATGGCCATTTATTTACCAAACAACTGCGTAGGCGTGGCCGATGGGAAAGAGATCCTCAGCCACGTTCCCCATTACGGGTTACAACGTACGGACTTCCGGATAGTGATGACTTCGTGTATTCTAATAATTTCTCGATTTCTTATGCGCATTCATAGATAAACACAATGCCCCAATCCAGCTGTCATTTACGAGAGCGAAGGAACGGCTTGTGTGGTTGTTTGAAAGGTTTTTTTTTTTTTGCACGTACGGCCACGCACATACGGGCACACACGTATGGGCACGTACTAGTGTAATAATAACGAGTAACAGTAACACGCTGTGCCAGCCGTCCACGTCCTTGATTATTAAGAATTTGCAGCACAGTTAATTGTAATGTTGTATGTTGGAAACCCAGCCTAAGTTTACGTTGTGAAAATATTTACATGTACTTTTATGCATAATGAAGTTATTTTATTTTCTTGTGAAATTGAGATTGAAAACACCCAACAAATTAAATTTTTTTTGCTTTGGAACTATTTGTGAGATGCATTCAAACTTATGTTTTCATACTTAATGATGTTAGATTTATATTTTTTGTTTGTACTAGTGCGTGCACGTATGTGCGTGGCCGTACGTGCAAAAAAAAAAAAAACAACTTTCAAACCGCGAGCCACAAACAACAACCACACAGGCCGTTCCTTCGCTCTCGCGTACCCGTTCCTACGTGCGTGGCCGTATGTGCGTGCCCGTACGTGCGTGCCCTCTGCAGTGTGACGCCATTTTCTGGGGGGAAAAAGTACCAAAACAGCAACAAAAAACATCTAAAAGGTACAAAAAAAAAACACCCGTTGTTTAAATTTTGTCTCCTACTTTCTTATTTTCGATTGTAAGTTATCGCGTGTTTAAAATTTACTTCTTGGTTCGGAGCATACCAACTCACTCTGATGTTACCGAAATGTATGCACCGTCTAATATGAAAATGATCATAACTTGAGGCATTGTGTTTATCTATAAATGCGCATAAGAAATCGAGAAATTATTAGAATACACGAAGTCATCACTATCCGGAAGTCCGTACGTTGTAACCCGTAATGGAGAACGCGGCTGAGGTTCTCTTCCCCATCGGCCATGCCTACGCAACGTGTCCTGTCATTGGTTGGTAAATAAATGGCCATAACTTGGGAAGCACTTATCCGATTAATATTGTTGCGGATTTGGAAAGCTATCGCACTCAACATTCAGGTTCCTATAGATTAGTTATATCGGTAAGTATATGTTGTATAGATAGCTCCCGTCCCTGGTCTAATGGGTAAATCAAATGTGAATGCGCTACGATTGTATTAGAGTTTCCACAATGCCACAACGGCACCATTCTGGAACTGGAATGTTCAACATGGAACTGTCGCTGCTACGTTCTTCAGGTGCGCACGTGGGTGGAGTCGAACACAGACATGCCGTCCCTCGGCGGGGAGCCGGCGTCTTCCACGCTCCGCCTCCGACCCAGCACCGTCGCCATTAAACACGCGGTCTGAGGTGAAGCCGTAGGCGGAGCCACAAACGCCCCCCACTGTAGACTCTGCCCAAGGGATGGAGTTCCCCGCCCACCGCACGCCTGTCCAATCGGGAGCGGACGAGGAGTCACATGGGGCCTCCCGTCCAATGGGAGGGCAAGTGGAGAAGAGAGAAGCGTTCGTTGAGTGGGAGGGGGCTGATATAAGGTGTGTCCTGAGGAGATTATCGGGGTCGGCTCTCTTGGAGTTGTTCTGGTTCTTTCCTGCTTCTCTTCTCCCACTTCTTCTCTGCCCGGGTCATCACCTTGGCTTCTCCTGCAACGACCTCGTCCTGGCTCCAGAGCTTCGTGTCGTCACCTTCCGCCTGGCTGGTACGGCGACACCAGTCCCAAGACCAGAGGACATCCAGCCGCGTGCTCGTGGCCAGGTAGCCAGCCACGCCTGGCTCACAGCCGGTCTGTCCACCTCGGCTGGAGAGTCGCAATAAAGGCCGTTGAGGTCCACTTCTGTCTGGGTGTGCATGTGTCTGTTTGTGGCGCCAGTCTGACAAGTAGTGAATTGTATAAGTGTTTTGCCTGTACATACGTGCATTGCCTGATATTTGGTATAAATCTTCTCTTGCGTGCTCCCCTCGTCCCCCATCATTGGTAAATAAATACCCAATTGTTTGAATGTACTCAGCTCGTCGTGCCATTTCTCCATTGACTGGGTGTGTCGTGCGTGTGGGAAAGTGAGCAGTTATTGCCGCTATAATGGAGTAACAGGATAATCGGGCCGGCGGAATTCGGCGATTATAAAACCGCTCGGCATCGCACACGGAACGGGCTCGCTTAAGCGGCTCGCTTCCGTACGAGTTCCATCGAGGGTGAAATACCCTGGTAGCTGGATCACGTGGGTACTTAGGTAAATTGAAGTTGGCAATCGATCCTACCCCACGTGGTCTCCCCATTGGCGTATTTCGGTCGAAAATAACCAGGACCTGCCGACCTCAGACTTCTCCGGACCAGCGATCTATAATTCTGGGCGATCAAGCCGAGACGGCCCCACTGCTCCATCGAGGGTCGTGCTCGTGGCGACACGCCGGCAAAACCACAACAATATAAAACCTTGAAAAGGCACATACTCAGGTCCCCAGCAATATATCTGGCAAGTTTCAATTACATCGGACCAGTGGTTGCCGAGAAACAGTGGTCACACACACACACACACACACACACACACACACACACACACACACACACACACACACACACACACACACACACACACACACACACACAGCTTGAATTATAGATAGATGAATACACACATAGATATATATTTGGTCTCATTGATGTGCCTGATTGTAATTCAGTTTTATATAATTTTATGCACTGTTCATATCATGTCAAGTATCATCTGTTTAAGTCTTTTTGCACCTCATTCTATTCATGCCTGCTGTGGGACATAACAAGTAAAAATATTTCTAAAAAAAAAAAAAAATATATATATATATATATATATATATATATATATATATATATATCATGGAGAAATTCTATCAGAAAGGTGTTTGACTTCCCAAGTCGGACCCATATTGTACTCTTTTACCAGTGATTGCTGAATTTCTACCTATTGAATGTCAACTATTATGTCGTATAGCAAAATTTATATGTGGTTCTTCGTCTTCTCATAATTATTATCTGCGGTTGCTTAATTATGAATCTTGTAACAATGGGTAGTATGTCATCAGTCGCTAAAACTTAATTACATTTTATATAAATGCAAGTTATCGGTCAATACCTTTTATGCTCCTAATGCCCATAATATATGCAAGCATAGAATTATCATATCTCTCTCTTTCTCTCTTTCTCTCTTTCTTGGTTGCGACGTGACTATACCACTGATGCAGTGTCCCCCTTACCAGTACACTGGTACTCATTTTGCCGACCTCGGAAGGATGACAGGCTGAGTCAACCTCCTGGTGTGTTTTAATTCAGCAGCCTACAGGGCTTGAACTCAGGACCCTAGGATTCCAAGCCACCACCCTAACCACTAAGCCAACACCAGGCTTGAGTTTTACTAACACTGCATGATGATGTTATTGTACTTAAAGGTGCCTTTGTGCAGTCAATTATATTTGAGAGAGAAGCTCCACAGTTCCTCTCTGGAGCAAAACTTTCTGAATTTGAATTTTTAACTGTGCATTGCACAAAGTGAATTTGTCAAAAAGGTATTTACGACTTTTACCTATGTGGTATTTATTTTTATTCCCCATTTTTAGTATATGTTTCTCAATTGCAATGTTATCTACTTTTATTTATTGTACGTTTGTATTTGAGTGTGCTTTTTTGGTACGAATGAAGATATTATTTTTGTTAATACCGCTTGTATATTTTTGCCGCAATCATGCTCTGCACGATACGTGATAATAAATGATTATGAATTACAGTTGTTTTCAAGTTGTGGTCATTATGTGTTACTGTGTGCAACGTATAATGATGTTGCAATACAACTTCAATGTTTTGATAATGGCACCGGTGGAACAGCGGTGCTCCGCTGACCCCAGACCTACGGGTCGAGGGCTCCATCAAGCTGGAAGCTGAAGGGAGTCATGCACTGCAATGTTCGTTTCTTTGGCGTGCAAAGAAAAGGGTAAAAACAAAAACTCCATTTTATGAACGTTGTGATAAAGTTGAAAAATAACGTCATGCTTCATTGTAGTGACAACGTTGAAATCTGACGTCATGGGTGTTGCAAAAACAACTTCCCACTGACCCAATTCTGACGTCAGGATAGAACCAGAACACGACGCTGCAACAACGTCAGATTTCAACGTTGTCACAATGTTCAAATCTGACGTCATAGGTGTTGCAAAAACAACTTCCCACTGACCCAATTCTGATGTCAGGATAGAACCGGCAAACAACGTTGCAACAACGTTATGTGCCTGCTGGGAGGCGACGAGCGCCGAGAAAGAGGAAGTGAAACTGCAGTGGGCTTTGAGGCGGGTGAGCTTCGGGAAGGCGGTGGTGAACCTGAGTGTGCCGAGTCTGCCATTTGGCAGTAAGAGAAACTGCCTGTGCGCCGAGTCTGCCATTTTGGCAGTCGGAGAGGCTGCCTGCACGTCGAGTCGGCGATCGACTCTTATGAGGAGGTCCTCGACACGTTTGTCGATCCGCCTGCAGAGCCCAACACCTCAATTTGGCCTTATCTGGTGAATAGGCCAGGCCTGGACTTGTATGCTGGACTTTGTGAAAAGCCAGCTGGAGCATACCACCATGGATCTTTCGCTATGGTGCAGTCGACGTTGCGGGGACTGAACGCGCCGAAGCTGCGTGCGTGAGGGCTGCGACACATGGACGAGCGCCATTTTGCCACGCGGCGTGTTCGAGCTTGGGTGCTCGAATCCGTGACATCCGTCTCGAATCCTATGGAATCGGCTTGTCACGAGCCACATTCGTGCTTTGACACTTTCCTCTCGTCCATGAAACATCACCAAGTACTCTGTGTCTTGTCTGCATGCTGTCCATGTTTTGTCTGCATGTTGTTTAAGGTTTATCTCGTTAGGGTCCACTTCGAAACCCGTAATCCGTAGCTCCAGAGTTAAGGACGGGTTATAGATTAATTATAACATTGTCGTGAATTCTTTGCTTGTGTCGTGTTCCCCGATGTGTCCCCAATAAATCTGGCTGATTCGTATGAAGTTGCCGCTTTTAATTAATTTGTGCCGCGCTGAGGAATGATCCGCTCGATTTGGATATAAAAACCCAAATGGTTACAGACTGGCAGAATTCGCTCGATCTCTGACAAAACCAGTCTGTAACCGGGGTCTATTTCCCCAACTGGTAAGGTCCAGGGGTACGTTGGTATCGCGATTCGAGAGGCGTGACCTGAGGCCTGTGCTGAACCAGCCGGCGTTATAACCCCGGAGACGGCGGTGGTTAGGGTGGCACCGAATCTGTAACATTTGGCTGTCGAGAGTTGGGTGTGAAAACCCAAACTGGTTGCGGACAGTGATTGACATCACTCGTCAGAGCCCCGCCACCGTTGAATCCCTAACAATTTATATATATATATATATATATATATATATATATATATATATATATATATATATATATATATAAATATATACAAATACACGTATATACATATATGGTTGAGGGGCCGGGTCTCGGGAAGTAAGCAGTCTCGTAAGTAAGTCTTAGCAAGTAAGTCTCGGTAAGTTGTGTGCAGTAAGCTTTCAAATTCATAACACTACCCCCTCCCCTTTTTACAGACTCATCCCGAGTCGTCAAATTTGCGTGTGACCAGCATGTGTAAGTTTTCCCCTCGTACGATTTTACCTGCGGTTCTCTGAGTGCGACATTTTTTATACGTGTCCCAAAAATAAATAACCTAGTGCGCTGCATAACTAACTTTCAGACTCATACAGATGACAACTCCATTGCCGGCGCGAAGTCAGACACACAGGTGGGTTAAACTTATTTACAATCTTAACTATTATTTACACTAACCATGGCCCAGGACCTGTCATCTGTGAGATAAAGACACATCAATGTTAACAGTTTGTGTGGGTGAGTGCTCAGCAGCTGGAAGGTCAGACGTCTTCAGGGCCTGCTCAAAAGGTCCCTCTTTTGTCACTGAACCTTCTTTTTTTTCAGTCTTCAGCTGCTGGAGGCAACTCACCCTAACATGGCAGGCCAAGCACTGTCCCACAGGCCATTTGAAGTGGCCTTTATGCAGAAGAGGTGGCCAGGCTGCTCAATGCAGCCTCTGACTCATGGAAATGGAAATGGATGCAAGAACAAATGAACGCACGGGCTGCTCAAATGCAATCCCCGTGTACGGCTGCCTGCAGGGCAGTCTTGGCAAAACACTGGCGATGGTCCTGGCATACATGGATGGATGGTGAACACAGAGGCAATGCAAAAAGGGTAGCAGGCATGGGGTTATGGCAAAGGCAGGCAAATCAGGCATGGCAAGGCAAGGCAATGCGGACCAGGCGATGTACAACACAGGCCGGCATATGAAGCTGGCCGGCTTCGGGTATGGTCCGTGAGGGTCTGTGGAGGGAGTGCAGTGGTGCCGGCTGCTCCGAAGGCAGGCTCAGACCTAACCTACCGTCTCCCCCCAACCTATCACCTTTGCCTGTCTCTGTCCATACCCACTCCCTTAGTTTGCAACTAGAAAACAACAAAATTTAGCCCCTCTTTATTTTTATTATTTCCCTTTTATAATTGTCTCCCTAACCCACTTTATTATCTTTGTCAGGCTAGCCTATCATGTCCACCTAGCCTACTCCCAACCCTACGTTCCCTCTCTGGAAGAGAATAGGGAGAGACTAGCGTCTTATCTCGAGGCCCAACGAAGCCTCAGAATAGCCTCCAACATAATTCAGCCATCTTAGCAAGGTGGGTCCAGCGGCCTCCGGAGAGCGAAGGGATGGAAGGTGCAAAGGGGTACATTTCCTAACTATCCTTGCATTTATTAACTTTAAACTACCCCGGAGCTTTTCCATACGCCTGGCTCTTTGAACTATAGGTTCTAACAACCATGATTCCCGTCGCCTGTGTTGGTGTCCGTTATTAATTTGGGCCCTGCCCACATATTTTCACTCGTGCCCTTGCACAATTTCATGGCTGGGCAGCGTGGCTCACTTGGCAGGGATTTTCCTCCTGCCAGACTCTAACTATGGCACCCCCGGGCCCTGAGGCTGTCTCCGAGCCTGCCAGCTCCCTATGAATGCGGGGGGTTGCCCCCCTCCGATGCTCACGTGGCATTTTGGTGCTCCGGGTCCCTTCCGTGGGTCGCCCATGCCCACTACACTATCCCGGTCCCTTGGACCCTTGGCCTACTCTGGCCGACTAGTCCGGTGCCCGGGGTGCCCTCTACTCAATACTCACCTTTCAACAGCCATGCTCCCAGCCGGTCCATGGACTCCTGCACCCCTCCAAATGGGTTTCCTGCCTTCATACACCACCAACAACAAAACGACTTCCTTTTGGTAAATTTAACTAACATCACACTGACCACGAGGTCACTTGGGTGGGAGTCACTCCTCCGCCCACTCATTCATTCGCACCATGCATTCCACATTCACTCCATTCACACACTTGGGCCCGCTGACCCATACTCACTCAACCTGCTTCTTTTAATTTTTCCATTCACTCCACACTCTACCTATGTTGCCCTAACTATCTCGTGCTCCCTCGTCGTCTCTTATTTTAATGCACATTCCATTTAATCTACGTAGCTCGGCTACGTCCCCACTACACATTCCATGTCTGTCCATGTCTCCCAAAATCCATTTCCCATTCTAAATCTAACCTAACATTCCCTCTAACTAGTCCACGGGCCACATGGAGGACAGCTCATGCCCCAATGAGGCTGGTCAAACAAAGCTAAACCCATCCCGCTAACTATTGCCCCTATGCCCAAGCAGGATGTCCACAACATCCTGCGGGGTAGTTTTCTTGTAGCGAGGGTTTTTTATTTTTTTAAACACCGCCAAGGTGGCGGTCTACGACTCGCTCGCTCTCCCTTCTGTCGGATGATACCTGCAGCCTTGTCATCGCCCTGCGCATCTCAACAAGCACTCGTTTCCGAGGGGTCCGCCATGCGAGCCACCGCACACCGCTCACACGTAACTCGCGCTGCGAGGTCCCCGGTGACGTCACTCGCACACTGAACCTGCGCGGTTTCCCGTGCAGGCCAGCACGAGCGCATCATCCCGAGAACCCGCTCCGCGCAGCACGTGGAGCTTCGCACACGCGCTCGCATGTGGACCGGTCCGTTCTAAATTCAAACAATACTCACCTACATTTTCGCCATCCACGTGGCCGGCTTGTATCCAATGTGGAACGTTCTCACGCCGGATCGTGATTGCGCAGACGCGCGCGTGCAGGCCGTGCGCGAAATGCGCCATTGACCCCGTACGCGCTGTCGCGCGAACCCGGCGCGATTGCCAAATTAACCATTTGCGGACTTCCAGGCTCGCTACTCATGTCTCCCGTCTGGATCCATCCGACGTCCATTTCCACGCATGCACTCAAACATGCCATGACACTCGCATTCTGCACACCTTTTGACACACATTTCAACACACCCTCACCACTCACACACTCCACCACACACTCCAGGACAATCACATCGGGGGGTTGGAGTCCGTACAAGGGATCCCGAAGCCTCTACTCCCCCCAAACTCTGCATGAACCCGTTTGCATCACTCACCCGCTCAACCTCATGCAGCCCGATCGGACCTACCTGGTCGCAGTCCACTTCGAGAGAGCATACCGTCTCCCCCTGTTACTGAGGGAGGCTATCCTGATGGTCACACCAGGTCCCGATACATTCTACCAGCTCAACCCCATTGTCCCTCACTAACTCTATGTGTGTGTGCTCGTCAATTTCCTGCAGTTTTTCCTCCACTTCTTCTAATCCCCATGTCTCTGTTTTCATTTCCGTTGTCTCTTTTACTTTTTTTAATTCCTGTTTCTGTCTGTTAATTTCTCCGTCACCTCTTTTAATATTTCCGTCGTTCCCTCGTGTCTCACCCTACACGTTTCCCCAATTATTGTCGTGGCGTCGCTCGTCGTCCTGACCTCACCTGTCTCCATCGTGGGCCAGACACATTCCACACTCGTCCTCGATTCGGTCATTCCAAGTGGAAGCGCCATTTTGCCTCTTACGCCCACCTGCAGGCTGAACCCCATGCTCTGCATCTCACCCCACTGTGTTTGCATATCGCCCCTCAGTGCCTGCATGTTCGCATCCATGCGGCTTTCCATGTTTTGCGCGCTCACATCCATTTTGCGCTCCAACGCTCGTGCATTCTTTCATTTCTTTTTGCATTCCTTGCATGTTTGCATCCGTTCGTTGCATATTGCGCACATTCGCGTCCATTTTGTTTTCCATTCTTTGTAATATCTCCCCCAACGGGCCCCAGTCAAACGGCCCTGACGAGGCTGATTCGCCGCGGACTGGGAGGAATTCGACGGAGGGGGCGTTCATGCACCGCTGTCCCCACTGCGCCCATTACGACCTCTGGCTCCGATCGTGGGGAATGGTCAATCTGCATGGTGGTTTCGTCCTGCACGGTGTTGTCCTGGACCATGGGTTCCACTAACCCTACCTCTAAACTCACCTGGTCCAGCCCGTCTTGGTTCGCCATGTTGCGTTCCGGGAATAATTTGAACCGCTCTTAATTTGGAGGGAACAGGGGGTGGGGGGGGGGGTGCTCAGCACCCCTTGTCCGAATCCCAGGAATTTTGTTGTGGAGGTGGAGGGGCCGAATCGCACTCCTGACAACCAATTGTTGTGGGGCCAGGTCTCGGTGGCGAGCACGACAGCTAGGGGGAGCAGTCGAGTCGGCTCCACCGAACACACCGGAATTTAGGTCGTGACCCTCAGATAAGTCCGAAGGTACCGGTCCCTTACAGGACCATGAATCGCCAATAATTTGACCGCGTTGAGTAGGGTTAATTGCCAACTTCATTATACCTAAGTACCCACGCGGCAAAGCTTACTGGGGAATTCACACCCTCAGCAGTTCTCGAGTGGAACGAGCCATTACCGTGCTCGAACCGTGTGTAACCCAAGCGGATGGTTACCGAGGCCCGTCGGTCCAAATGTACAACTATGGCAACGGCTTTCCTCATCCCCAATACGCACAGTGGCAAACCAATGGTTGAAAGGATAAGGACGAGCTGGTACATTCAACAAAAGGGGAATTTATTTACAACAATAATTGAGGAACGAGGGTAGCACGTAAGGGCAGAGTTATCCGACTAAGCAATGCAAATAATGTACAACAAAAGCACTTAACAATTCTACTTAGAGACGGGCCCACACTCAGACACACACCCAAAGAAATGGACCCCGTCGGGTCTTTTATTGCCCCCTTCAGCTCGGAGGGAAGACGAGCTGAGGGGAGAGAACGTGCTGGCTACCTGGCCATGTTTGTGCGGCTCGACCTCCACACCTTCCCGGAGCTCCAGTCACCAAAAGCACGGACCAGGGCAGCCAAACCCAGAGGAGGTGAGACAAGGTGGTCTCCCTTGATGAGATGGTCGACCGCTATCGCCATGATCCACGATCCTCCAGAACGCACTCTTGTTGACAACCACTCACTGGCTTTGGATGCCAGGTTGAAAATGTCTGAATTGAAATGTCCTTTCCCACAAGAAATGTCTCACACACAATGACAGGCTGCTTGGCAAACACCACGATCTCTGTCTCTCAACGCTGGTCCCGACAACCACACTCTTCCTCTTTAGGAGGGAGGGGCTTCTTCTCCTGGCCACTCACCTCCTGATTGGTCAGAACCATCGTGAGATTCCCTGGCCATCTCCCATTGGACAGGCCCATGGTAGGCGGGGCAACTCCCACCCTTCTGGGTGATGTCCCGATCAGAGGCGTTTGTCGCTCCGCGTACCTCCTCACCTCCGACCATGTGCATAATGGCGATGGTGTCGAGTGGGGGACGGGGCAGATAAGACGCTCGCTCCTTGCCGATTGGCCAAAGAGGGACGCCATGCCCATGTTAAAGTCCGCCCACACACGCGCTCGCGCTCACTCGCTGACGAGCAAAGAGCGCGGACAATGCCAAAAGCAGAGAGTTTGGGGGTCGTCGGTTGGGACGTAAAATCCTAACTATAAAATAACTCCGCAGTGCATGTACAATTAATTCCCATTAGACGAGGGATGGGACCATAACAAGAAACACGTACTTACTGATATAACTGATCTATAGGACCAGGCTGTTTTGTGCAGTAAGCTTCCAAATTCGTAATAATATATGTATATATATATATATATATATATATATATATATATATATACATGATAGATATATATATATATATATATATATATATATATATATATATATATATATATATATATATATATATATATATATATATATATATATATATATATATATATATATATATATATATATATATATATACATATATATATATATATATATATATATGTATATATATATATATATATATATATATATATATATATATACATGATACATACATATACATACATCCATTGGGACCATCCTCTGTACAGAGCATTGGTGCTGCCTAAGCAGTCTACTTGGCTATTGGGCACAATCCTGGACAGGTCGCCACTCCGACACAGGAAACCAGCAAGATGGCACTCATTTTTCCGACCTCGGAAGGATGACAGGCAGAGTCAACCCCACCTGGTATTAATTCAACAGCCGAGTTGGATTTGAACTCAGGATCATGGGACCCCAAGCCCACCACCCTAAAGGGACCATGTGTGGATGTAATATACATAATAAACTAGAGGGGGAGCACTCGGGAAAAAACCTCCGCCGCCAATACTGCTGGGTCACTCAAGTGAACCTTATATCTTATTCATTAAATATGTCAACAGTGCTGACAGAGTTATAGTTCTTTTCTGCAACATCTTTTTTTTTTTTTGTGGGGGGGGGGGGGGGGTTGGAAATGACTTAAAACATGTAAAAATGCAAAAGAAAAAAATCGAAATTTTGTTGAAAAAAAAGTTGCAAAATTTTTTTTTCTCAAACAAATTTTTTTTTGGGGGGGTTGGAAATCACTTAAAACATGTAGAAATGCAAAAAAAAAATTTCTTTTTTTTTGGGGGGGGGTAACAATTTTTTGGGGGGGGTTGGAAATCGCTTAAAACATGTAGAAATGCAAAAAAAAAAAAATTTTCACGAAAAAATTTTTTTTTGGGGGGGGGTGGAAATCACTTAAAACATGTAGAAATGCAAAAAAATCTTTTTTTTTTGGGTGGGGGTAACTTTTGGGGGGGCGGGGGGGTGGAAATCACTTAAAACATGTAGAAATGCAAAAAAAAAAAAAAATTGTCAATTTTTTTTGGGGGGGTAACAATTTTTTTTTTTTTGGGGGGGGGGGTTGGAAATCACTTAAAACATGTAGAAATGCAAAAAAAAATTCTCTATTTTTTTGGGGGGGGGGGTAAAAAAAAAATTTGGGGGGGGTGGGAAATCACTTAAAACATGTAGAAATGCAAAAAAAAAATTTTTTTTCTCTAACAATTTTTTTTTTGGGGGTGGGGGGGGACCAAGTCCAAAATTTAATGGCATGATCCTTGGACCATACCTAACCCCCCCCCACCAAGTTTCGTCGAAATCCGTCGAGGAGTTTTTCTGTAATACTGTTCACAAACAAACAAACAAACAGAAAGGGGTGAAAACAGTAACCTCCATCCATCTTCGAAGATGGCAGAGGTTAACCACGTAAAATATGTGTATGCACACAATATATATATATATATATATATATATATATATATATATATATATATATATATATATATATATATCATGTATAATATGTGTAAATAACGATTCATGTATGTGTGTCCGTGCCGCTTCCTCTGGTCGTCATTTCCATTCGCGAGTCTCTCCTGCTTTACGGAGCCTTCCCTGGTCCTGCAAAGCATTAATCTTCACCCCAGCAAGGAATCACAACTGATGGACCAAGCTGTCTCCTTATCCGTGTTCTGTTTAAGAGAGCCTTCCCTGGTCCTGAAGCATCAATCTTAACCCAGCAAGAAACCATGACCCATGGATCAAGCAGTCTCCCCATCTGTACTCTGTGTCTTCCTCAGTCCCCAAAGTGGCAATTGTGTTAATCAGCATGACCCCTTCTCCCCACCCCCTGTGTGGCCCCTGGGGTATGCCCAGTCTTGGTCTCTACCTTCTGCCGTCTCATCCCTCCTTGACAGCATAGAGTCAGCAGAACCCAACAAGCTGCAAGGCAAAGCCAGGGTGCCAGGCCGCCTCCCAAATGCCTGTCAATCGGCACAACTCTGGGCACTCTCCGTGCGGCCCTATTCCCCACCAAAGCTGCCATACTGGGCTCTGTTCTCATTCCCATCAGTCATATTGAGTGCGGTCCTCAATCCCATGAAACTGTCATGCAAGCGTAACTTGGCAAAAAGAGAGTTGCCAAAGCTCAGGTTTTTGTTCTCAATATGATGGCGTCGACAAAACTCAACAAGCCGTAAGGCTAGGCCACATCCCAAATGCATGCTGATCAGCGCGACCCTCTGCTTCGCCAAAGCTGCCATGCACAGCTCAGTTCTCACTCCCATCAAAGTCGTTGTGTTCGGCATGGTCCTCAACACCACAAAACTCAGTCTCTCTCTTGTCTTCAATGGGTAGAACTTTGCAAGAGGGAGTTCGCCAAAGTTCAGGCCTTCTCTTCCGGAAACAAGTCCCACCAAGCTGCAGGGCCAGGCCACATCAAAAACGCTTGTCGGATGGCATGATACTGGGCACCTCGTGTGCATCTCATCCCATCAAAGCTGGTTGTGTGTGTGTGTGTGTGTGTGTGTGTGTGTGTGTGTGTGTGTGTGTGTGTATGTGTGTGTGGTTCCCCCCCCCCCCCAACTACATCTCAAAGTACGCACCGATTCTTGCCGTATGATGGAGCTGAAGCAGTGGAATGTGCCTCGGTAACGAGGCTTAATGACTGATTGCACCTGCAATCTCACCTGTGAGGGTAAGGGTCAGGGAGAAAACAACGATGTATAGTTTACGGGAAAAAATGCAATAGTATGTAAAAGTTAAAGTTAGAATGCAAAATGCACACATTACATTTGTGCAGAGTATTTGCATTTGGTAACTACAGTAGAACAGCACTTGGAAGAGTGCATGTCTCTGTCAGGCTGAACAGTTTACATTTTGTATCCTACTGATTGGCCGGATCTGCATTCAGAGCAGAACCAAAATCGAATCGGTTTGTTCTTGTCACCTCAGCAACTCATGCACTAAGTTTTGTCATAACTCGTCCACAACTTCTTGAAATATCATGCTATACGAGGTGTGTTCAAAAAGTATCCAACCTTAATTTTTTGTGCGTAAACAAATGAAGCTAGGGAGGCGTGGTTTGGTGCACGTATGTAGGCGATCCTAATCCGTATGCGTGAATATTTTCCCGCCTGCAGAAGCTGTCAGTCGCCGACAGACCGCCGATGAGTGAGGAAGTGTAAGTGAGCGCCGTCGGATTTTCGTTTTTGACAAAATGACGGAAAAACTTGAACAACGCTACTGCATCAAATTTTGTGTAAAGCTTGGCGATTCCCAAGTGGAAACGATCCGCAAGATTCAACAGGCCTTCGGGAACGAAACAATGGGCACCACACAGATAAAAGAGTGGTACAACCGCTTCAAAGATGATCGCACATCAGTGGAAAGTGAAGCACGTTCTGGAAGGCCCTCAACATCCCAAAATGAGATTGTCATTGACCAAGTGAGGACCCTGCTGATGCAGGATCATCGAATCACGATCAGAGAACTTGCAGACGAGGCGGGCATCAGCATTGGATCCGTTCATTCCATTGTGACTGAGGATTTGGGCTTCAGGAGAATCTCAGTGAAGTTCGTGCCAAAGCTGCTAACGATCGAGCAGAAGCAACTCCGTTTGGAGATCGCACAGGACATGCTGGAGACTGTGAACAGCGATCCCAACTTCTTCAACACAGTGATCACTGGCGATGAGACCAAAGTGATCCGTCATTTTGTCAAAAAAGGAAATCTGACGGCGCTCACTTACACTTCCTCACTCATCGGCGGTCTGTTGGCGACTGACAGCTTCTGCAGGCGGGAAAATATTCACGCATAAGGATTAGGATCGCCTACATATGTGCACCAAACCACGCCTCCCTAGCTTCATTTGTTTACGCACGAAAAATTAAGGTTGGATACTTTTTGAACATACCTCGTATATTGTTTTTTGCCACTATCTCTCAGCGGTGCAGAAGCACTTAAAAATTCTCGTATCCTGCTCTGGATCTTCACCAAATCCAATTAATTCATCCTTCTCACACATTCAACCTGTCCACCAAACTTTGTCCGAATCCATCCATAACATTGAGACATCCTGCTCACATACAGACAAATAGACAGGGGTGAAAACATAACCTCCGTCCATCTTATGTGGCAGAGGTAATAAAACCATAATCTCGTTCCTTCCCTTACCCCGATCTCCTCCAGACAAAATGGAAACGATGGCAATTTGAAAATCTACATATAGCAAGCACAGCTGCCACCTAACGTAATTCTTCCAGACAAAGTCAGCAAATGTGAAAGTTTTGCATGTATGTGCATTTACATGAATGCAATTCCATAAATTATGACATCACCTATGATAAATGTGAAAGTTTTGCATAAATGTGCATTTACATTAATGCAATTCCATAAATTATGACATCATCTATAATAATAAATGTCAGTGTGTGTGTCTCCTCCATAACTCCAAAACCATGACATATAGCGGCCTGACACTTTGCACACATACTAAGTGAACTCCAAGGTGGTGCATCGATGAAAATTAGGTATTTCGGTTATTGAATTTTTTTTTTTTGCACTGCTCAACGCCTCGACTTGGAACAGGCCGCAATGGTTTCTTCATGATAAAGTACTTTTTTTTCACTTTCCTCACTCATATCATCAAATGCCTCATCATCATACCTACAAATTGCGAGATACATCGCAATGTTTATAAATGCCCGGAGACGCCAGTGATCGTGGCTCTATTTAATTTCCGCAAATGCGATAAACTCTAGAATCTCTGAACCTGAGTCAAATTTCAAAATTTTAACTTTTTTTTTGTATGCACTGTCGAGGCTCGTTTGAAAGCTAACACGCAGAACATACAACAAGGGGAGCAGGAGACAAGAGGGGTGGGAGAGGAAAAGAAAAAAAGTGTGGAACCGACATGAGGTAATCTGTGGAAGGGAGAGGGATGGGGTGGGGTACACAGCGTAAACTCACTTTAGAATGTCGGAGCAAAGAATGTCATAGCATTTTTTTTTATCTCAGCTGCAGTTCCGACTGCTAAAAAAAGGGTTCATTTGTCTAACTTGGACATTGTTTGACATTCCGGGCATCTCCAGGAGGTATTTAATATGACTGATCGGCGATTCATAATCACCTGCAAGCCTGCCGTTACTTATCAACCGTTTCGTTGGAGTGCTTCCTTGAGAGCTTAATCCACTTGGCAAGTGCTCTTCAAGCTTTGATCTCCACAAGCTGTCATGGCTCAGTTCTCCTTAGGGACACCTCCAGAGTGAGGTAGGCAAAATTTCAATTGCAGAGGATTATAATGAGTAAAAAATGTTTTCAGTGGTTACAAAGCAATGAATCGCCACATCACGGCAAGATAGCCGAGAGATACACATGTTCACTCTAAACTGTCTCGCCTGGGTTTGAATCCTGACCCAGCTATAAACTTGTCATCCCTGTGTTTCAGAGGCAGGGTGATTCATCAATGTGTGTGCCATCTCAGATGGATGTTAAACTGGACATCACATCTGACAGAATCCCCCCCCCCAATCTCCTCTCCTCCTCCTCTCTCCCCCATCCCCTCTCTCCCCCACCCCTCACCCCATCCCACTTTAGTAAAGGGACTGTTAAGGACTGACACTTTAGTTTTTAATTCAAAATAGCTTCCCCAGAGTGTAGCATGTACAAATCCGATTCAGATTGAGCCGACCGGAGGGGTGCAAAGGTTGCCGCAAGTACAAGCATGCATGAAGGCCTTTGCCAGGTAGATAGCATGGGTTTTAAATGCTCCCGCAAGGTTTCATGTAGAGCCCGGCGGCTAAAAAGAAAATGTTGCTGTTTGGGCACATTTTATAGTCCTTTCCTTCCCCTCCCCTCATGCTGCCTTCACACTGGCTTACCTTTCCCTCATGCTGTCTTCTCTTTCCTTACACTTACCTCCGAAACTCTCTCCACCCCCCCCCCCATGGACATCGCCGGGTGGTCTCTGCATGCTGTTTTAACATACCCCATTTTGTTCAATTCCATACTACCCCCACCCCCACCCTTTCTCCACTATACCCATACCAAACGAAATTCCAGAACCCCCTCTCATCATGCTTTCCTCCTCCCAAACCTACTCCCCCTCCCTCCTCTTTCCCCATTCCTCCTCGCTCTCACCCCCCTCCCAGAGTGTATAGCGATGTTTGGTGAAGCGTCAGTCTCCCCACCCCCTCCCCCCTTCTTGGCTCCCTCCTCCCTCTTCCCTCCCACCCTCTGCTCTCCCCCCCTTAATATACGCGTCAGCAAAGCGACTGGTTATATTTGCTAGTAAAATGTAATTCTTCAATTGGAAAGCTGGAATGTCATCATGCTTATTCTGGAATTACGTTTCCAATAGTAGAATAGGTGCTTGAATGTAAAGGTATTGATTTCATGTTGACAAACTCCCCACCCTTACAAGTATCCCTCCAAATATTTGTCATGGGATTTCATTCCATTTTCATCAAAGTCTCATTAAATCACAATGGATTGTGTGAGATAAATCACATTGGAGAATTTTGTAAGTGTTACATGTTAACCAAAATTGAACACTTACCTCCTCCTAATAAAAGGAGGCACACACTGTTCTGCTCTCTGGTGCACGTTTGCCAAATATAAGTGGAAGTACAAAAATATTTACTATACTAAGGGCAAAATATGCCTTTTTGTTGTTCATGGTTAGGGTGGTGGGCTTGGGATCCAATGATCCTGAGTTCCAACCCCACTCGGCTGTTGAATAAATACCAAGTGGGGTGAACTCTGCCTGTCATCCTTCCGAGGTCGGCAAAATGAGTGCCAGCATGCTGGTATACTGTGTCGGAGTAGTGACCCGTCCAGGATTGTGTCCAATAGCCAAGGAGACTGCTTAGGCAGCACCAACGCTCTGCACAGAATATGGTCCCAATGGATGGATGGATGGCAAAATACTTTGCAATTGTGATATGTTTAACAGCCATGTAGCAAGAGGAAAATGTGAGGGTATATATGCAGATTGTAGATGAAATTAGGAAGCGATTTCAGAGAGATATGTGTGTAACGTTGAAAATTATGTGTATATGTGATACAAATTATATCCACTAGTACGTGCCCGTAAAAAAAAAAAAAAAAAAAATAATAATAATAATAAATAAACCACACAGGCCGTTTCTTCGCTCTCACGTGCCCGTACGTGCGTGACCCGGAAGTTCGACATTATTTGCAGTTACAATTAGTCGCAATTTATTTTTAATACCCAATTATTCAATTAGCGCCAACGTATTTTACCTTTTCGCAATGTCGTGGCAAGGAAAAACAAAAAGAGAAGAGAAGAGAGAGAAAAAATTTACTTCCTGGTTCGGAGCATACCAACACTCTGGTGTTCCCGAAATTTATACACCGTCTAATATGAAAACGATCATAACTTGGGGCATTGTGTTTATCTATAAATGCGCATAAGAAATCGAGAAATTATTAGAATACACGAAGTCATCACTCTCCGGAAGCCTGTACGTTGTAACCCGTAATGGGGAACGTGGCTGTGCTTCCCTTCCCCATCGGCCACGCCCACGCAACAACGTGTCTTGCCATTGGTTTGGTAAATAAATGGCCATAACTTGGGAAGCACTTGTCTGATTAATATCAAACCTTGAAAAGGCACATCCTCAGGTCCCCAGCAATATACCTGGCAAGTTTCAATTAGATCGGACCAGAGGTTGTCGAGAAACAGCGGTCACACACACACACACACACACACACACAGACACACACACACACACACACACACACACACACACACACACACACACACACACACACACACACACACACACACACACACACACACACACACCTGGAATTATAGATAGATAAGGTGCTTCTGATTGTGGAGTTATAAAGCATCCTGTTGGATTGAACAATACAAACCTTGACGGTGTCAAAAGGATGCCCCACCATAACACCCACAGCCCCTGTGGAGTCAGGTGAGGAAGGGTTCAGAGGGATGTGGAAGAATAAAAAAAAATTTTAAATGGAGGCACACACATTTGATTTGTAAACAAAAATATTTCAAAACAAAACATACTTTCATGTAATTCCTGATGCAATTTCATGACTTGGGAATGGGATTTGGTGCTATCTACATTTTACATATGCACAGAGGTGTTCAATGAAGATAATAAAGAGGAGGAAAGTGGATGGGGAGTGTAGGTGGGGGGGGGGTGGGGGGCAGAGATAAGGATGTTGAGCTGTGGGTGTTGGAGAAGAAAAAAATGAAAAGAAGGTCATGAGGGCAAATGATTGAAGGAGGGAGGGTGAGAAGGTTCATTTCCTCCCTTTTGGAATACTCAGAACATAGATGGCTTTATTGGCTTTGCCACTAGGTGTAATTAACCCATTCCTAAGGCCACAATATACCTGGTGTTGGCTTAACGGTTAAGGGGACTAGCTTAAGATCTTAGGTTTTGAGTTTGAGCCCCTTTTCCCCATGATAATAGCACCAGGTGGGTTGACTCAACCTGTCATCCTTCCGACGTCAGCAAATAGAGTACCAGATTACTGGGGTAATAAGCCATTAGAGTATCCTCCTGTCAGAGTGGCGACCCATCCAGGACTGTACTCCTTAGTCAATGAGCAGCTCCAATGCACCTCATGACAGGAAAGGAATGTTATTATTATTGGGCCACAATAAACCACATTTTTTGTGCGCATCATTTTCCCTTTAAAAAGCACTCCTTATCAACACTTTGTGTTTGTTTAAAGCCGGTTATCTATCCGTGTGTGTGTGTGTGTGTGTGTGTGTGTGTGTGTGTGTGTGTGTGTGTGTGTGTGTGTGTGTGTGTGTGTGTGTGTGTGTGTGTGTGTGTGTGCGAGCATCACCTCCATAACTCCAAAACCATGAAACCTCGTGGCCTGAAACTTGCATCAATACTAAGAGAACTCCAAAGGGTAGTGCATGAATGTAAATTGGGTGTCTGGGTTAATTTCAACACCCATTTTGAAGATAATTAACAGCTTTATTTAATTATCATTTAGCAAAGCATCTTCCTTGGTCAGCCGTCTGTCACCTTGCTGGGATCTTAATTCACCATTTTATTCGGCCGATTCAAACATGCCTCGATTTGGAAACAAGATCTACTCTCACGGACTAATGAAAGAATATCAAAATACTTTATTTGATTTGAGAATCGGAGATCGTGAGCGAAATAACTATCAAAATCTGCAGTAAAATCTAAAAATTTCAACAAATTAGTGATTTTTTTTTAATAGTTTAGTGTATTTATTGAAGCAAAGAATTAAACCTTTTATTCTACAGTTTGGACGATTATATTGAGTGAAGAAAAGATGAAGAAATGTGAAGAAAGTGTAACTTCATTGAGTGAAGCATGGGGTGTGGTGTACATGTGTGCGGTGTACAGGTTTCACGAGTGTGCGATCTAAACTCGAACTCGCACCCGGCCCCGTGGTGTGTGGCGCTGTGGAGAAAGTGATGCGGCCGTCTTGTGAATCATGTGCTTCTACATGGGGAGAGCAGACGTTGCTGCAGCGCTGAAGCAACATGGGGGAGCGGACGTGCTGCTGCATCGAAGCCACGCGGGACATGCCACTGTGCAGAGCGGGTGTGGGGAAATCCGTGCATGTATGCGAGTGAAAGGATGAGTATACCGTTGATGCACGTGCATGGTTAGCATGAACCGCAAGGTTGGAGGAATGTGTATTGGAGGGGGGGTGTGGGGGAAGGGAGGGCATGCATGCAGGCAGGCCTTTGCCAGTTCGATTGCATGGGTTTTAATATTTAAATGCTCCTGCCCGGTTTTACATAGAATCCGTGATTAAAAGGAAAACGTTGCTGATTGGATGCATTTTATCACCCCGGCAATGGCCCGGTACACTGCCGACTCTCCCCTGACAATGCCTTCCCTTCCCCTCCCATCTCCTCACGCTATCCTTTTCCAAAACTCCCTCCACCACCATACAACTCTCCAGGGGTCGAGGAGAGGAAGGGGTGTCAAACAATGCGCAAATTGGACAAATAAAAGCTTTTTTTTCAGCAGTCGGAACTGCTGCTCAGATCAATTCTGCAATTCGTCTCAGGTTAAGAGATTATAGAGCTTATCTTATGTGTGGAAATTAAATAAAGGCACAAACACTACCTCAGCTTTTTCGATTGAAGGACAACACCTTTCCTTCCCTTCCGCTTACCTCCCTCCAAAGCCCCCGCATGCCCCACAGACATCTCTGGGCAGTGTCCATGCATTGTTTAGTGTGACCCGTTTGAATGTGCTGTTTCAACCCACCCAATTTCATTCGATCCTTTACTAATGCTGGCAGAAGGGGACCATCCCCCCTTCACTTCAACACACCCCCTTCCCCTCCCCAACTATCCCCTCTCTCTCCCATCCTTCTCGCTCCCTCCCCCTCCCGGAATATACTGTATAGCAACATATGGTGAGGCCAAACTCTCCCCCCTTCCCTCACTCCAATGCCCCATCCCTACTCGCTCCCCCTTCCCTCCTCACTCCCCCTTGCCCCATTCCTAATGTTCCCATCAGTGAAGCAACAGGTTGTATTTGGTCATATACGAGGTCCGTCTAAAAAGTAACGGGACTGAGCCTGCTGAGTGTTCCACTGACACAACTTGAATGAACGGGGTTGCGTCACAGTCTTTTGCAACATTCTTTCGCAAAAGTGGGATTTGAACTCAGGATGCTAAGATCCCAAGCCCACCACCCGAACCATTAACGCGTGTGTGTGTGTGTTTCAAAATATGTGGAGTGTGATGAGCACACCAATGGACATAAAGTCCTACACCAAAGTGTCACCTCCAACAGGAGGCCTCAGCCCAGCAACTCTGTCAAACAAAGATTACATGGTCAACATCAGTTAAACATCAAACGGAGCCACCTCTCTGGACTTCGGGCTTATTTGCCCCCATCAGGATGGCATATCAATAAATATATAACCAATGATGGCCACATTCATCGTTTAAACATCAATCGCAAACAAAAATTTTTTATCATTATCTCCTGGCTGTTTTACACATGACTCATTGTCAAGTGCTCCCCATGGGGAATAAGATGTGTTAATGATGTCATCGGTGCTTTCATTATGACGTCATAATTCGACATGTACAATGTGGTTGTTTCAATGTACAATCAACACTTGATTCGATAGGTAATGAATTTTTTTTTCTTTTCAACTGTTGGTCCAATTGACACAAAATTGTGACCATAGGTACGCCTCCCCCTGTAGGAATTTATAGCGAACGCAGTGAGCTTCATACTTAATGTGTGCACGTGAGAGAATAGGAAACAACAACAACACAATACCCCTGGCTATTTGGAATCCGTGTCGTTAGCTATGACCTTTTGCTTCCGGTTGTTGTTAAACGCTGTGGGGTGTATAAACACGATTGGGTTTTATTTCTATCTTGTGAATATTACTTAACGCGTGTACATGAGAGAACAGGAAACAACACAATACCCTGGCAATTGTGAATCCGTGTTGTTGCCTATGACCATTTTGCTTCCGTTTTTGTTTTCTTTCTGTTTTTTTTTTATGGGGAATGATGCATGCCGGGAGATCATGACCGGAAGTGTTTATTTATTTATTCAATTATTTTTTTTCCCAAAGTTAATTTTATACTTCCGAAAGTGATTTTTTTCATGACAGGAAGTGTTTATTTTGTATTTAACATTGCCGGGAGTGATTTTGAAACTCTTTCCAGAACTTTTAATTTATTTTATTCTTGACCAGAAGTGATCGTTTATTTATTCAATTATTTTTCCCCAAAGTTAATTTTAATAAAGATATCTCCCGGATCATCAAAAAATATTTTTTAATCGTGATTTACATTATTTGATCGCTGATCCCGAATCCAAGCCGAAGTAACAGGAAATTGCGTCAAAATCATCAGCTGTGTGGCGCTTACGTGTACCATGGTATAGTTGGCAAGTATACAGTTGTGAACAAGTTTTATGTAAAGTCAGAAGCGAATGTTAGAAGAATTCTACGTTCGCTTCTAGGCTTTGCCTATTCCATATTAATGATAATTATGATGTCATAGGTCACATGGTACAGGGCGCCATCTTGAAAAACCGAAAAACTTTGCTCCTCTTTCTCCGAAACAGCTCCATGGGAAAAATTGAAACATGGCTCATTGTCAAGTACTCCCATGGGGAACAGGAGATGTTAATGATGATGTCATCGGTGCCTTCATTTTGACATCATAATTCGACAAGTGCAACGCATGATCCGGTCAGTATGAAAAAAACATTTTCTACAATTGTTGAAACTGCAAACCGATCAATGCAAAACTTTAACCAATTGATCAACGACCCATGGGAAATACAGTAATGAAAGTGACATCATCGGTCACTGGTCTGGCACCATATTGGATCAAAGAAGAAAAAAAAAACCTTTAAAAAAACAGAAGAGTTGGCTTGTGCCAAGTCATTCTCAAGACTGTGCAGGGTAAGTATTCCATGAATACCATCTAGTATTACATGTGACACAATGAAAATGAGGGACTGCAATGTCAACAGAAGATAAATTGAAGTGCATTTTGCAATGCCCAAGATTGGTAATTCATACGAAACCATAAGGCCAACATTCCCCAATTTGTCTTGCAGGAAATGTTCAAATACATATTTCATGGCATTTTCCTGGGGAACGCCGGGTACTTCAGCTCATGATGAATCATAAAATCTAAGTCAATTGTTTTAAAAAGTTGTTAAGAGCAAATTCTTTATCGGTGTTTTGAGGCAGGGTGTTGCATGACAAAGTGCGCCATCCTTCCAATGGACGTCAAAGCCACGTGTTCTGTCTGGTAGCATTAGCTGGTGGACGTAAAATATTCCACGGTGTCTTTTATGAAGAATAGTTGAGTTGGTGCCCACACTGAATAAATGACAGATTCCTGCCAAAACTAGCTTGAGTGAAACATCAGGGTTGGCCAGCTGGCTTCTGCAAGATTTTGGTCAAACTTCCCCTCTGGCCAATCCAACAAGAAAGATTAAAGTACAGTCGGTCCTCGTTTAACATTGTAGTTACGTTCTTGAAAAGTGCGACTTTAACTGAAACGGCTTTAAGTGAATCAAATTTCTCCATAATAATTAATGTAAATAGTGGGGTTAGGTTCCAGGCAAAATTTTTTATCATCAGATGAAAGACATTATTTATATATATGGAGTACAATTTTAAACAAACAATTGGATATCATCATCTCCATTTGATTTTTTTTCTCATCATCTCTAGTTGCTTCAGATCTTCATTGGTTCAATCTTCACCGTGTGATTGAAGAAGTTGTGTATTGTCGGCTTCTTCCTCTTCATCAAAACCCACTTTAAAGGCCAAGCACAGGATAACCTTCTTCACAGCGGGGAAAACATCTTTACATCCTTTCAAGTCATTGACACAATCAGGCCACAACTTCCATCACACACCATTCACGCACACCTGGGTAACTTCAGCCCAGAACCCACCGATGGTGTCAATGCACAGTTCAGTGTATACAAGGCCTATACTGTAATACGCTGGGTGGGCTTATACACCGGTATTTACGGTATGGCTTATACTGTGGCTAAAAAAATACGAGAAAAACCATTAGTTTGGTACTAAACTAGAGATAAAACGACTTTATAACATAATGGTGAACAACTTTAAGGGTGTATATTCTCCAATAGATCAGCGACTTAAAAACGAGACGATGTTGAGCAAGGACTTGCTGTACTAGTAGTAGTAGCAGCAACAGCAGCAGCATTGGCAACATGGATATTCAAAATAGGATAGAAAAAGCAAATGTTTTCACATTGCATGCAATCAATTAATTTATTTTTAATATGTGGGTGATCAGCTCTCACGAAAAAAAAATAAAGGACACCTAGGCAGTGGTCAAGGTGGCCACCGTAGTCCCCCTTGCGGGGTAAAGAGGCAGGACACCCTTGTATGGTTCAGGGTACAAAGCCCCTGAATCTGAGGTTTTAAGTATTTAAATGAGCCATGAGATTTTAGTTACATATTTATTTAGGCTAAGAGGTTTTAAGTATTTCAATATGCTTGATGGCTTCGAGAAGATGTTAACGTCACACAACAGTCTGTGTCATGGTAATTGGCATCACAGCCAAAACTAGAGGGGGAGCACTCGGGAGAGTGCAAAACCTCCACCGCCAATACTGCTGGGTCACTCAAGTGAACTTTATCTTATTCATTAAATATGATGTCAACAGTGCTGACAGAGTTATAATTCTTTTCTCCAACATCTTTTTTTTTGGGGGGGCGGGGGGGGGTTGGAAATGACTTAAAACATGTAGAAATGCAAAAAAAAGAAATCGAAATTTTGTTGAAAAAAAAAGCTGCAAAAATTTTTTTTTTCTCTAACAATTTTTTTTGGGGGGTGGGGATTGGAAATCACTTAAAACGTAGAAATGCAAAAAAAACATTTTATTTTCCTCTAACAATTTTTTTGGGGGGGTTTGGAAATCACTTAAAACATGTAGAAATGCAAAAAAAACATTTTTTTTTCTCTAACAAATTTTTTGGGGGGGGTTGGAAATCACTTAAAACATGTAGAAATGCAAAAAAAAAAATTTCTCTAACAATTTTTTTTTGGGGGGGAGGGGTTGGAAATCACTTAAAACATGTAGAAATGCAAAAAAAAAAATTTTCTCTAATAATTTTTTTTTGGGGGGGGGGGGTTGGAAATCACTTAAAACATGTAGAAATGCAAAAAAAAATCTTTTTTGGGGGGGGGTTGGAAATCACTTAAAACATGTAGAAATGCAAAAAAAAAAAATTCTTTTTCTCTACATTTTTTTTTGGGGGGGGACGTAAAACCATAAGGGATTATTAGTCCCTTATGGTCAGTCAGGGACCATTAGTCCATTAGTCAGGGATTATTACTTGGACCAAGTCCAAAATTTAATGGCATGATCCTTGGACCATACCTAACCCCCCCCCCCACCAAGTTTCGTCGAAATTCGTCGAGGAGTTTTTCCATAATACTGTTAACAAACAAACAAACAGACAGAGGTGAAAACAGTAACCTCCATCCATCTGCGATGGCAGAGGTTAATTACAGATCAAACATCCAAGCATGCCAACAATGGTAAAGAGAGCTGAATTTCTTTCAGGCCATTTTTAAGGAAGCAGAATTATGCTGGAATGGGTTGAGAAGGAGCAGTCATTGGATGCATCATCACCACAGCAGTTTGAGCCTGGTGTATCCATTGCATATTGCAACACATTCAAGGTTACCCTTTATACACAGAATTGAAGTACAACATAGGCAATGGAAACCAAAACTTTTTGGGAGTTGCACAAGGAGGGGGTTGCTGGAAAAGCTGTGGAGGGGCCAATGATAACGTGCAAGGGAGAAAGATAAGAAGGTCGGCAGTCAAAAACTGAAGCCACAAACCTCTCTATGATGAGACAGCTTCGAAGCTTAAACTAGAAAATTTTCCAAAACATAAACTATAAAACATGACAACTTGGTCCTCAAAAGGTAATCCAAAAAAAAAAAAATAACAAGAAGACATCTACTTCGGGTTTGGAGAATGGCTCGTTTCACCTTTTGATACCTGTGTTGGGAGATTTAAACGAAAGAGAGCTGCAGGCATTATGATTCTGCTTCTTTGTAAAAGATTCCATCGATTTTGAAAGCTTAAATTCTATGCAATTCATGAGGGACTTAGTGTGAAGTGGGGACACCAAACAAGCTCCGCTGAGCTACGGGCAAAGGCCTATCCAGGACACGAGTTAGGATTCACCAAGGAAGGAGTATACCTGTTTTCTATTTGTCTTTGGAGGTCAGTTTAGATACCCAGTCTGTCGAGGAGAGGTTGTTGCTGATGGTAAGGCTGAGATGTTTAAGGGATTGAACCTCTTCCATTTGTTGATAAAGGAAAGTAGATCAGTGGGTGCGTTAGCTGATCCTTCTGCAGAGACAGGGTGATTTTCCTGCTGTATGAGTCAGACGAGTACCTAATCCATTGATGGTCACCAGAGAGAAAAGCAGCCGTTATCGGCCTGTCTCTATGAAGTGGTACCTTACGGGATTGTGTGGAATCCTCTGGGAAGGGGAAAAGAGTTTTCCAGAGCATTCTCATGCTGTCTGTGTTACTTTATGCTGACAATTGTGATGACTAAATCTCCCAAGGAACTCCAGTGTGCACGAAATGCAGTCAGGGATTATTACTGTTAAATATCCAAAACAAATCTTTTTTCTTTTTTGGAGATGTGAAGTCTGAATTCTCCTAATTTTATGTTTGGTAATGACAAAATTGAAGTTGTGAGTGATTACGTATACTGAGACTGTACTTTTTCTACAACGGTTATTTTACCAGGGCCATTTCAAAACTAATATCTCAAACAAAAAGAGAACAGTTTTCCTGTTTTACAGAAAGCACGCAGAGTGAATCTCCTGTTGATGTTCAGTGTGAGCTTTTCGAAAGAACGATGATGCCCATTTTTATTATCTGGTTGTGAGGTTTAGGGTCAAAAAAATACCATCAATATTTAAATTTTCCATCATAAGTTTCTTAAACAAATATTATACCTCCATAAAAGGAATGCTAAGTGTGTAGTACTTGGGGAAACAGGAAGTTACCCTGTATGAGATTTTATTGACAAAAGAATGGTAAATTTTTGGTTGCGAATTGGAAGCGGCGAGCAGAACAAATTTTCTGCTGTTATGTTTGGATTAGCAAAGTGTCTTCATGAAAGTGAAATGTTTCAGTCTAAATGGATATCGACTGTGAAAAGTATTGTTGATCACTCTGGTTATTCCAATTTATGGTACGGTTTCTCTAACTTTGATAAATCATGGTTTTAAGTCCACCATCAAACACAAAATTATTTTTACTAGAAGCACCCGCTCCCCACAGGAGCCGTCAAGGGGGTCATGTTATTATATTTACTAGTGCATGCCCGTAGGTGCGTGCGTGGCCGTACGTGCTTGGCTGTACGTGCAAAAAAATTAATAAAAAAACTTTCAAACCGCGTGCCAGAAACAACAACCACACAGGCCGTTCCTTCGCTCTCGAGTGCCCGTATGTGCGTGCGGGGCCGTACGTGCGTGGCCATACGTGCAAAAAAAAAAAAAATTCTAACTGCATGCCAGAAACAACCACACAGGCTGTTCCTTCGCTCTCCGGTGCCCGTTAAAAAAAAAAATAATAATAATAAAACGTGCAAAAAAAAACAAACATTTCAAACCGCGTGCCAGAAACAAGAACCACACAGGCAGTTCCTTCGCTCTTGCGTGCCCGTACGTGCGTGCGGGGCCATGCGGGGCAAAAAAAAAATTCAAACCACATGCCAGAAACAACAACCACACAGGCTGTTCCTTCGCTCTCGCGTGCCCGTTAAAAAAATAAAAATAAATAATAATAAAACGTGCAAAGAAAAAAACAAACATTTCAAACCACGTGCCAGAAACAACAACCACACAGGCCATTCCTTCGCTCTCGCATGCCCGTACGTGCATGTGGGGCCGTATGTGCGTGGCCGTACGTGCAAAAAAAAAAATTCAAACCGCATGCCAGAAACAACCACACAGGCTGTTCCTTCGCTCTCGCGTGCCCATTAAAAAAATAAAAATAAATAATAATAAAACGTGGAAAAAAAAAAAAAACATTTCAAACCGCGTGCCAGAAACAACAACCACATAGGCCATTCCTTCGCTCTCGCGTGCCCTACGTGCGTGGCTGTGCGTGTAAAAAAACAAAAAAACTTTCAAACCTTGGGATTAATTAATAATTTGAACAATTAATTCAAACCTTGGGAAAAAACAGCTTTCAAACCTTTGGAAAAAAACAGCTTTCAAACCTTGGGAAACACTTGGGAAACAGCTGAAACGGATGAAGAAGAACGATATCAAACCTTGAAAAGGCACATACTCAGGTCCCCAGCGTCAATTGTGACGTCATATCAAACGAAGAAGAAGAAGAATTGTGACGTCAATAGTGCAAAAAAAAATTGTGCTTGTGATGACACTCGTGACATAATAGCACCGTGTCCTGTCATTGGTTGATAAATAAATGGCCATAACTTGGGAACCGCTTGTCCGATTAATATCAAACCTTGAAAAGGCACATCCTCGGGTCCCCAGCAATATTCCTGGCAAGTTTCAATCAAATCGGACCAGTGTTTGTCGAGAAACGGCGGTCGCAGACAAACACATACATACAGACAGATACTTATAGATAGATGTCTATTTTACTCCAAGAGGTGCCAGGATTACACACCCAGAAAATGGTTGCGATAGGTTCAGCCGTTTTTGCGGTACCTGGGAACAGACAGACGGGCAGACAGTGAATTATAGAAAGATGTGTGTGCAGATTTGGTATGATAAAGTCAACGGTAACCCCTGCACTGAAATTACAGTTTATTTAAGAACTAGTTTTACTTCAAACCTTATTTATTGCAACTCTTCAGTCTTCAGAGTTAATATGTGTAAATATTGCTGCGGCACCTATAATCTTCCTGTTTATCACGGTAGCTATTCGAATGATAGTTACGTCCGTTATGTGAGGCTAATGCGACCGGTGACGAATTTTACTCTCGTCTTGTCTGTCCAGCGTTCAATGAAGCTCGTAAGAAGTGTATGAAACGTCATTATTGGGGAAAACCCTTCAGTACATAAACTGAATGAGTTATTGAATGTAGTGGGTAATGTTGGTCAGATTGTTAATGTGAAGTTTGTTGGTAACATATTATCCAGGTTCTAATAAGTTGTTAATTTTTTATTTTTTTGCTGTCACGGAGGAGTTTTGTATGCTGATTCATGCTGAAAAACGCATTATATCTGCTCATCTGTGTCCAGACATCACTCGTCTTGTGGACGTTTGCATTGTTATATTTTATTTGCTCTCATGCCCTGAAAGGGCTCAAAGAGTCAATGAAATTCAAAATAAAATAAATCTGACAAGTGGTTTATGTCCATGAGGTCATTGGGTAAAATAAACTTAATAGGAAGTTCCATTATAAACCAGAAATATGAAAGTCAAGAAATGTTAACATTTGGTTACAACTGGTACAAAACTAGTTACTTTATTAAAATGTTGATTCTAAATAGTGAGTGTAAGATCATTCAAATTAGGAAAGTCTTAATACACCACTGTAGCACTAAGGATAATAGGACTGATAGGATGGGTAAGGGGTATGCACACTTGCCTCCAAGCTGTCCCACCTGGGTTTGAATCCAGACCCAGCAAGAAACTGTCACCCCAGCGTTTCACAGGCAGGGTCATTCACCAATGTGTGTCTGCCAGGATTCCTTGGTGGACGCTAAAGATACCCACGAAGTCCTTTGTAAAGAGGAGGTGAGCTATTGCCGGCACAGTGGCCAAATTCCAAATTCCAGCCCTGGCCAGCAGAGGGCATTGCATCAGCGGCACAGCTGGGCCCTCAGCCAATGATGCTACGCCACGGCCGTGTGTTGCATGCGAACGAAGACTAAGGACAATCCTAATACACTACTCTAGTATTAAGGCAACATACTTGCCACAGTTATATAATACGGGTTCTGTTCCTGATGGAGTGGGAACTGACTATAAACTGGCATCTCGGTGCTTTATCATCGACTGTGTCTTTCAAAGGGGGTGTTAAGCTGGCTGTCCCCTCTGTTCGTACTTGCTTGTGAGCATGCCCCAAACATTTATGCTATTCATTCTCCAATGGATACATAACCCTTGCACACACACGGTGATGGAGTTACCCATGCTTCACGGTTATCCAATCCAATCCAATCCATTGGGACCATACTCTGTGCAGAGCGTTGGTGCTGCCTAAGCAGTCTCCCAGGCTATGGAGTCACGGTTATTAACAGGTGTTCATACAAACATTGTTCAAATACTTTGACTTCCTTGAACTCTAATGATTAAAAAAAACACTCGGATCCGAGGGGTTTTATCGACTCGGTGATTACAATTGAGACTCGTCATTTCTTTCTGACCCTTTTCTCAACACCAAAGTTGTCGATGGTGCTTCACAGGTCGATGAAAGCCTTTACGTGCCATTTGGACAACATCATAGAGAACATGATTATTCACACGAATTTTCCTTCCCAATCTCCAGTCGGATTTATTCGGCCAAGGTGCAGTTCCAAAAGACCTTTATTCTTGAGAAGACACCGTGGATTAATTTGCACCAACAAATAAATAGGCCGATTCAATAACATTCCTTTCGACTAAATAATGTATAGTAATGTAAATGCATTGCTAAGCCCCGACAACATCAACTGATGTTAACCTGGATGTCGAACCCAGACTGGCCAATGCAAAGACGACTGATCTCCAAACACCTTTCACACCATGGATTAAGCCTGGTGTTTGGCTTAGTAGTTAGGGTGGCAGCTTGGGATCCTGGGGTCCTGAGTTCAAGCCCCGTTGGCCACTGAATTAATACACCAGGAGGTTGACTCAGTCGTCATCCTTCCCAGGTCGGCAAAATTAGTACCAGTGCACTGGTAAGGGGGACACTGCATCAGCAACATCGCTGCGTCCCAACCAATGGAGAAAGAGAGAGAAAGAGAGAGAAAGAGAGAGAAAGAGAGAGAAAGAGAGAGAAAGAGAGAGAAAGAGAGAGAAAGAGAGAGAAAGAGAGAGAAAGAGAGAGAGAGAGAGAGAGACAGAGAGAGAGAGAGAGAGAGAGAGAGAGAAAGAGAGAGAGAAAGAGAGAAAGAGAAAGAGAAAGAGAAAGAGAAAGAGAAAGAGAAAGAGAGAGACCATGGATTATTATGATTATTAATATGACAGGGTTAACTATTTAAGCTAAGTTTCGTACCGTGTACAAATTCTGCATTATGTCGTGCACGGAGATTTCTTTAGATTTTTCATTGACCAACATATATACCTCAATCATCTAAATCACAATTAATTTGTCTGACGTTCATTCGGCGACAGACGAGAACTGAACCGGACCCTCTGTGGCCTGTGCCCCCAAACTGGTCACACTGTTCACCTGCGAGCTGTGATGTGCCACATGATACTGACCCCAATATCAACAGCCTCTAAACCTGAATGCACCTCACATTTACATCACAAGATACAATGACTGACACACACACACACACACACACACACACACACACACACACACACACACACACACACACACACACACACACACACACACACACACACACACACACACACACACACACACACACACACACACACACACACACACACACACACACACACACACACCTCACCTCCCAAACATCCCGCCAGGAAATCCAGCGCCATCCGCGCTACCTGCGCGCTTCTGGATCCGACTGTCGTCCCGGTGGGAAGATGAAGCAGAAACGAATGCAGAATCAGGAGAACACTGCACACCGTGTGGTACAGGAGGAAAAACACCAAATGTAAACAATGGAGCACCACTGGAGACGATGGGGCGGTTTTTTTTTCTTTTCTTTCTGAAGACGACTACAAACTGGTATATACAGACACTCGTACACGGACAGATTAACTAGAGGAGAATTGAACGGGATAAATGACGAGAAAGCGAGAGAGAGAGAGACGGGGAGGGAGAGAGGGAACCGTTAAAAATGCAGGATAAACTTAAAAGGTCGATATCGACGCTCAATTGAGGAAACAAATTGCGGTTTCAAGGAGACAAGGTAAAACGGCTTTGGTAATCTCCAGTGGCATGCGGGGTGAAAAAAAGGCTTCGGTCGTAATACCGTGGTGTAAGCAGTTGAGGTAAAGCGAGCTGCCTCGAAATAGCTGGAGGGGGGGGCGGGTCCACGCGAGGACTGGGCTCGACGTCCAATGGGAAGAAGCAAGCGGAACCGCCCTCGTCTCGGGGGCGGGGAAAAAGCCGAATGGGGGGCGGGGCTACGCGAGAACTGGGCTCGGCGTCCAATGGGAAGAAGCAAGCGGAACCGCCCTCGTCTCGGGGGCGGGGAAAGAGCCGAATGGGGGGCGGGGCTAAGTAGCGGGGAATTTCGATGCGCAGTGTTGGGTTGCTTTACAAAACGTGCAAACAATAGAGCTTTGGGTGAATTGATAAAACGACGTAAACAAGGATGATGTGATATATGTGATATGATTGAGTAACAGTATAAAACATGTAAACTCAGTCGATTCGGCCTTGCTGACATTCTCAAATGCCCGAGTTTCTTTAAATTATTTATTTTTGTCCCCCTCCAAGATCGAAGTTCATGGAGGAGAAAGGTGACCGCGAATGAGCCGACGCTCTGACAAGTAGGTGAGCGGGGTCGCTATTGGAATATAACAAGCGAGGGAACCAATGAATACGAAACGACAGAAAAGATGTCGTGTGCAGAGCACGATAACTTGCAAAATCCAAATAAACAATATGCTTCCACGTTTTGATTGGTGAACCAATTCAGTGATCCAATATGCAAATTTTGTTCCACTTTTGGAGGGTACCCAACCTCCGAGTGGGTGGAGATTGCGCATTACTTGCTGACAAAAGTACGGTCTGTACATTGCACTCGTTATGTTTGTGCCTGGTGCATCTAAAGGGGTCTAATGGGTCTACAGGTCAAAGAGGTATAAAGGTTTTCGGGGTCTATAAGGGTCTTAAGCGATCTAAATATCCAAAGGGTATTTTCAAATAGTCGTTGGGGTCTAATGGGTACAAACATCAAGGCGTCTAAATGGTCTTAAGGGGTCTAATAGGTCTAAAGGGATCTAACGTGTCTAAATGGGTCTAAAGAGTCAAGGGGTCTAAAGAGCCGAGGTATCGAAGCAATCTAAGGGGGTCTCAAGGGTCTTAAAAGGTCCAAAGGGTCTAAGGGGTCTGAGGGACTAATCGGTATGTTCCAACAGTAGTTACAGGTCTAAAGGGTCGCACCGGATCTACAGGGTCTAAGCTCTAAGGGATGTAAAGAGTCTCACGTGGTCTATCGTGTCTTAAAATTCTAAGGTGTCTTAGGGGTATAAGGGCTATAATGGGGTCTATTGGATCTACAGGGTCCAGTTGTTCGATAGGTTCCTAAGGGTCAAAGGGTTCTAGTGGGGTCTAAAGGATCTAATGTGGTCTATAGGGTCTTAACAGGGTCTATAGGGTCTTACATGTCAATGGGTTCTAAAGGGTCTTAATGGTCTTAACGGTCTTAAAAGTCTTGGGATCAAAAGAGTCTTAAAGTTTAAAGGAGTCTAGAAGTTTAAAGGGTGTGAGTAGGGTAAGAATACTGATTCTGGCTCACTTTTCCCCATGTAAATGAATGGGGGATTTTCAGCGATTTATATTTTTTTTCCCTAAAAATAAACCCCCCTTTTTATCCCAAGGTATATTTATTTGTCTCCCCTTTTAACCTGGAGGTTGAACCTCATTGAATTGAACAGCTCACTCATTGAACCTATAAAGATTTGTTCATTCTCAAATTCCTTCAATAGTTTAATTTTCTTTGCACAATAATCCCCATCTAAAATATTGACAAACAAAACATTTGAATCTTTATATTTTTGAAGATATCCCTTTTGTGCCATTACGAAATGATAAACTTCTCTTAATGCTCTTGTTTGACCACCTCCTGAGCCACAGGTTATTTTTTGTTAAGCCCCGCCCACTTTTCTTTAAGCCCCGCCCACTTTTGCTAAGCTCCGCCCACTTTTCATAAGGTATTTTTCTAAGCCACGCCCACTTTTCCTAAGCTCCGCCTACTTTTGCTAAGCCCCGCCCACTCTTACATCATTTCCAGTTCATCTCTGACTCACAAAGAAATCACTAGAAAATTACAGGATGTTATGGATTTTGAAAAATTTCCCAATGAAGGCTTGCCTAGGCTTGCCCAGGGAATTTCCAAAGGAAACCACACCCACCAGTCTTTCTCTATAAAAGCTTCAAACCCAGGCTCCATTTTAAACATTTGTTTTTGCTGGCAATGGTGTTCTGTGTGCTTGACTCGAACTGTCTGTCTTCTATGGAACTAAACCTTCAAGTTGATGAACTGGATTCAAACCTCTTATCTATTGAGGTAAGATTTTTTATTTTCCTATTTTCAAACTTTGATTGAAGCATACTCATTTAATAATTAAATAACTTAATTAATACATTATTATTTTCTCTCACAGGAAATTGTGTCTGAAATACGAAATGAAAATACTGCTTTTGCTACAACTTGGGCCGAAATTGTTGGCTTGGTTGAAGACCTTGAGTGGGATGACTTTGGTGTTCCTTGGAACTCTCTGTCTTGTATGGAACTAAACCTTCAAGTTGATGAACTGGATTCAAACCTCTTATCTATTGAGGTAAGATTTTTTATTTTCCTATTTTCAAACTTTGATTGAAGCATACTCATTTAATAATTAAATAACTTAATTAATACATTATTATTTTCTCTCACAGGAAATTGTGTCTGAAATACGAAATGAAAATACTGCTTTTGCTACAACTTGGGGCGAAATTGTTGGCTTGGTTGAAGACCTTATGAGCGACCAAGACCCACAGAACGAGTTCGTCCTTGATGACCCAACCAAAGAGTTATACCTTGGAGACCAGCAAAATCCTGAAAAAGAGTTTTACAGCAATAGTACTCATTGTGAGTTATCAAGACAATACCCACTGAACAAGTTATACCTTGATGAGCCAGAATACAAGTTTGACCTTGGAGCCTCACAAATTCTGACAAATACAGTAAATGAGTTCTGCCTTGATGGTTTAAATAACTACCTTGGAGACTCAGGAAAAGGGTTCTGCCAAGATGGTTCTAAATATGGGGCCTACCTTGGAGACTCACAAATTTTGAAAAAATCAGTAAATGAGTTCTGCCTTGATGGTTTAAATAACTACCTTGGAGACTCAGGAAAAGGGTTCTGCCAAGATGGTTCTAAATATGGGTCCTACCTTGGAGACTCACAAATTTTGAAAAAATCAGTAAATGAGTTATCCTTAAGAGACTTTGTAAGTTGGTTTTACTTTGAATACTTGAAATGTGGGTTCTGGATTGATAACTCACAATGTTCTACATATCTTGGAAACTCAACGGGAATGTGGTTATACCTTGAAGACTTGGAAAGTTGGGTTTATGTTGGACACTTGAAACTTTTTGGGGGGCTTTTATTTATTTATTTATTTATTTATTTATTATTATTATCATTTTATTTATTTATATTTTGGAGACTTTTGGAGTTGCTATCACTCTTTGGGATCTAAACCTATCGATGTAGTTCTTTGTCGGATGGTGCTTGATGGGAGCAAGATCAAGAAAGTTCTGGGAAGAAAGTGCAGGCTTACTCCCCCTTTCTACATCATCAAACCTGAAAGCCTTAAAAGACAGAATTGGAAGAAAAAAAAAAAACGTAAAAATATATATATATAGGTGGAAATCTCATTTTGAAAAAGACATTGAGTTGGGGTTGAGATTTTGAATGTGAGGGTTGGGGTTGAGATTTTGAATGTGAGGGTTGGGACACACACACACATACACATCAACAAACAAAAGTTAAGCCTTGACTATTCAGTTGAGGATTCTGTGTTTGGGGTTCACAGATCTAAGAACGTCCCCCTTGACACACATTATATACTGTTATACACCTCGGACTTGGCCCTCGAGTGTCCACAACGGTGTATAGTAGGAGGGAGTGAAGCGCCAACCTATTGCTCCCATTGCACACACACACACACACAAACAAAAGTTAAGCCTTGACTATTCAGTTGAGGATTCTGTGTTTGGGGTTCACAGATGTAAGAACGTCCACCCCTTGACACACATTATATACTGTTATACACCTCGGACTTGGCCCTCGAGTGTCCACAAAGGTGTATTATCTGCTTAGTTTTGTCTTTTGTAATTCCTGTGAATAAAATGAACCTAAAATCAGAAAAGAATCAAGATGAACACCTAGTTAATGAACAGAAAGAAAGAATCCATATGAACACCTACCCAATGAAAAAGAAATATTCTAATCAATGTACAGAAAGAAAGAATCCATATGAACACCTACTCAATGAACTGTTAATATTCTAATTGAACACCTACTCAATGAACTGTTAATATATTCTAATTGAACACCTACTCAATGAACTGTTAATATTCTAATTGAACACCTACTCAATGAACTGTTAATATATTCTAATTGAACACCTACTCAATGAACAGCTAAAAATCTAGATGAACAGTTAATATATTCTAATTGAACACCTAGTTAATGAACAGAAAGAAAGAATCTATATGAACATCTAGTCTATGATAAGAAAGAAATAATCTACTCAATGAACAGAAAGAAAGAATCCCAATTGAACACCTAGTTAATGAACAGAAAGAAAGAATCCATATGAACACCTACTCAATGAAAAGAAAGAAATAATCCATATGAACACCTACTCAATGAACAGCTAAAAATCAAGATGAACACCTACTCATCCACTCGATAAAAAAAGAAATAATCTAATCAATGAACTGTTAATATTCTAATTGAACACCTACTCAATGAACTGTTAATATATTCTAATTGAACACCTACTCAATGAACTGTTAATATATTCTAATTGAACACCTACTCAATGAACTGTTAATATATTCTAATTGAACACCTACTCAATGAACTGTTAATATATTCTAATTGAACACCTACTCATCTAATCAATGAACTGTTAATATATTCTAATTGAACACCTACTCATCTACTCGATAAAAAAAGAAATAATCTAATCAATGAACTGTTAATATATTCTAATTGAACACCTACTCAATGAACTGTTAATATATTCTAATTGAACACCTACTCATCTAATCAATGAACTGTTAATATATTCTAATTGAACACCTACTCATCTACTCGATAAAAAAAGAAATAATCTAATCAATGAACTGTTAATATATTCTAATTGAACACCTAGTTAATGAACAGAAAGAAAGAATCACAATTGAACACCTAGTTAATGAACTGTTAATATTCTAATTGAACACCTACTCATCTACTCAATGAAAAAGAAAGAAAAGAATCAAGATGAACACCTAGTTAATGAACAGCTAAAAATCAAGATGAACACCTACTCAATGAACAGCTAAAAATCAAGATGAACACCTAGTTATCTAATCAATGAACTGTTAATATTCTAATTGAACATCAAGTCAATGAAAAAGAAAGAAAACAATCAAGATGAACACCTACTAATCAAGTCAATGAAAAAGAAAGAAAAGAATCAAGATGAACACCTACTTATCTAATCAATGAAAAGAAAGAAAGAATCCTAATTGAACACCTACTTATCTAATCAATGAACTGTTAATATATTCTAATTGAACACCTACTCATCTACTCAATGAAAAAGAAAGAAAAGAATCAAGATGAACACCTAGTTAATGAACAGCTAAAAATCAAGATGAACACCTACTCAATGAACAGCTAAAAATCAAGATGAACACCTAGTTATCTAATCAATGAACTGTTAATATTCTAATTGAACATCAAGTCAATGAAAAAGAAAGAAAAGAATCAAGATGAACACCTACTAATCAAGTCAATGAAAAAGAAAGAAAAGAATCAAGATGAACACCTACTTATCTAATCAATGAAAAGAAAGAAAGAATCCTAATTGAACACCTACTTATCTAATCAATGAACTGTTAATATATTCTAATTGAACACCTACTCATCTACTCGATAAAAAAAGAAATAATCTAATCAATGAACTGTTAATATATTCTAATTGAACACCTAGTTAATGAACAGAAAGAAAGAATCACAATTGAACACCTACTCAATGAACTGTTAATATATTCTAATTGAACACCTAGTTAATGAACAGAAAGAAAGAATCTATATGAACATCTAGTCTATGAAAAGAAAGAAAGAATCCATATGAACACCTACTCAATGAACAGCTAAAAATCAAGATGAACACCTACTCATCTACTCGATGAAAAAAGAAATAATATAATCAATGAACTGTTAATATATTCTAATTGAACACCTAGTTAATGAACAGAAAGAAAGAATCACAATTGAACACCTACTCAATGAACTGTTAATATATTCTAATTGAACACCTAGTTAATGAACAGAAAGAAAGAATCTATATGAACATCTAGTCTATGAAAAGAAAGAAAGAATCCATATGAACACCTACTCAATGAACAGCTAAAAATCAAGATGAACACCTACTCATCTACTCGATGAAAAAAGAAATAATCTAATCAATGAACTGTTAATATATTCTAATTGAACACCTACTCAATGAAAAGAAAGAAAAGAATCCATATGAACACCTAGTTAATGTACAGAAAGAAAGAATCCATATGAACACCTAGTTAATGAACAGAAAGAAAAGAATCAAGATGAACACCTAGTTAATGAACAGAAAGAAAAGAATCAAGATGAACACCTAGTTAATGAACAGCTAAAAATCTAGATGAACACCTACTCAATGAACTGTTAATATTCTAATTGAACACCTACTCAATGAACTGTTAATATTCTAATTGAACACCTACTCAATGAACTGTTAATATTCTAATTGAACACCTACTCAATGAACAGAAAGAAAGAATCACAATTGAACATCTACTTATCTAATCAATGAACTGTTAATATATTCTAATTGAACACCTAGTTAATGAACTGTTAATATATTCTAATTGAACACCTACCCATCAAGTCAATGAAAAAGAAAGAAAAGAATCCATATGAACACCTACCCAATGAAAAAGAAATATTCTAATCAATGTACAGAAAGAAAGAATCACAATTGAACACCTAGTTAATGAACTGTTAATATTCTAATTGAACACCTACCCATCAAGTCAATGAAAAAGAAATAAAAGAATCCATATGAACACCAAGTTAATGTACAGAAAGAAAGAATCCATATGAACACCTAGTTAATGTACAGAAAGAAAGAATCCATATGAACACCTAATCAATGAAAAAAGAAAGAATCCATATGAACACCTAGGCAATGAACAGAAAGAATCCATATGAACACCTACTCAATGAACAGCTAAAAATCTAGATGAACACCTAGTTAATATATTCTAATTGAACAGCTAAAAATCTAGATGAAGATCTAGTCTATGAAAAAGAAATAATCTAATCAATGAACTGTTAATATATTCCAATTGAACACCTACTCAATGAACAGAAAGAAAGAATCCCAATTGAACACCTAGTTAATGAACAGAAAGAAAGAATCCCAATTGAACACCTAGTTAATGTACAGAAAGAAAGAATCCATATGAACACCTACTCAATGAACAGAAAGAAAAGAATCCATATGAACATCTACTCATCTAATCAATGAAAAGAAAGAAAGAATCCTAATTGAACATCTACTCATCTAATCAATGAAAAGAAAGAAAGAATCCTAATTGAACACCTACTCAATGAACTGTTAATATTCTAATCAATGTACAGAAAGAAAAGAATCCATATGAACACCTACTCAATGAAAAGAAAGAAAGAATCCTAATTGAACATCTACTCATCTACTCAATGAACAGAAAGAAAGAATCCATATGAACACCTAATCAATGAACTGTTAATATATTCTAATTGAACACCTACCCAATGAACAGCTAAAAATCAAGATGAACACCTACTCAATGAACAGCTAAAAATCAAGATGAACACCTACTCAATGAACAGCTAAAAATCAAATCAATGAAAAAGAAAGAAAAGAATCAAGATGAACACCTACTCAATGAAAAGAAAGAAAGAATCCTAATTGAACACCTACTCAATGAACTGTTAATATATTCTAATTGAACACCTACTCATCTAATCAATGAACTGTTAATATATTCTAATTGAACACCTACTCATCTACTCGATAAAAAAAGAAATATTCTAATCAATGTACAGAAAGAAAGAATCCTAATTGAACACCTAGTTAATGAACTGTTAATATATTCTAATTGAACACCTACTTATCTACTCAATGAAAAAGAAATATTCTAATCAATGAACTGTTAATATATTCTAATTGAACACCTACTCATCAAGTCAATGAAAAAGAAAGAAAAGAATCAAGATGAACACCTACTAGTCAAGTCAATGAAAAAGAAAAAATCTAACCAAGATGAACACCTAGTTAATGTACAGAAAGAATCCATATGAACACCTACCCAATGAAAAAGAAATAATCTAATCAATGTACAGAAAGAAAGAATCAAGATGAACACCAAGTCAATGAACAGAAAGAAAAGAATCAAGACGAACACCTACTAATCAAGTCAATGAAAAGAAAAAAAAAAAGAATCAAGATGAACACCTACTAATCAAGTCAATGAAAAGAAAAAAAAGAATCAAGATGAACACCTACTAATCAAGTCAATGAAAAAGAAAGAAAAGAATCAAGATGAACACCTACTCAATGAACAGCTAAAAATCAAGTCAATGAAAAAAGAAAGAAAAGAATCAAGATGAACACCTAGTTAATGAACAGAAAGAAAAGAATCAAGATGAACACCTACTCATCAAGTCAATGAAAAAGAAAGAAAAGAATCAAGATGAACACCTAGTTAATGAACAGAAAGAAAAGAATCAAGATGAACACCTACTCATCAAGTCAATGAAAAAGAAAGAAAAGAATCAAGATGAACACCTAGTTAATGAACAGAAAGAAAAGAATCAAGATGAACACCTACTCATCAAGTCAATGAAAAAGAAAGAAAAGAATCAAGATGAACACCTACTCAATGAACAGCTAAAAATCTAGATGAACACCTACTCAATGAACAGCTAAAAATCAAGTCAATGAAAAAGAAAGAAAAGAATCAAGATGAACACCTAGTTAATGAACAGCTAAAAATCAAGATGAACACCTACTCAATGAACAGCTAAAAATCAAGTCAATGAAAAAGAAAGAAAAGAATCAAGATGAACACCTAGTTAATGAACAGCTAAAAATCAAGATGAACACCTACTCAATGAAAAGAAAGAACCCAATGAATACCTTTCTTTTCCCTCATATCTATTTACTTTTTCTTGTTAAAAAAGCTTTTTTTCCTAAATAATTCACGTTTTTATCAAGAAAATATAAGCTAAAAATAAAAAGTGAATTCACTTTTTATTTTTAGCTTATATTTTCTTGATAAAAACGTGAATTATTTAGGAAAAAAAGCTTTTTTAACAAGAAAAAGTAAATAGATATGAGGGAAAAGAAAGGTATTCATTGGGTTCTTTCTTTTCATTGAGTAGGTGTTCATCTTGATTTTTAGCTGTTCATTAACTAGGTGTTCATCTTGATTCTTTTCTTTCTTTTTCATTGACTTGATTTTTAGCTGTTCATTGAGTGGGTGTTCATCTTGATTTTTAGCTGTTCATTAACTAGGTGTTCATCTTGATTCTTTTCTTTCTTTTTCATTGACTTGATTTTTAGCTGTTCATTGAGTAGGTGTTCATCTAGATTTTTAGCTGTTCATTGAGTAGGTGTTCATCTTGATTCTTTTCTTTCTTTTTCATTGACTTGATGAGTAGGTGTTCATCTTGATTCTTTTCTTTCTGTTCATTAACTAGGTGTTCATCTTGATTCTTTTCTTTCTTTTTCATTGACTTGATGAGTAGGTGTTCATCTTGATTCTTTTCTTTCTGTTCATTAACTAGGTGTTCATCTTGATTCTTTTCTTTCTTTTTCATTGACTTGATGAGTAGGTGTTCATCTTGATTCTTTTCTTTCTGTTCATTAACTAGGTGTTCATCTTGATTCTTTTCTTTCTTTTTTCATTGACTTGATGAGTAGGTGTTCATCTTGATTCTTTTCTTTCTGTTCATTAACTAGGTGTTCATCTTGATTCTTTTCTTTCTTTTTCATTGACTTGATTTTTAGCTGTTCATTGAGTAGGTGTTCATCTTGATTCTTTTCTTTCTTTTTCATTGACTTGATTAGTAGGTGTTCATCTTGATTCTTTTTTTTCTTTTCATTGACTTGATTAGTAGGTGTTCATCTTGATTCTTTTTTTTTTTCTTTTCATTGACTTGATTAGTAGGTGTTCGTCTTGATTCTTTTCTTTCTGTTCATTGACTTGGTGTTCATCTTGATTCTTTCTTTCTGTACATTGATTAGATTATTTCTTTTTCATTGGGTAGGTGTTCATATGGATTCTTTCTGTACATTAACTAGGTGTTCATCTTGGTTAGATTTTTTCTTTTTCATTGACTTGATTAGTAGGTGTTCATCTTGATTCTTTTCTTTCTTTTTCATTGACTTGATGAGTAGGTGTTCAATTAGAATATATTAACAGTTCATTGATTAGAATATTTCTTTTTCATTGAGTAGATAAGTAGGTGTTCAATTAGAATATATTAACAGTTCATTAACTAGGTGTTCAATTAGGATTCTTTCTTTCTGTACATTGATTAGAATATTTCTTTTTTATCGAGTAGATGAGTAGGTGTTCAATTAGAATATATTAACAGTTCATTGATTAGATGAGTAGGTGTTCAATTAGAATATATTAACAGTTCATTGAGTAGGTGTTCAATTAGGATTCTTTCTTTCTTTTCATTGAGTAGGTGTTCATCTTGATTCTTTTCTTTCTTTTTCATTGATTTGATTTTTAGCTGTTCATTGAGTAGGTGTTCATCTTGATTTTTAGCTGTTCATTGAGTAGGTGTTCATCTTGATTTTTAGCTGTTCATTGGGTAGGTGTTCAATTAGAATATATTAACAGTTCATTGATTAGGTGTTCATATGGATTCTTTCTTTCTGTTCATTGAGTAGATGAGTAGATGTTCAATTAGGATTCTTTCTTTCTTTTCATTGAGTAGGTGTTCATATGGATTCTTTTCTTTCTGTACATTGATTAGAATATTAACAGTTCATTGAGTAGGTGTTCAATTAGGATTCTTTCTTTCTTTTCATTGATTAGATGAGTAGATGTTCAATTAGGATTCTTTCTTTCTTTTCATTGATTAGATGAGTAGATGTTCATATGGATTCTTTTCTTTCTGTTCATTGAGTAGGTGTTCATATGGATTCTTTCTTTCTGTACATTAACTAGGTGTTCAATTGGGATTCTTTCTTTCTGTTCATTAACTAGGTGTTCAATTGGGATTCTTTCTTTCTGTTCATTGACTAGGTGTTCAATTGGAATATATTAACAGTTCATTGATTAGATTATTTCTTTTTCATAGACTAGATCTTCATCTAGATTTTTAGCTGTTCAATTAGAATATATTAACTAGGTGTTCATCTAGATTTTTAGCTGTTCATTGAGTAGGTGTTCATATGGATTCTTTCTGTTCAATGACTAGGTGTTCATATGGATTCTTTCTTTTTTCATTGATTAGGTGTTCATATGGATTCTTTCTTTCTGTACATTAACTAGGTGTTCATATGGATTCTTTCTTTCTGTACATTAACTTGGTGTTCATATGGATTCTTTTCTTTCTTTTTCATTGACTTGATGGGTAGGTGTTCAATTAGAATATTAACAGTTCATTAACTAGGTGTTCAATTGTGATTCTTTCTTTCTGTACATTGATTAGAATATTTCTTTTTCATTGGGTAGGTGTTCATATGGATTCTTTTCTTTCTTTTTCATTGACTTGATGGGTAGGTGTTCAATTAGAATATATTAACAGTTCATTAACTAGGTGTTCAATTAGAATATATTAACAGTTCATTGATTAGATAAGTAGATGTTCAATTGTGATTCTTTCTTTCTGTTCATTGAGTAGGTGTTCAATTAGAATATTAACAGTTCATTGAGTAGGTGTTCAATTAGAATATTAACAGTTCATTGAGTAGGTGTTCAATTAGAATATTAACAGTTCATTGAGTAGGTGTTCATCTAGATTTTTAGCTGTTCATTAACTAGGTGTTCATCTTGATTCTTTTCTTTCTGTTCATTAACTAGGTGTTCATCTTGATTCTTTTCTTTCTGTTCATTAACTAGGTGTTCATATGGATTCTTTCTTTCTGTACATTAACTAGGTGTTCATATGGATTCTTTTCTTTCTTTTCATTGAGTAGGTGTTCAATTAGAATATATTAACAGTTCATTGATTAGATTATTTCTTTTTTCATCGAGTAGATGAGTAGGTGTTCATCTTGATTTTTAGCTGTTCATTGAGTAGGTGTTCATATGGATTCTTTCTTTCTTTTCATAGACTAGATGTTCATATAGATTCTTTCTTTCTGTTCATTAACTAGGTGTTCAATTAGAATATATTAACAGTTCATTGAGTAGGTGTTCAATTGTGATTCTTTCTTTCTGTTCATTAACTAGGTGTTCAATTAGAATATATTAACAGTTCATTGATTAGATTATTTCTTTTTTCATCGAGTAGATGAGTAGGTGTTCATCTTGATTTTTAGCTGTTCATTGAGTAGGTGTTCATATGGATTCTTTCTTTCTTTTCATAGACTAGATGTTCATATAGATTCTTTCTTTCTGTTCATTAACTAGGTGTTCAATTAGAATATATTAACAGTTCATTGAGTAGGTGTTCAATTGTGATTCTTTCTTTCTGTTCATTAACTAGGTGTTCAATTAGAATATATTAACAGTTCATTGATTAGATTATTTCTTTTTTTATCGAGTAGATGAGTAGGTGTTCAATTAGAATATATTAACAGTTCATTGATTAGATAAGTAGGTGTTCAATTAGGATTCTTTCTTTCTTTTCATTGATTAGATAAGTAGGTGTTCATCTTGATTCTTTTCTTTCTTTTTCATTGACTTGATTAGTAGGTGTTCATCTTGATTCTTTTCTTTCTTTTTCATTGACTTGATGTTCAATTAGAATATTAACAGTTCATTGATTAGATAACTAGGTGTTCATCTTGATTTTTAGCTGTTCATTGAGTAGGTGTTCATCTTGATTTTTAGCTGTTCATTAACTAGGTGTTCATCTTGATTCTTTTCTTTCTTTTTCATTGAGTAGATGAGTAGGTGTTCAATTAGAATATATTAACAGTTCATTGATTAGATAAGTAGGTGTTCAATTAGGATTCTTTCTTTCTTTTCATTGATTAGATAAGTAGGTGTTCATCTTGATTCTTTTCTTTCTTTTTCATTGACTTGATTAGTAGGTGTTCATCTTGATTCTTTTCTTTCTTTTTCATTGACTTGATGTTCAATTAGAATATTAACAGTTCATTGATTAGATAACTAGGTGTTCATCTTGATTTTTAGCTGTTCATTGAGTAGGTGTTCATCTTGATTTTTAGCTGTTCATTAACTAGGTGTTCATCTTGATTCTTTTCTTTCTTTTTCATTGAGTAGATGAGTAGGTGTTCAATTAGAATATTAACAGTTCATTAACTAGGTGTTCAATTGTGATTCTTTCTTTCTGTTCATTAACTAGGTGTTCAATTAGAATATATTAACAGTTCATTGATTAGATTATTTCTTTTTTATCGAGTAGATGAGTAGGTGTTCAATTAGAATATATTAACAGTTCATTGATTAGATGAGTAGGTGTTCAATTAGAATATATTAACAGTTCATTGAGTAGGTGTTCAATTAGAATATATTAACAGTTCATTGAGTAGGTGTTCAATTAGAATATATTAACAGTTCATTGAGTAGGTGTTCAATTAGAATATATTAACAGTTCATTGAGTAGGTGTTCAATTAGAATATTAACAGTTCATTGATTAGATTATTTCTTTTTTTATCGAGTGGATGAGTAGGTGTTCATCTTGATTTTTAGCTGTTCATTGAGTAGGTGTTCATATGGATTATTTCTTTCTTTTCATTGAGTAGGTGTTCATATGGATTCTTTCTTTCTGTTCATTAACTAGGTGTTCAATTGGGATTCTTTCTTTCTGTTCATTGAGTAGATTATTTCTTTCTTATCATAGACTAGATGTTCATATAGATTCTTTCTTTCTGTTCATTAACTAGGTGTTCAATTAGAATATATTAACTGTTCATCTAGATTTTTAGCTGTTCATTGAGTAGGTGTTCAATTAGAATATATTAACAGTTCATTGAGTAGGTGTTCAATTAGAATATTAACAGTTCATTGAGTAGGTGTTCAATTAGAATATATTAACAGTTCATTGAGTAGGTGTTCAATTAGAATATTAACAGTTCATTGAGTAGGTGTTCATATGGATTCTTTCTTTCTGTACATTGATTAGAATATTTCTTTTTCATTGGGTAGGTGTTCATATGGATTCTTTCTTTCTGTTCATTAACTAGGTGTTCATCTTGATTCTTTTCTGATTTTAGGTTCATTTTATTCACAGGAATTACAAAAGACAAAACTAAGCAGATAATACACCTTTGTGGACACTCGAGGGCCAAGTCCGAGGTGTATAACAGTATATAATGTGTGTCAAGGGGTGGACGTTCTTACATCTGTGAACCCCAAACACAGAATCCTCAACTGAATAGTCAAGGCTTAACTTTTGTTTGTGTGTGTGTGTGTGCAATGGGAGCAATAGGTTGGCGCTTCACTCCCTCCTACTATACACCGTTGTGGACACTCGAGGGCCAAGTCCGAGGTGTATAACAGTATATAATGTGTGTCAAGGGGGACGTTCTTAGATCTGTGAACCCCAAACACAGAATCCTCAACTGAATAGTCAAGGCTTAACTTTTGTTTGTTGATGTGTATGTGTGTGTGTGTCCCAACCCTCACATTCAAAATCTCAACCCCAACCCTCACATTCAAAATCTCAACCCCAACTCAATGTCTTTTTCAAAATGAGATTTCCACCTATATATATATATTTTTACGTTTTTTTTTTTTCTTCCAATTCTGTCTTTTAAGGCTTTCAGGTTTGATGATGTAGAAAGGGGGAGTAAGCCTGCACTTTCTTCCCAGAACTTTCTTGATCTTGCTCCCATCAAGCACCATCCGACAAAGAACTACATCGATAGGTTTAGATCCCAAAGAGTGATAGCAACTCCAAAAGTCTCCAAAATATAAATAAATAAAATAATAATAATAATAAATAAATAAATAAATAAATAAATAAAAGCCCCCAAAAAAGTTTCAAGTGTCCAACATAAACCCAACTTTCCAAGTCTTCAAGGTATAACCACATTCCCGTTGAGTTTCCAAGATATGTAGAACATTGTGAGTTATCAATCCAGAACCCACATTTCAAGTATTCAAAGTAAAACCAACTTACAAAGTCTCTTAAGGATAACTCATTTACTGATTTTTTCAAAATTTGTGAGTCTCCAAGGTAGGACCCATATTTAGAACCATCTTGGCAGAACCCTTTTCCTGAGTCTCCAAGGTAGTTATTTAAACCATCAAGGCAGAACTCATTTACTGATTTTTTCAAAATTTGTGAGTCTCCAAGGTAGGCCCCATATTTAGAACCATCTTGGCAGAACCCTTTTCCTGAGTCTCCAAGGTAGTTATTTAAACCATCAAGGCAGAACTCATTTACTGATTTTTTCAAAATTTGTGAGTCTCCAAGGTAGGTCCCATATTTAGAACCATCTTGGCAGAACCCTTTTCCTGAGTCTCCAAGGTAGTTATTTAAACCATCAAGGCAGAACTCATTTACTGATTTTTTCAAAATTTGTGAGTCTCCAAGGTAAAACTTGTATTCTGGCTCATCAAGGTATAACTTGTTCAGTGGGTATTGTCTTGATAACTCACAATGAGTACTATTGCTGTAAAACTCTTTTTCAGGATTTTGCTGGTCTCCAAGGTATAACTCTTTGGTTGGGTCATCAAGGACGAACTCGTTCTGTGGGTCTTGGTCGCTCATAAGGTCTTCAACCAAGCCAACAATTTCGCCCCAAGTTGTAGCAAAAGCAGTATTTTCATTTCGTATTTCAGACACAATTTCCTGTGAGAGAAAATAATAATGTATTAATTAAGTTATTTAATTATTAAATGAGTATGCTTCAATCAAAGTTTGAAAATAGGAAAATAAAAAATCTTACCTCAATAGATAAGAGGTTTGAATCCAGTTCATCAACTTGAAGGTTTAGTTCCATACAAGACAGAGAGTTCCAAGGAACACCAAAGTCATCCCACTCAAGGTCTTCAACCAAGCCAACAATTTCCCCCAAGTTGTAGCAAAAGCAGTATTTTCATTTCGTATTTCAGACACAATTTCCTGTGAGAGAAAATAATAATGTATTAATTAAGTTATTTAATTATTAAATGAGTATGCTTCAATCAAAGTTTGAAAATAGGAAAATAAAAAATCTTACCTCAATAGATAAGAGGTTTGAATCCAGTTCATCAACTTGAAGGTTTAGTTCCATAGAAGACAGACAGTTCGAGTCAAGCACACAGAACACCATTGCCAGCAAAAACAAATGTTTAAAATGGAGCCTGGGTTTGAAGCTTTTATAGAGAAAGACTGGTGGGTGTGGTTTCCTTTGGAAATTCCCTGGGCAAGCCTAGGCAAGCCTTCATTGGGAAATTTTTCAAAAACCATAACATCCTGTAATTTTCTAGTGATTTCTTTGTGAGTCAGAGATGAACTGGAAATGATGTAAGAGTGGGCGGGGCTTAGCAAAAGTAGGCGGAGCTTAGGAAAAGTGGGCGTGGCTTAGAAAAAATACCTTATGAAAAGTGGGCGGAGCTTAGCAAAAGTGGGCGGGGCTTAAAGAAAAGTGGGCGGGGCTTAACAAAAAATAACCTGTGGCTCAGGAGGTGGTCAAACAAGAGCATTAAGAGAAGTTTATCATTTCGTAATGGCACAAAAGGGATATCTTCAAAAATATAAAGATTCAAATGTTTTGTTTGTCAATATTTTAGATGGGGATTATTGTGCAAAGAAAATTAAACTATTGAAGGAATTTGAGAATGAACAAATCTTTATAGGTTCAATGAGTGAGCTGTTCAATTCAATGAGGTTCAACCTCCAGGTTAAAAGGGGAGACAAATAAATATACCTTGGGATAAAAAGGGGGGTTTATTTTTAGGGAAAAAAAATATAAATCGCTGAAAATCCCCCATTCATTTACATGGGGAAAAGTGAGCCAGAATCAGTATTCTTACCCTACTGGTGTGTTTCAACAGTAGTTGCAGGTCGAAAGGGTTTAAGGAGTCAAAAGGGTCTACTGGGTCAAAAAGTTTAAGGGTCAATGGGTCTTCAGGTGGTCTGAAAGGTGTAAAGGTATTCAGGAGTCAAAATGGTCTTAAAAGGTCTTTTTTTGTGTGTACATTGTCGAGGTTGCATAAGAGCTAACACAGAACAGACAAGCCGGTAGGCGGACATGGGTAGTCGATCAAGTCGAATTTAGTCGTTTTTCAGCTGTTGCTAGCCAACAAAAGCGTCGATAGCAACGGTTCTTTCTCACACATAACTCGGACATACCATGAACCTACCATACCAGTTTCATGTATGTCTGCCTCATAGTCTCGGAGATATAACGAACTTCGTTTTTTTTGTTTTTTTCGACCAGGGTTCATTCAAAGTCTATCTTCTCCGACAGTTTTCATGGGAGCGGGCTGAATTTTTTTGTCAAGGAGGCTGAATGTGTTGCCCACAAACGATCATAGTTTGACTTTTGAATTTCGATATTTTTATTTTTTTTTGAAAATTTCAAAGGCCCATTGCTCGGCAACCGAGGGGTCCATAGCAACGGTTCTCAAACGTGCACAACTGGGTCATGGTATGAACCTACCACCAGAGTTTCATCAAAATCGGCCCACGATTAATGGAGTACTGGCCTGGACAGACAGACAGACAGACATAACGACGGAAAACCTGACAATAAGGGTAGATAGATCGACTACCCAATAACAAAGGTAGCAAGGAGACAAGAGGGGCAGGAGAGGAAAACACAAAATTGTCTAAATTATCGAAATAGGGTCAATGGGTCTAAACTAAAGGATCAAGGGGACTAAGTGGTCTTAAGGGTGTGAAGGTCGAAAAAGTCTAAGGGGGTATAAAGAATCTTAAAAGGTCCAAAGGGTCTAAACTCTAAAAGGTTTGAAATCATCAAAAGAGTCCAAAATATGCGAGGGGTCTAAAAGCTGTGAGGACCCTGAAGGTCTAAATATTTAAAAGGTATTGTTGTGGACCCGGGGTCGGGGCGAGAAGACCATGTTGGGGTGGGGGGGGGGGAGGAACTAACTCGGGTTCCCACCAGACTCCCCGGAATCGCAGGCCATCACACACAAATAACTTCGTGACGCGGCGAGTCGCTAATCGACCATGAACGCCAATAATGCGACCATGCGATTTAGGGTCCTTCGTCAAATACCGTTTACCTAAAAGTCACGTGATCTAATTACCGGGGGACACGCCCTCAGAACGCCTTGTTCAAATCGGATGACCTTACCGGATCAGATGCAGCCGAGCGTAACTGCACAATGACGTACTGGCTAGAAAAAACAGATCATTGGGGGATAACGTCCTGGCTAAACTAGAATACGAACCATGCTGGACCAATGAAGGAAAATACGAAAATGAACGAGGAACATTTCTACACAAAGCATTTATTTACCATCAGGTGAGAAAAGATATGTGGCACAGTAAATTGGGTTTATTGGTATTTAGGGATAACAAGGAATTTGTGGGGTGACAGAGCAGACTTATCCCGTTAGAACTTCTACAATCTTAACTTATGCTACGAAAGGCGCCATCGCACACACACACACACACACACACACACATGGAAGATTAGAGAGCCAGAAGGAAAGAGAGCAGATGAGGACAAACGGCCTCGCAATACCTGGCGTGGTCGGCCGACCAACGCAACCCAGTGCGCTTGGGGGAGGTAGGAGGGAGAAATACTGGTGTCTAAAGTGTGGGATAGGAGGTGTGGTGTGGTGCAATATGGGGGGTGTGGTGTCATGCCAGAGGAAACTGTGATTGCGAATCAGTAGGATGCTCTTTTGTGTATCCAAAGTGGGGGAGATAGAGGGGTGAAAAGAGAGAGAGGAGAGAAGATGTGTGAGGTAAAAAAATCCCTTGTCTAGTCATGCATAGGTCTGTGAGTGTCACGTGTACCTCTGTGGGATGCTCCACTTGAGCATTCCCACCTCAAGAATTGGCGTGTTATCTGCTGCTTCGTCACTTTGCCGGTGCGATCGAGCCGAGGAGTCGGATGCCCGAGCGGGCATGCGGGACCCTCGGCCGGTCACCAGGGCACGGCCAGGGGGTTTTTTCAGGACGATTCGCGTGCCAATTTCGGTGTGGGCGATTCATGTCATGTCGTGGGGTCGGAGCGAAATATGTTCGCTGTCTGGGATGACCTTGCCGGAAACGAAGTGAGGCGGTTTCTGGCCAAAGTTAGTGGGCCACGTGAGGGGTCGGGGCCAATTGGAGCGCCCGATTCAGGTGATGACGTTTCGTTTCGGGGTGGCACCTCCCCCCACGCTGCAAGTCCTATAAAGGTCGGAGCGGTCCCTCCGCCTTTCTCTTTCTTCTTTCTCCGCCTCTCTCTCGCTCTGGCCTCGCCCTCGCTCGTCGACATCGCCACGACCCGCCTCCTGCTGCCTGGACTCCGCCTCCTTCTCTCCGCCCACACGTCAACCCACCCGCTTACCTGGTCCCGCCTCCCACTCCGTCCACACACCCTGGACTCCGCCCCTTCTCCACTCAAGCCCTCCTTCATGAACACGGTCTCCACACGCTCTGCTGAAGCCAGAGACGACGCGCCAGCTGTCAGTTGCCACACCAAGGAGCATCCCCCCCCCCGAAACGTATTGGTGGTGCGTCGTGCTATCAAGCACAAAGGTACTAAGAACGTAGCCTCAACTCCTTTCTCTTCTCGTTTCAATACTCCCTCTTCATCCGGTTTTCTGTGTCTGTGTGTGTGCGTGTGTGTGCTGGAGCCTGTCTGCTTAAGTAAGACTGCAGAAGATCGTTGTTGTTTTTGTTATTATTGTTATTATTTTCGCGTTAAGTCTGCTCTGTATCTCCTTTTGTAAGTTGCCTGTTTATTTGCTGCACCACACCTCTCCCCCCTATCTCTGCACAACACACCCCAATAAATCTTGATTGTGCCACATACCATTCCTCGCCCCTTGTTAATAAATTATTATTAGAAATGTTCCCTGCTCGTTTTTGTCTTTTCTTCCATTGATCCAGCATGGTCAGTAATTCTCGTTTAGCCAGGACTTTATTGCCAACGATCTGTTCCTTTTTGCCGGTACATCCTTGGCAGTGTCGCTCGGCTGCATCCGATGTGGTAAAGTGATCTGGTCTGGTAGAGTGATCCGGTTCGGACAAGGCGTACCGAGGGCATGTTCCCCGGTAATTAAGCCACGTGATTAATTCAGTAACCCGATTAACCCATAGCCAGGAGGACCCCAGGTCATGCGGTTGAGTTATTGGCATCTACGGTTGGTTAAGCGACCAGCCGCGTCACAGAATTATCCGTGTGCGACGGCCTACAATTCGACGCAACACGACGCGTCTACAATTCGAAGGCCTACAATACAATACAATGGAATACCGAGATAGCTTCCCCTACCTCATGGTCTTCTCACCCAATCCCCGGCCTTCAACGATATATATATATATATATATATATATATATATATATATATATATATATATATATATATATATATATATATATATATATATATATATATATATATATATGTTGTTGTTGTTTTCGCCAGTGCGTCGCCACAAGCACGACCACTAGACGGAGCAGTGGAGTCGCCTCGGCTTGATCGCCCGGAATCGCTGTCGTAGCTTCCGGACAACTCCGAAAACCTGCTACGGGTGCCATAACGCACCATAAATTGCCAATATTCTGTCCGCGCGGTTTAGGGTTAATCGCCGAATCTCAATATACCTAATTATCCACGCAGACAGAAGTACCGAGAATTTATACCTCGACGGAACTCGTACGGAAACGAGCCGCTTAGCGAGCCCGTTCCGTGTGCGATGCTGGACGGTTTTAATCGCCAAGTTCCGTCAGTCCGAATATCCCGTTACCGTGGCCCAACGGCCAGCTAATCCCTCACACGCACGACACACCCAGTCAATGGCAGAAATGGACACGACGAGCTGAATGCATTTAGCAAATGGGGTATTTATTTCCACACAGGCAATCAATGGGGGAAAAGGGACAAGACACGAGCAAAGCCTACAGCCGATGTCTACTCGTTTATATACAGGCACGTACTTATATCAGTTCTACTTAAGAAAAAACAAGGCGCCACAGACTTTCACACAAAACCCAGAAAAGAACAGGGCTCGTGAGCCTTTATTTGTACTCGGAGCCTGGATGACCGAGGGCTCACAAGAGGCCGCGCAGGTTACCTTGCCACCCCTTGTGACGAAGGTCTTCGGGTCGGTGACCCCTGGTGTCTCTGTTCGGTCCTCGCGTCGCAAACGCGCCAGTCGCTTGAGCGGCTTGAGCAGCTTGGCGAGCAGCTTTGGCGGCTGCTTGGTCTCCCTCGGTGGCCCGGCTTCGTCGCGGCCCCTTTTGGCGGGCCTGGCCGGCAACGCTTTCGGGGGAGGGAACGGGTCTTTTGCTCTTCCCGAGTTGATGCTCTTTAGGACCCATTCACCACCTCAGCGACGCCTGCCCGACCGCCGTCAGCCCAGATCACCAAACTCGCTGTCACTGCTGGCACCTTGCCCGGAGACGCCGGCTCCTGGGATGATCACTGCAGACAGCAGACTGACTCCTCTTCTGCTGCTGTCTCTCCTTCTTCTCTCTCCGGGAATCTGCCCTGATTGACTCAAGACCCGCCCTTTTATAGCGCCAGTCGTCCGTTCCCTGAACCTTCACCGAGGCTCCGCCCACTGTTCACCTCTGAACCTTCACCCCTCGAACGCCTCGCAGGAAACCACATTCTCGACGTCACGGGTTTGTGTCGGGGAAGCCCTCTTTTGATCCGATTATGTAAATTGGCTCGCACCGTGGCGGTTCGCCACGGCGCACAATGGCGGTGGTGCAGTGGTGGCGTCCCATACTGACGGTTGGTACGGAGGTGGCGTTGCCTGCTGTCGGAGATGATGGCGTTCTCGTAGATGTTTCGAAATAAAAGACAGAGAAAGAATAACGGCTACCTCAAAGATTCGCAGCCCGGCACACGAACAATGCTCTTTACACATCGGTGGGGGATCTAACCTGAAACACATACTTATCAAAATATCTGATCTCTGGGGAACCTGAATGGTGTTTTGTGAATTTCCACAACCACAACAATATATTATTTTTTTTTGCGATTTTGTAAAACCGCATGCCTCCAAAGCAATGGCACACAACATAGAGTGATCCCAATTCCCAAGGCAGTTATTTTAATTGTATGTGCATTAGTTAGTCCTTTCCATTTGTCTAGTGGATAAATGGGAAAGATGCATTGCATTGGGCTCTTTCAGTTCAGTCTCCTGAACCTTAAATCTTTTTAGGCTTCCACCCCTTTCTCTCACACGAAACACGCAAGCAAGCATGCACGCAAACCAATGAGATCCAAGTGAGCAGCACAGCAAGTGGCGCATATGCATTTGCAAGCCAATTTTCCATTCAAAACTGCGCTCCAATTCTCAACTGCCTTCTCACATCAGACCTTCATTCTGCTCACCATACTATACACCATGCTCACCCCAACCACTTCATACTACCAAAAAATCCCCGCAACAACGCATGCTCAGACTTTTTTTTATTACAGATGCGACCATTAATGACCACTTAATTACAAGGAACTTCCACCTCTTCCCCACAACACCACATTACAATCTCATTCATTACAAATGCCACAACGTGTTCTACTTCTCAATTTCTCTACAACCGGCACAACTGCCACATATTCATCAAACGCTCACCACAGCCTCAAGGGACACAGAGGAGACAAAGGTTGGGTTATTTTGGGGCATAACTCGAAGTGAGAACATGTGCTGGAGCTCGTTTAAGGACCTATGGGTAGCGCAGTGATTTCACATTTGAATGGAGGCCAGCACATGTTCAGGGCCACAGAGTGCCTCCAAAAACCACCACCCCATGCAAAAGTCAGAGCTTTTATGCATGGCCCTGTTGGCGAGTGACTGAGCCGTTTTACTCATTCAGGGCATGGTGGGGCATGGCTCTGACCACGATGGACCAATGGTGAAGCTTGATTTCACTGAGCCCCCCCCCATTTGATCTTATTTTTGGCTTCTCCCCTCATCCGGAGCTCACAAAAAGAGTGAACGTACCTCGTTTCAGAAACAATATCGCCAGGGACAGAGCTGGGGAGAATCGCCCTCGAGAGAACTCGAGGAGTAGAACTTGACAGACCTCGCCAGACATCGGACCTCACCGGAGAGACAGGCAGCATGTGAGCATGATCGGGCATGGGGTCACATGTTGTTGCAAGGAGCCGGGGCTGCGTTCATTCCATCGTCGCTCATTTAGGCTGCATCCCACAGTGACACTTACACATACAGATTCTTACACGATTATGATAGGGTCTTTTCTCTGAATCATCTTTCTCTACCATCTCTCGTCTATTGTGGATGCAAAAGAGCAATCAACATTGGCAAGAAAGACCCCGAAGCGCAAAGCACGACCCCGAAGAAAGAAAGGATGTCCAGCACCCATCGAAAAGGAAAAGAACAAACGACGTCGTGCCTCAGGGAACAGAGTGTCCGGTACCCATTGAAAGAGAGCAAACAAACGACGTCGTGCCTCATGGAACAGTCTCCGGTGACCGTTGACATTGTGCCTCAGGGAACACAATGTCCGGAGCCCGTCAAAAGGAGTACAAATGACCTCGTGCCTCAGGGAACAGATTGTCCGGTGCCCGTTGAAATAGTGTCCGGCGCCTGTTGAAAAAGAGCAAACACTCTGAGGTTCGCTCTTTTATAAGGCTTGCCTGGAAGCTTCGAGATTGTGCGCATCATTGGGCGGGTCTGCGTGCGGATTGGCATTCTGTCTCCCTAGCCCTGCCCATTTGAATTTCTGCACACCAAACGTCATGGGGAGGGTGTAAGCGAGGAGCATGGAGGAGAGAGGAGGGGAGTGGGTAGGAGGAAGTGGGGAGGGGGTGGGGTTCGGGAGGAGGTAAGCATGACAGGAGGGGTTCGACTTGCGTTTGGTAGTGGGACTTGCAGAGAAAGGGGGGGGGGGTGTGGGAGGAGGTAGTACAGGATTCTACAAAGTGGGGTACATTAAAACAGCACGTTAATATAGAGCACTCGTAGAATGCCTGGAGATGTTCATGGGGGGTGGAGGGGGGGTTGGGAGGAGGTAAGGGTGAGGGAAGGGGGAGGTGAGGCAGCGTGATGGGAAGGGAAGGCAGCATACGGGAAAGGGAAGGTAAGGCAGTGTGAGGGGAAGGGAAGGCAGTGCAAGGGAAAGGGAAGGGAGGACAACAAAATGCAACCAAACAGCAAGATTTTCTTTTAACCACCAGGTCCTATATAAAACCAGGTGGGAACATTTAAAAACTTTGCACACCTCAGGTGCTCAGAGCTCACTGAATCTGATTCATACATGCTACACTATGGAGAAGCCTATTTAAATTCAAAACTAAACTGTCAGTCCTTAACAGTTCCCTTAACAGAGGGGGTGGGGGAGTGGGGATCAGGGAGAGCGAGGGAGAGGCATGTGAGAGAGGGATAGTGGTGGGAGGGAGGTGTGTGTGTGTGTGTGTGTGTGTGTGTGTGTGTGTGTGTGTGTGTGTGAAAAAAAAGAGAGAGAGAGACAGAGAGAGAGAGAGAGACAGAGAGAGAGAGACAGAGAGAGAGAGACAGAGAGAGAGAGAGAGAGAGACAGAGACAGAGAGAGAGAGAGACAGAGACAGAGACAGAGACAGAGACAGAGACAGAGACAGAGACAGAGACAGAGACAGAGACAGAGACAGAGACAGAGACAGAGAGAGAGAGAGAGAGAGAGAGAGAGAGAGAGAGAGAGAGAGAGAGAGAGAGAGAGAGAGAGAGAGAGAGAGAGAGAGACAGAGAGAGACAGAGAGACAGAGATGAAAAAAAAGAAGTGAGAAAGGTGAAGGGTGGAAGTGGGGTTAGTGAAACCAAGCACACACAAAAACAAACTCATGTCAGAACAGCTGTACACACAACGACACAGCAGAGTTTATAACGTAATCCACTGGCACATCTGCAAAAACATTGATGTCCCAGTTCCAGAAAATTTGTGGGAACATGAACCAAAAGTAATCACTGAAAACATTGAAGTACCGACCGCTCACGTACGAACCAATGATCCCATCGAGCGTGAACATCAAAAACAAAGCATTGCTGGGTGTGGAGAGAGAGAGAGAGAGATAGAGAGATAGAGAGATAGAGAGATAGAGAGATAGAGAGATAGAGAGATAGAGAGATAGAGAGATAGAGAGATAGAGAGATAGAGAGATAGAGAGAGAGAGAGAGAGAGAGAGAGAGACAGAGACAGAGACAGAGACAGAGACAGAGACAGAGACAGAGACAGAGACAGAGACAGAGACAGAGACAGAGACAGAGACAGAGACAGAGAGAGAGAGAGAGAGAGAGAGAGAGAGAGAGAGAGAGAGAGAGAGAGAGAGAGAGAGAGAGAGAGAGAGAGAGAGAGAGAGAGAGAGAGAGAGAGAGAGAGAGAGAGAGAGAGAGAGAGAGAGAGAGAGAGAGAGAGAGAGAGAGAGAGAGATAGATGAGGAAAGGAGAGAGAGATGAGGAAAGGAGAGAGAGATGAGGAAAGGAGAGAGAGGTGGATTCCGGCAGATGTGATGTCCAGTTTAACATCCATCCAAGAGACGGCACACACATTGATGAATCACCCTGCCTGTGAAACACCGGGATGACAGTTTATAGCTGAGTTAAGATAAGAACCCAGGCTAAACAGCTTATAGTGAGCAAACATACCTCTCGGCTATGTTGCCATGATGTGGTGATTCAATGCTTTCTAACAACTGAAAACTTTTTTTACTCATTGTAATCATCTAATTTATGGAGATGTCCCCACGGAGAAGCGAGCCACTGTATCGCTATTGAAGCTTGAAGAGTGCTCATCTGAGCTGAGTGTCTTAACCCCTGAAGCAGGCACTCCAATGAAATGGTTGAAGAAACTTAAAAATGAAATGTTTAATTTTTTTACATGTATCTATCTATGCTGAAGTGATGGATCATATAATGAAAGATTGTACAAAAATGGGAAACGTGGTGGAAAATAAAATTGCCCATTTTCAGCGAACCACCACCTGACGCATGTTCCGAGGCACCGCACAGCCAACTTCAGGCGAATGGGCCCTGAACCTCGTTCAAGTCAATCGATATTGTTACAGATTTCCGCCCGCCGGCGTGCGAACGACCGCGTTTAACCAATAGCAGCCGCTTCGCCCACCGAACGGCCAATTCAGTCGCGGCTTTCCGGATCAACGCCGAAAACCAGCCACGGGTGTGTTTTTAACCACACCACAACCTTGTCCGTACTCTACCCGCGCTACAGGGTCCGAACGCCAAATCTTCGATTGACATAATTAATCACGTGGGTAGATTACCGAGAGATTGTACCTCAACGGGGCCGCTTGGAAACGAGACGCTTAAGCAGCTCGCTTCCTTTTGGGATAACCGAGCGGGGTATTATGCGCAGCCCCATTGGACCCGATCACTTCATCGGCTATTTAACAATCAACTATATTCCGAGTGCAATATGGCAGTTCAATTAGGGAAAAGGACGCAAAGAACGGATGACATTTAAACAAGCACATTTATTTCACAACCAAACATGCACGTATACGGTGAAAGATGCGGTTATGCAGTCATGCATGCAAACAATGCACGTATTCAATCATGCAATGAATGGGGGTAGGGACAAGACGCGAGCAAGACAAAGAGCTACCACCGTCTATTTATTATGTACAGTCACTTATCGACAGTTCTACTTAAGGACATGGCGCCACAGACACACACACAAAAGCCCAAGAGAAAATAAAGAAAGGAAGGAAAAATGTGACCGGGTGGTGGATCCTCGAGCTCGAGTCCTCCTCAATCGGACCCAGAGAGGTGACTTGCACACGATCCTGAGTGACTCCGCCACGACCACCGACCCCTCAAAGTGCCTTTGATCCAGAGAGCCCAGAGCGATCCAGCTAGTACGATCCAGTGAGCAAGATCCAGCGAGCGAGATCCAGCAAACGAGCCTCGAGCCTTAGCGTCCGCGCGCGCGCACACACACACACACACACACACACACACACACACACACACACACACACACACACACACACGCCTCAGACCTTCTCTTCAGCGCTCGCGTTTCTGCCACCTGCAGAGACTCTCCTACAACGGCGCCAAGAGCGACCACTGCCGCGACTCTCCTCAGCACCTCACAACCTCCAGCAGCCGACGACCGACACAGAGAGAGGCCTTGCGTTCAGCGCGGCCTTTTATTTCCATGGCGCCTCGCCCCTCCCTTTCGCCCCCCCCTCTTCCAGCACGCACGTGAAGCTTCCAGAAGCAGGGCGTTTTCCTCGCCGAATTGGGACTTTTCTTTTATGTCTTCATAGCTTTCGTCCTTTCCGCACGTGTTTGCCGTTGGAGGGAGGGGTGAAGCCATCGTCGTCCGTTCTCCCCCGATGAATGCCAGGCTTCTCGCAACCGTGCTGAGGTGGAAATGCAGTGGTGGTGTGGTTGGCGTTATGGTGGCGTGGCTGGTGTTTTGTGGTGGTCTTGATGGTGGTGTGGCTGGTTTCGTGGTGGTCGTGAGGGTGGTGTGGCTGGCGTTTGTGGTGGTCGTGAGGGTGGTGTGGTTGGGCGGTGGTGGTTAAGGTGGTTGTTGTGAAGGCGGCTGTTCGTTGTCTGTGAGGATGTTGGCGGTTGACAAGGTGGTTGTGGTGATCGTGGTTGGTGGCACTTTGTGGTGGTAGTAATGGCGGTTGGTCCAAAATAACGATAGTAAAAGAAAAACGGCTAACTCAAAGATTCACAGCCCGGTTACACGAATAATTTCCTTAGACATCGGTGGGGAAATCTATCTGAACACACACTTATCGATATAACTGATTTAAGGACCTACATGGTGCTCTACGAATTTCCACAGCCGTAACAACATATTCAGTGATAGTGCGAACGTTATATAATACTCGCTAAGTGGCTTAATCACTCCAAGCAAAATGGTTGATAAGGAACGGCAGGCTTGGAAAGCGATTAGCGATTACCGATCCATCATATTCAACACCCCCCGGAGATGCCTGGAATTTCAGGCAATGTCCGAATTATTGTCCCTAGAAAAGACAGAGTGTGTGTGTGTTTGTGTTTGTGTTTGTGTTTGTGTTTGTGTTTGTGTTTGTGTGTGTGTGTGTGTGTGTGTGTGTGTGTGTGTGTGTGTGTGTGTGTGTGTGTGTGTGTGTGTGTGTGTGTGTGTGTGTGTGTGTGTGTGTGTGTGAGCGTGTCGTTGGTTGTTATCTCCATATGCGGGTTTCAGAATGCGGAATGGAGTCCTCCCAAGTCTCGAAGTATCCACCTATGTTTCAGTAAGAGATCATGATTCATGGACCAATTTGTGAAGTTTTCTTGTTCTCAAAGTTTTATTCTGAGGGCTCTTTCGAGGATCGTCACCAAGCCCTGGACAGCTTAGAACTGCAGTTATTTTGCGGTAATATTCTCAGGGATGGTTTTAAACTCTCTGTGAGGTTATTTTTCATCATTCCTGTGGCTCCAATAATCACTGGTACAATTTCAGCACTCTTCAGATTCCAGGATCTTCTCACTTCATTTTTGAAATCTTGCGATTTGGTCATTTTCTTGATTTCTGCGTTGTTTAATCCAAGGCCAAAAACGCTGGGTACTGACACTTCAAATAGTAATGCCTTCTTTTCTTTTTTTGTTCCTGAGATCGATGTCCAGTCGCAATGCTTTGTTTTCTATGTTCATGCTAGATGGGATCATCAGTTCGTACATGAGCATTACTTCCTTTCCAGTGACTGCTTTTGTTTCATGGTTCCATGAGTTTTCTAGAACTGGGATATTGAGACTTTTTCAGATCCACCAGTGGATTACTCTACATTGTGCCTTTGTGTGTACAGCTATTCTGACATGAGTTTTTTACATACTGATAAGAGGTGGCTCGTACTTTCCGTTTCTACCTTGCAGAACCTACTTTTCCGATTGACTCAGTTCCACGATATTCTTAAAGCCATTGGTCGTGTCCTTGGCTTGGGCATTTATAATGATATTGTTGGTGTTCTGAAAACTGCATGCCTCGAAGGCAATGGCACCCAACATCCAGTGCTCCCCAGACAGTTATTTTTAGTAGACGTGCAGTTAGACCTTCCCCTCATGTCTAATGGGTTAACGGGACTAAGTGCATTGCGTGGGTCTTATAGCTAGATCTAATTATATCTCTATCTTCATTCCAAATCTTTCCTCTTATCCATGAAATAAGTCAAAGCAGGCACCGCACCCAGACGGCCACCTGTGAAAATCACGATGAAAAACTCTCCACCAACAGACTGCAAGGACGCGCACAGCCCTGTGGTAACCTCCACCTACACTGTACAGGACGCGCACGGCATGCCCTTTCATTCGAATCTGCATCTAATAATTATATCTGTCTTCTTTTCAACCCTGATTTACATCCAACACTTTCCTTCAATCCATGATCCAGAGCGAAGCAGGCGCAAATGCACGATAACAGAAACGCGTGCAGCCCCGTGATAATCACCACCGCACTGTATGGGACGCACATGGCGCACGGCTGTATTTGTGTCTGCGTGCTGATTTCCAACGGCATCTCACCATCGACCTTCGCTCGCCACCTCGGCTACCAATATCTCCCACAAACGGCAGAGGTCATCTCGCGCTGCCTTGCACCTCCACCTCAATACAGTCGCCAACGGGCAGGGGCGTGCTGCACAGCCCAGACCGCTCGGGCCGCATGGCATGCGGAAGGAACAAGCACATTGACCAGCGCCAACCGCAGAGTGCCAGGGGTGCCCAAACAGGCATGCGGGACCGACGCGACCCTCGGCCAGTCGCCGGAACACGGCCCGGGAGTTCGGTGCAGGACAATTTATGTCGCGGTGTTCGGTGCAAGTCAATTCCACGGCTCGGTCATGTTGCGCCGGACGTACGAATGGGATCACTTCCGGCCGGGGGAGCCTGGCAGCGCAGGGCCAAGCTCCAATAGAAGCGCTTCAGGTTGTCACCCCACCCTACACCATGGGGCTTATAAAAGGTGGATCGCGAAGCCGTTCGTTCTCTGGGATCTCAACATTTGCCTGCTGCTTCGCCTTCCACGCGCCTTCACTCCTGCTGGCTCTGCCTTCCACCCGCTTTCTCGCCTGCTGGCTCCGACTTCTCGCCTGCTGGCTCCGCCTTCTTTGCCTGTCAGCCCCACCTATTCTCTGGACCAGTGCGGAACACGCGCTGAGCCCGGACAGTAACCAAGCAGGAGACAACGTGCCAACTCTCAAGGTGGGATCGCTCAGCGGAGCATCCCCCAAAACATACTGGGTTGCGCGGCAGTGTACGATGTGTAGATAAGTGTACGATGTACGATAAAGTATTTTAGCTTTTGCTAAGCAACGGAGGTGTGCATAGCAACCATTCCTTTTTGTGTACATGCTTGCCACATTGTACACATTTCACCCAAGTTTCATCAAAATCAGACTCTTTCTCTTAGAGATATTCGCAATTAACCGTTTCTGAAATGTTCGACATGTACTCGCCCAAAACCTATCTCCTCCTACAAATGATTTTTGTTAGGGCTGCAAATTGGTATGAAGGGAGCTTAATAGATTGCGCACAGAACTCTAAGCTTCGATTTTTTGACCACTTTAAAGGGCCGTTGCTATGCCGTTGCTAGGGCCCGGGGTCCCATATTCAAAAGCACACGATTCCCAGAAATAATGGTCCTACCTACCAAATTTCATTGGAATCGGTTGAGTGGTTTAGCCCCTCGGCTTGACCAAATTTTCGTGGACAGACAGACAGATGGAAATGTCCAGAATAAGGGTGCTCTCAGAGCAGCCAATATCTCAAAAAGTTGTGGACGGATTCGGACAAAACCTGGTGGACATGTTGGGTGTGTGACCAGGACGAATAGATTTGATTTTGGTGAAGATCCGAATTCGGATCTGGATACAATTATTTATTTTTAAAAGTGATTCTTCACTTTTACCTTCAGATAAGGTAAAAACGATATGTAGCACATTTCAAATTGTATTGGGCCCGATATGTTCTTGTGGATCAGGCATTGCGGCGTAGAGGTATGCGCTCCACTGAGTGCCCTTCGAGTTTAAAATGTTTTTTCTTTCCTAGTTTATATACTTTTTTTTAGAAATATATATGGATGCTCTACTACTGATTTACAAATGTAGTACAAACTTTATAGATGTGTTCACATTGTCAGGGTACTGCACATACTTTACAGACTATCTAACATTCTAAGTAGTACGTACTTTCTGTTGCCGACTTCCTGATAATATTCCAAAATATTGATAATATTAACCACACCCATATATTAGCCCAAGGGCAAATTTGTCTTGCTGCCCCGCCCCACCAGGCTGATTGACAGTCGTAGTCCTGCCACCATGTTCCATTCCTATTCCTTTCCAAAGGAATGCCATTACACATACTCTTCATGGATTAAACTCTTCACATACTCTTCAAACTATTAAAATTACGATAGCAAAGGATGCTGTACAAAGTAAAACTCTGTCAGATGGTACCAGTGATTGCCATTGAGAGGCAGCTCAGAAATACTTCGTCTGAAGATTATTATTTTGATGTACAAGAAGAAAATTTTCCAGTTTTGAACGATCTCGGTGTTTTGCTTTTACCATGGTCAGGAGTACTGAAAAGTGATCCCTGAGGAGACAATCAGCTGAACAGACCAGGTGGGCTCTCATGTAGCCTAAGCGACTTTTTAGAGAAATACTCCAACTTTAGTTTTGTAAGCATCAGGTGGGACCGACATTTTTCTTCCATGCCATCCCTTCAGAGAGTACTCACACTCTGGTAATGCAACTCATTACCAAAATGTATATTAATCACACCGGCTTGTCTTGAATTTAATACCGTAAAGCCTTTAAAAATGGTCACACTTTCCAAGGTGACGAGCAATCCTAACATTGTAATTTTCAATAATAATGCATCATGTATTCAAAAGTTGAGGGTTTTGTATAATCAAAAAAAAAAAAAACGTGAAAAAAATCCAACAAATGAGAAGATAAATTATTATTTCAGAGTGCAGGAAATATCTTTTAACATGAATTTTTCAAAGATTTCTGGAATTTTACCTTATTTTTCTATAATTTATCAAAGAGCATGCCTCTCAGCCTCTGGACCTCATCTGATGGCATTCCCACAACTGGTTTGCCGAGACTCTAATGTACAATCAGATACACTCATAGTGTTAGCAAGAAATTGGTAAGATTTTAACGTTTTGATGAGAGAAACGATATGCTTATATAAATGATCATTAATCATTCAGTGAATTAATAAAGAATGAGGAATAAAATAAAACAAGATTGCTTTCCTTTTAATTTATTGGTAGAATTTTGCTCTATCGCAAGGTGGATCAAGCATAGAATGCGAGACCAAAAGATCAATCCAAACCATGTGAATGAAATACATAGAGCAAAAAGCCACACAACTGCTGACTGTAGCCCGAACACCCCCCCCTCCACCCACCATAGTTCATCTTTCAAGGCCAAAATATTTTCCAAAGATTTATAATGCAAGTATTCCTGACCAACCACCCATATCATTATTATGGAAATGTCTTAAGAGATGGCAACTTCATTTCTGTCGAATATATAAAAGCAGCAAATGTCAAGAATAAGAGTATCACTTTTAATCATGGATATAGAAACAAGATCAAACATCTCTTGTGATGTATCTTTATACCAAAATAGTGAAGGACGTGGGCAAACAGCTGGAGAGATAAACACTAATCCTTTCTTTAATGGGGAATGATAGGACAGAAACAAAAGGTGTACAAAGAGGAACCCTGAATTACCCTACTCCCTTCATCCAAACCATATCCAAACCCTTAAAGCCCAACCCTCAGAATCCTTGGGGTCATGAATGAAAATAGGACCTCATCAGTGACAGCATGGCGCCGTTCCTGGTGTTCCCTTACTAGTGGCTGCAGAATGTCCACCAACACTTTCTTGAGTTCCCCAGTCAGCATTTCACCACTGCTGTAATCCTGGAATGCACAACATAGCTGCATTTATCTTTTGAAATTTATCACAACAGAGCAAAAATCTATATCTCTCTCAAAGATTGAGGTCACTGTTTTTGTTTGTGTAATTGCAACAATATTCACTTCTTTGTTTGCCCATCAACCAAGACCACCGTGATACCTTGTGGATCTTTGCAAGTTGTTCATCATCTTCTAAAAAGAATGTCAGGTACATGTAAGAAACATCCACCTCACAGCAACCACCCAGACGTCGGTGCTCTTCCAGCGTATCTCTTCCCCCAGAGAAAGCATATTTGTTTATCTGCAAGAAAACAAGTATGATGGAGAATTGACAATAGAGGAGAGGAGTAGAGAGACGAGTTTAGGCAAGATGGTGATAAGTGGGAGCATCACAGGGAATACATTTTATACTTACCATATAATAGGGAAGGCATCGATAGCAACCATTTTTTTCCTTTAAAAAAAAAAAATGAAAACCCTTATGAATTATTTTATAAGAAAAAAATAATTACTTTTATGTAACAAAAATACTTGCTGCATAAACCTGGTGTTGGCTTCGCGGTTAGGGTGGTGGCTTGGGATCCTAGTGTCCTGAGTTCAAGCCCTGTTTTCCGCTGAATTAACACCAGGGGGTTGACTCAGCCTATCATCCTTCCGAGGTCGGCGAAATGAGTACCAGTATAGCAGCCAAACGGCTGCACACGAAGGGAAGGGGTATTGAGGGATTGATTAAATCTGGTATTGGTGTGGCACAGGCATGATGGGCCGAATGGCATCCTCCTGCGCAAAAATTTCCTTATAACATTTCAAAAATATCAAAAGCATTATTAAATACCGTTATGACTGTTTTATGGATGACAAATACCAGTATGAGATCATTTTAGCATCGGGCTAACAGGATGGCTTAAAGGTACGCACACTCCCCTCTAAGCTGTTTAGCCTGACTTCCAATCTCAGTGTTTCACAGGCAGGGTGATTCATCAATGTGTGTGCCATTCCTCGGATGGACGTTAAACAGGGGTCCGTTTTCCAGCATTCATTGGTGGAAATTAAAGATCCGATGCTGTCCTTCGTGAAGAGTAGGTGAGCTATTGCTGGTATCATGGCCAAGTTCCTGCCCTAACCTTCAGGATGCATCAGTGGCACAGCTACGCCCTCAGCCAAAGATGCTACGGTGAATCCTTGTCTAACAGGTAAAGACAAAGTAGGTGGTAGATAATGATAATAATAATAACAAGAGGTGCTATGCTATATAACTGCGAACAGTTTTGTCAGAGATATGGTTGTCGGAGGCAAGGACACAAGAATTGAGGCAAAATCCATAAGCCCCAGTTTTGGACAAAGTCCAATGGGGGCTAATAACATGAAGTGTCATGTTATAGTACGAGTTAATACTTTTTGTTTTGAGCAATTTGCCTTCTTATACCTGGCATTGGCTTAATGGTTTGGGTGGTGGGCTTGGGATCATAGGATCCCGAGTTCAAATCGTGCTCAGCTGTTGAATGAATACCAGGTGGGGTTGACTCTGCCTGTCATCCTTCCTAAGTCGGCAAAATGAGTGCCAGCATGCTGGTATACTGTGTCGGAGTGGCGACCCGTCTGGCATTGTACCCAATAGCCCAGGAGACTGCTTAGGCAGCACCAACACTCTGCACAGAGTATGGTCCCATTGGATGGATTTGCCTTCTCGAATGCCATCACTCTTTTACCCATGCTTACTGTATATGATTGAAGTATTCTTTCAGGAATATTGTGTCAAATATTCTGTAGTACATTCCGCAGTTCAATAAGGTCAGTTGGATTCCTCGTTCTTCTGTTTCCAGGTTGTCCCTCCAATATGACCTCGGTGGGACTCATGTCGGGACTGGGGTGGCCATTCTAACCCGGGACTGGAGTACACCAGATGTAACCTTGTTCGCCGAATACTGTTTTACTATATTGGAAGTGAGTTTTGGATAATTATGGTGTATGGAAATACACACACACACACACACACACACACACACACACACACACACACACACACACACACACACACACACACACACACACACACACACACACACACACACACACACACACACACACACACACACGAAGCCCTGTCTCCTGCTGCGCGGAGGGCGGGCTAATAATAGTGTTTATACAGTGCCTTTTGCTTATGGATACAAGATGCTGAGAGAAAGAAAGAAAGGAGGGTGGGAGGAAGGGAGGAATGAAAATCAGCGACACTGCTGGATATAAATATATCTTCAGGTACTTTTTAAAAGATTCAACTATCCTTATATTTCTGATTGAAATTGGGAGCTTGTTCCAAAGCCATGAGGCATTTGATTGAAAGGAACTGTATATTGCCTGCCTTTTTGTAAAATTTATGTACAAGTGAAAGAGCTGCTGGAGAACGAAGTGAGTAAGGTGTTCTCTGCTGTGTAATACATGATGAGATGTGCAGTACTGTGCAAAAGTTTAGGTTATTTTTCCCTTTGGTGGTGCTATTCTCCATGAAACATTTGTGGGAAGTTAGACGTTTGCATTATAGGTCGATCATAATTCAAATTTCTGTGAGTTATTTTAATAGCGAACAAAGTGAGCTTAATACTTAACGCGTGCACGTGAGAGAATAGGAAACAACAACAGCAACAACACAATAGCCCTAGCTATTTGGAATCCGTGTCGTTAGCTATGACTTTTTGCTTCCGGTTGTTGTTAAACGCTGTGGGGTGTATAAACACGATTGGGTTTTATTTCTATCTTGTGAATATTACTTAACGCGTGCACATGAGAGAATAGGAAACAACAAAAACAACACAATACCCTGGCAATTGTGAATCCGTGTCATTGGCTATGACCATTTTGCTTCCGTTTTTGTTTTGTTTCCGGTTTTTTTCATGGGGAATGATGCAAGCCGGGAGATCATGACCGGAAGTGTTTATTTATTTATTCAATTATTTTTTTCCCAAAGTTAATTTTATACTTCCGAAAGTGATTTTTTTCATGACTGGAAGTGTTTATTTTGTATTTAACATTACCGGGAGTGATTTTGAAACTCTTTCCGGAACTTTTAATTTCTTTTACTCTTGACTAGAAGTGATCGTTTATTTATTTATTTATTCATTCAATTATTTTTCCCCAAAGTTAATTTTAATAAAGATATCTCCCACATCATCAAAAAATATTTTTTAATCGTGATTTACATTATTTGATGGCTGATCCCGAATCCATGCCGAAGTAACCGGAAATTGCGTCAAAATCATCAGCTGTGCGGCGCTTACATGTACCACGGTATAGTTGGCAAGTATACAGTTGTGAACAAGTTTTATGTAAAGTCAGAAGCGAATGCAAGAAGAATTCTACGTTCGCTTCTCGGCTTTGCCTATTCCATATCACCATTACCTTTAAGTAGCTATCTTCTATAATAATAAATGTCAATGTGTCAGTCAGTGTGTATCATCAATAACTACAAATCCATGAAACCTAGCAGTCCAAAAGTTTGCATGCTTATGTAGGGAACTCCAAGGGAGTGCATGAATGAATACTGGGTATTTGGGTAAATTTAAGCACCCCTTTTGAAGATGATTTATGGCTTACCTTCATCAAAGGCTTATCCTTGGTTATCCCAACTTCATCTTTCAGGGGGTCTTAGCAGCCATTTTGATTCAGCCTCCTCAAAAAGCCTTGCTTTGGAAACATGATCTACTCTCGTTGACTAAATAATTGGTGAAATCTGGAGTGAACTGTAAAACATGTTAAGAAATTAACGATGTTTTTGTTTTTGCTTGTGTGTAAAATTACCAATCAGCTTGCTACACTTGCCAAGCCAGCCATTCCTTCTCATCCGTTTCGTTTGAGTGCTTGCTTGAGTGCTTAAGCCACTTGGCGAGTGTTCTAAAAGCTGCCTGGTTGTTCATTTGAGAGCCATGGCGATATACAACAAAAGTACCTGCACTGTCCCTTTGCTCAACATAACCAAAAATACATCGAGCGAGGTACAAAGTTCAGCCCCCACCCACCTGTTTTAGGCCCTGCAGTGTCGGTTGGTGCCTTGCCCACTGAAAATGTTGTGCAATTTTTTTTTAATTTTTTTTTTTTACATGTTTCCCCTTTTTGTGCGATCTGTTTTCATTATACCACCGTCACTTCGACATGTACAAATACATCTTCAGGTACTTTTTAAAAGTATTACCGCAATTACTTTTTAACATTTTTAAAAGTATTGTGTCGATAAATACATACATGTATTACCGCAACGGAACTTGGAGTGTGTGTGTGTGTGTGTGTGTGTGTGTGTGTGTGTGTGTGTGTGTGTGTGTGTGTGTGTGTGTGTGTGTGTGTGTGTGTGTGTGTGTGTGTGTGTGTGTGTGTGTGTGTGTGTCCAGGCTGTAACCTTTTTACCGTCAAATTTTCAACAAAGCTCAAATATGGAGAACACAAATTAATAAGTTGGTCAAAAGGTCAAAGGTCAGCATCACATAAAATCATCAATTTTTATCCAATAGATCTGAAATTTTAATTATCATTTGAGCTTTTGTAAGCAGCAACTTTTTTTTACCATTTGAGCTTTTATAATCAAATTTTCAACAAAGCTTTATTATGAGAATATAGAGAAGACAAATTAAGAATTTGGTCAAAAGCACCGTTTAGTATATAGAAGAAGAAGAAGTCTGAATACAAAGTGGATGGGCTTTGCATTTTCAGATGCTTACCAGTTATCATTATTATAATCTGTGAAGTCAACATTGTACCGCTGTGTAAAGAGTGTAAAGAGTATTGCAAGATTGCAAGATGTAAAGATACGTGTAATACGTAATACAAGATGTAAAGATACGTGTAATATGTAATACGTGTAAAGAATATTGCAAGATGATCTAAAAGCACCAACAGCAATCTTTCTCCAACAAAGACATCCAACCTCTTGTTTGTTTGATTGCATTATTTTTGTATACAAATTTAATACAACATCTCAGCTCATGAAATAACATGGTGTTAAAGGATAAAAAATACACCCGTGTGGGGGTGACGGTCATCTCTATAATACCACAAGTTCTCAATGTTCAGTTCAGGTAACCGCGAAACAGTCCAAACTAACCGTTTAGATTAAAATAATTCACAGAGATACACTAGGATAATACTACTAATGACATAATTAATAAATATGTATTGTTCATTTAGTAACCGGATTAACACATCAGAATCACCAGTAAGTGCAATACGTGGTTTTCCAGTCCGTCCACTCTCTGGGGACATTTCACTTCCGGTTGTAGAAAAAAAAAAAAAAACGAAAAATAGGCTTAGCTCTCGGAGATTATGATAATCCTGTAGATTATTCTTCACTGGTTATAATGCAACTTTCAGAATGAAAATTGGTCAAGTATTTATAGAGATATTGAGGTTTGAAAAATCGTTAGAGCGAGCAAATTCATTAATTATTAATTCCACAGATGTTTCGTGACACTGCACAAAGTAACATGTCAGGTATGAAAAAACATTTTGTATGCCAGATTCATTAATTATTAATTCATTAATTATGGAATGTACTCATTGATATATTAATCAGAAAGCCCGAAGCATGTAGCATACTTTATTACTTATCCCCTCATTCGGGATCCGTGGCCTCGTCCCACAGCCTGCAGCCCTATGTCCGCCGGTGATTATGTTAGATATCGGCACGATCGAGAGGAGCCTGCGAATTATCCCTGCTGATGCACTGAATTGATGCAATCGTTCGGCCAGAATATTCGTTGTCAAGATGTTCCGTGATTAAATCACCAATACAGTCACTCGAATTTATACTGCCGACATACTTCTTAACAAATCACCTTCGCCCCAGAAACCACAGTCAATCTGAACCACGCTGGCCACTGCTCAGACGCCATGACCGGACTACTGCGCAGTTCTACTACACAGTTTGGTTAAAGATGACTCGGCATTTTGGCGCGCGCGCACGAAATTATATTTTGAAAATAAATGCCGACGTTTACATTTCGGGTTTTGAAACTTTTGCACCTTCGGCAGAAAATATATAAATATGAAAGGCTAAAAATGTGTTTTATATTTATATTTCATTTCTCCTTCCTTCCTTCCTTTGCGAATCGCATCGGCGTTTTTGGCCATCTTCCAGATCACGTGACGATCAAACGGGAAGGAAATTCAAAAATCTGTCCGGTTAGATACAAGATAATATTTTTTACTATCATAATCAATAAACAGTTGCCGAATATCTTGTAGAATGGTAGACTAGATAGGTTTTGAAAATGGCGATTTTTATAACTTACGTGACCTCGTGACCTCGTCCCTGACCTTGAACCCGGACAAAAGTTTTATCGTTATGCAACACTCATCGACCTCTACCCACATACTAAGTTTCATCAAGATCGGAAAGAAAAATTGTTCACGGACGTACGGACGGATGTACGGACATTTGGTCCGGCTTTATTAGGTCATCTCGGTGGAGATGACTTAAAAAAAATTAACTGGCAGTGGGGCAATGGGGGCAGCATTGGATATAACAATTAAGGAAGGGAATGAACAAAGAGGAAAAGAAGAGAGTGCGGAAGGGAAGAAACAATAACCCGCAAGCATGAGGGTTGGATTAGGTAGGTTTCATAGGAGTAGAAAAGAACACAAGTAGAGATGGGAGATAACAAGGACAGTGGTGCAACACTTATTTAGTCTTAAACCTAAAAGGAAGAGTGCAATTGAACCATCTCAAGGAAGCAGTTCCACAAATGTAAGAAAAAAAGGAATAAAGGACTGGAGGTGGGTGGAAAGCTTGGATTTTGAAAGTTTATCCAGGAAGGGATTACTGGAACAATGTGTGCGTCCTCAATGAGCTAGGGACGGTTGGAGTGCTAAGAGAACAGATTAGATGGAGCTCGAGCGGAGGAGAGGCAGGAAGAAATACAGTGGCCAGACATATTTGTGATGTCAGAGCAACAGGCCTTGAGCTTCCGCCTCATTTCAGGGGATGCCAATAATGTTGAGATATTTAAATTCACAGAGAATACAGCAGAGATAGATATGATGCTGGGGCATCAGCCAATAGGGGACAGAAGTACACTTTTGAATTACGGACAAAGGCCATGTAGGCTGGATTTTTAGCTCACCTAGAACGCAGTTCCAGGGGCTTATGCGATGGCGTGTCATCCGTCCGTCCACAAATAATTGCAACTTCGTCAATGAAACTACACATACGATTTCGATGAAACTTTACCACAGCGTTCAGCACCATGTATGTACTAAGGTTTGTTCGCAGCATTTAATTTGTTTTTTTTTCAGGCTCTGAGGGGGTTTACCGAGGGAATTTACAGCCCCCCCCCCAAAGAGGTATTTGCTTTCTTCCCAGAAACGACACCCAATTCCAATGAAACCTGACTTCAACCTTCATCACCCATGATTTACCAAAGTTTGTTCATTTCATGAGAAAAATCATGCTCCAAGGGAGTGAAAGGGGGAGGAGGAGGAGAGGAGATGGGGACCAGACTCTGTGCAGAGCGTTGGTGCGACGTAAGCAGTCTCCTTGGCTATTGGGCACAATTCTGAACGGGCCGCCACTCCGACACAGTATACCAGCATGCTGCACTAATTTTGCCGACCTCGGAAGGATTTGTTTAAGAAGGATTAACCCCATCTGGTATTAATTCAACAGCTGAGCGGGATTTGAACTCAGGACCCTTGGATCCAAAGCCCGCCACCCTAACCGTTAGGCCAACACCAGGCATAAGGGGGGTTGCCCCCCAGAATACGTATTTGCTTTCTTCTAAGAAACTACACGCACAATTTAGATGAAGCGACCACAACCTTCATCACCCATGATGTACCAAAGTTTGTTCATGCCATGAAAAATTTTAAGGTATAAAGGGGTCCACTGGGGGGTAGCCCCCAAAAAGAAATTGTGTGCTTCAGCTTTATTGCAGGAGAAGCTTCGGCCTTCCAGTCCTAACAAATCTCACACTCCCACTATCTCTTTCCAAAAGGACCATCTGGACCCCCCCCCCTCCCATCAACTTTCTCAACAATCCTCTGGAAGAAGGCCTTTCATTCAAGCTTTTGGGTCTCACTAGCTATCATGATCTTTCCTGGGAAAGACACATTTCAAATCCTCCATCGTGCAAAGTCCTTCCTTGGCACACCTGAGCTCCTGACCACATACAAAGCTTTCTTCCTAAGCCTGATGGAGTACTGCTCTTCTCTCTAGGCTGATGCTCCCGCCTGACGCCTTTTTCGGCTTCACGCTGCAGGAATCAAGGCATTTAGGATCATTGGTATCTCCCGTGATGAAGCTTGAATCTTTGGGTCTCTCATTCTCTCACCGCAGGCAGGTCGGTGGTCTTTGTTTTCGACCATCTCCTCTCCGGAATCGCCCCCCCCCTTTGCTCTGTCTGTGATCTGTCCCCCCTATATTTCCGCAGGGTGCTCAAGGTCTGATAAAAAAACGCTTTTAGTGAAACTGCCAAAATCAGAATCGCTGCTCACCTTCACTCTTTCATTCGTCTTTTTTCCTGCCACCGGAACAAACTCCCACACTCTCTTCAATCCCATTCCTTCCTACAGGTTTTCAAAACAACTGTTTACCAGTTCAAAAGATCGAACCCTTGTATGTCAAAACATATAATTTGGCAAATAAAGCAGGATGCCAAACTGTGTTGAATGCTTCATATATGTCCAAGGAGATGGTCCTGACCTCTTGTTTGAGATTTAGCATGTCCAACCATTGCTGAAAGAGTAGTAATAGTAGTAGTAGTAGTACAAAAAATAAAAAAATAGTTCATTGACAGGACTGGAATTTGAAATAATCCAGAATTAATTGACGGGACCAGAATTTTAAATTATGTTCAAAGAAAAAAAAGTGACATCAGCAGCAATGATGGATTTGATGACTTGCATATTATTAGAATTAAGCTTACTGTTATGTCGTTCAGAGGATTTGTTTTTGCATTCTTCTTTTGGATTATAGTGATGTTTAGGGACATGGGAAGCAGGCAAATAAGGACAGGCTGCAGAGTGCAGACTGAGACCAAAGAGCAGCAGAGGAGGATTTGAAAGCATGGGCACTGATGTCATCTGGGCCTGTTGCCAATGAAGAGTCAAGCTGGACAGACCTTTCTCAACACTTTAGGAGTCAGCTGCTGGCTTGATTGTGAAAAGAGACAAAATCAAGGGAGCCGTGAGTGCGAGGAGGAATGTGGTGTCGAGCGGGATTGATTGGATACATGAGATTTGGAGGCAAGCACTGAGTTGTGATGGCAAACACCAAGTTGTGACTTTGTTGAACATCAGGTAAAGCATTTGGAGAAATAACCAGATTATAATGAAAAGCAATACAAAGGCAACTTTTTTGTTTCTATGAAGATAATTAAAACATAATATAAACATCTAATTTTTCTATCACCCTCATAACAGCCCTGGAACCAGAAGCACATCAGAATGTACTGGCAGATTTTGAATGCACCTTGTTCTTGATCTGCTTAGGGGTATCAGTGAGGAATATGGCAGAGTAGGCATCACTAGCACTCATTTTGGACCGTGCCCCTTGTAGTGCAGGGAAAAACGTTGCATGCAGCAATGCTGGTTTGGGGCAACCCAGGCGTGGTGCAACATCCCTCGTCATACGAAAGTATGGGTCCTGAAGATAATTGGGGAGTTTGGGGATGTAGTTGTAAGATTGAAAAAGTTACAGGGACAGGGGTAAAGAATATCAGATAGTAAAGAACAAGATGAAAACAATTATGAGTTAAGGTAGTTGAGTTTGGTCCAACCAAACATTATATTATGTATGAAATGCAATACTAATGTGACATGAGATGAGCTCATTTTATTCAAACTCATAGCCATAGGAGCCAAATGCAAAACCGAGTCACCTGGTCAATGGCACATGGAATGAGGCAAGGCACATCTTCTCGCTGCTGAAAGGTGTGAGGGAATGAAGAGCTGAAGGATGGTGCGGCTTGTACAGCTGGAAAGGCAATCTTACCTGGGAATGGTTGAGGGTGTTGGAGTGAAAGTATGAATAAAGATGGAAAATGTGTAGGTTTGACTATGTACAAGAGGAGGTTACTATTCACGTTCATTCAGATAGCTTTTTCTCTCTTGTTCTCACCAATGCAGTCACTATCTCCAAATCCAAAGATGCCCTTGACCTGATTAAAGGTCACCAACTTCTGAATACGAACCACATTTCGATAAAACTCTCGGCACTGCCTGCAACACACAAGGCTTATAAAATCATTGCAACCACTCTTTATCTTACCCTTTATTGCAGAGATAATAAAGAAAATGTGAGAAATAATTTGGTTATACTTTTTGTTTTTGAAAATAAATATATGCTTAAAGTAAACCATTCAAAAAGAACAATACTTCAAGACATTATCACATCTACCAACTCACTTAAATTTATCCACACAGACTCAAAAAGAGAAAAACTCACAAAATGTCATGTAGAAATGTATTCTCATTAGATAATACATCTTAAATTTGAAGACGGGCCCAAAACTGGCCATGGGTGATTATTTTTCGAAGCGGATGATTCGCAGCGGACGAGGCTGCTCGGTTTCATGGTTTTGGAGTTATGGAGAAGACACGCACGCACGCACGCACACCAGTGAAGATTCATGTGTAGTTTTAGAACTTCTAATTCTGTTTTAAGTGTTTTTATAAATAAGGAGTTACTGGAAAGTGTTTCCCATGAGGGGACAGACATTGTCCAATTTAAAGATAACTAGGTTAAGACATCCCATCTATTTATTCTCAGTGGAACTGGGTGGAGCCAGACAGGATGGAGGCATCACCTCATGTTCCGACCACCAACAGGAGTCTCCTCCATAGCAGTCTGTCAGCAAGCCAGGGTGAGGATTTGTTCGTTGCCAACGCTGGGGTCTGTGGGTGTCCTCAGGAGGTGGAGACTCTTGGAGGACTCAGGGCAGGATTTGGGGCCTTTGGGTGGGGAATAGTGAGGCCCTCAGGGGCCAGGGCAAATATTGGTATAACTCCTGGGTCATGATTGCTAGGGCCCCTAGAGGCAGAGACCATTGTGGCACGTGATTTATTAGCCTCTGGAGGCAGAGACTTGCGGCAGTGCCGGGGTTGGACACAAAAGCCCAACCCCAACAGGAACATGCTCTTTTGACACAGGTCTGACTCCTGCTCTTGCCTTGGTGGAGATGAGGCAGCACTGTGCAGGTTCATCGACAGCATTGGCTCTTAACCTGGGGGACGTGAGTAATTTCCAGAGGGGGCGCAAGCCCGGAGAAAGAAGTAGGAATTTCTCTAATTATTTTTGGAATGATCTCAACAAGTGTTTGCATTATATCGTGATGAGCATAAAAAAACAAAAGTATCACCTTTAATAATTTTCGTTTTCTCTTCGCGACTAGGCCAACCATTTTCTGTATTAACATTAATTTAAATTTAATATTAAAATTTATATTTTATTTTAATATTAAAATAAAAATTTCCATGGATTTGCAGTACCTATTTCAAACTAAATCATTTGCAATGAGTGCAAAAGAGCGGAAGCATCTTGACGAACATATTCGATTTGGATTTGTGTCCCTCCAAAAGTGTGACACAGAGGTACCCCAGAGCGTAATGTGCTACAAGAGTCTGAGCAATGATGGCATGCAGCCCACACGCTTGGAACGCCACTTGAAGACAATGCATCCTGCACTAGCTGCCAAACCCAATGCATTCTTTGAAACAAAAGGCAATCCTTGAAACAAGCCAAGATGGACAGCAGTGGAGCATTTCGGCAACAGACTTCAAAGGTTGTTGATGCTTCCTATGAGGTCGCCATGTTGATTGCAAAGAGCAAAAAGAGCCATAACATCGGAGAGATTCTCATAAAACCAAGTGTACTGCATGCAGCAGAGCTCATTCTGGGGAAGGATATGCAAACAAGCTTTCCCAAATCTCTCTATCAAACGACACTGTCAAGGGAAGGATCGATGAAATGTCTCAAGACATCAAAGATCAAGTTCTCGACCAAGTAAGAGCTTCTCCTGTATTTGCCATCCAGTTGGACGAAAGGACTGATGTTGCTCAGTGTTCTCAGCTACTGATGTATGCTCGTTTGGTGTCAGGCAACAGTGTAAAAGAGGAAATGCTCTTCTGCCATCCCATGGAAAATTATACAACAGCAACAGATATTTTTCAAGTGGTATCAAACTTCTTCCAGGAAAATAAACTTTCGTGGAACTCGCTGGTAGGGGTGTGTACTGATGGAGCTCCGGCCATGTTTGGTTTGCAATCTGGTTTCATAACAAGAGTGAAAGAAAAAAAGTCCATCTGCTATAGGTACGCATTGCACCCTTCATCGTGAAGCCTTAGCATCCCAAACTCCACCTGCTGAAATGAGGGATGTCATGAACCTGGCTATCAAGGTAGTTAACTTCATCAAAGCTGGAGCCGTAAACAGTCGTCTCTTCAAACAACTGTGTGTGGATATGGATTTTGAACATCAAGCTTTGCTTTTCCACACAAACGTACGATGGCTTTCGAAGGAAAACTTGCTTGGACGGCTTTATGAACTACGACAAGAAGTGGCAACATTTCTAGATTCGCAGCAGAAAGCAGATCTCCATGACAAGTTCCAGTCTGAAGGATTTTTGCTATCTCTAGCTTACCTGGAAGACATCTTTGAAGCACTGAATGCCATCAACCTCAAACTCCAAGGGAAAAACATCAACATTGTCATGCACCATGTCATCATTCGAGCCTTCATGGCCAAACTCGACTTCAGGAAATGTCAAATTCAGGATGGAAATACAGCCAGTTTTGCTAACTTGGATTCTGCTCTCATTCAACAGTTACCTTGATTCTGAGTTAAAGAAACAAATAATTACTCATCTGACTGAATTGAAAGCAGAATTCATCAGATACTTACTTCCCAGATATAGATGAGAAGCGCGAAGCCTGGAAATTCATTAGGAACCCACTTCAATGTGAAGTATCTGATATTTCAGACGAAGTGCAAGAGGAGTTTCTTGAGTTAAAGTTCAACTCCTCGGCTGAAGAAGACTTCAAAAAACTGGATCTAGAGACGTTCTGGGTCACGTACCTTCCTATTTACCCTTTACCCTTGATCTCACATCAAGCTCTTCAGATTCTGACAATGTTTGGATCAACGTATCTTTATGAAGCTGCATTTTCCACACTCGTTGCTGTCAAGACCAAGTACAGAAACAAGCTGAACGTTGAAGGGGACTTGCGTTGTGCTCTCTCTGGCATTCAACCACGCATTCAAGATCTGGTAGCTAAGAAGCAATGTGAAGTATCTCATTAAATGTCATCTCATGAAATATGCCATGCGTATGAGTGTTGCTTATACAGAATTATTTGTTCAATAAAAAGACTAAAAATACATTTTTTTCAGTTTTTCCTTTTAATTCAGGAGGGATTTTTAATCATTTGGTTGAAGATGTGAGGATCTAGGTCATGCAGAGGTCATGCAGAAGGAGAGGGGGGAGGGAGGGGGGAGGGGGGCGTGGAGGCAAGGACCAACTACTAGAGGGGGCGTGGTGGTAAAAAGGTTAAGAACCACTGATCTACAGCTTCCTGCCCCAACTATGACTGTGCTCTTCACCACATGCGTTTCCCTCTGTGCTGTTTCTTGTACGAGTGCTTGAGTGTGTGTGGCACCGAAGGGAAATTTTGTCTCTCTGGATTTCTCTTCATACCGTGTCTTGTGTAACAATATTTTCATTTTTTTTAAGGAACAGCATGTCTCGTTTTTCCACCATTTTGATGCAAAGATTATCGGATTCATTTGGAATCACTGGAGAATTAAATTTATTGAAATCATCGATACAATAAGAGAGCCATTTATGTGTGTCTGTCACCATTTTTTATCAGAGATGGCCAAACGGATCTTTGTCAACCTTTCAGTGGTTCATCAGTGAGTACAGGGGAGTTTTTAGACAAAAAAAAACTTCTTAAAATATGGGGAAAATTTTGGATTTTTAAAAAATTCCTCTTTAGTTTAAATCTCTATCATATTGACTTTCACATAGCTTTTGTAGCTATGTGAAAGTAATACGAAATGAGGCCCAACCCCATTCCTTAATAGGTGTCGGGAAGTATTTTGGCCCCCACAAAAAAAAAAGGAAAAATTTATTTTTGATTTCTTCAAAATGCCAACAGGCTTAGAACACCACCAAGCAACGCCGGGTGCCCTGCTAGTGTTTTATAACCGGCAAGCACGTGGCGTTGCTGGACCACAGGCCAGCAATAACCACTCGGTGCTGGCTTGTGAGAAAAAGTTTAGTTTGGCTATATTGATGTGTCAGCTTCAGCGTAATGGTAATTATGTCATTTTTCGTCCATAATTCTGAGAGAATTAACCTGTCTAAAAGGATGGGATCTTCACTTGTTAAAATTATTATTATTATTATTATTATAAATATTTTTATTATTAGTATTATTATTAGTCGTATTATTATTATAATAATATACCTCAGCAGAAGGTATTGGCTGAAGGCCTATTTGAGAAGTACCGTAAAATTCAGACCATTGAGCGCATCGTTATATAAGCCGCATCCCCTAAATTAAAAAAAAAATCTGGAATTTAAACACACACAAGCCGCACTGGTTTATAAGCCGCAAATGTTGCACAAAAAAAACAAGCGCAAAAACGTCCGAAAATTAGCCACAAAAAAGTGATCGATCTTGCTTTGAGTCTAATCTGAACAGTAGAAACACCCCAACCATCCACTCTCTGTGTGTTAACCCAGTCTTTAAGTTAGTCTTCCAGTTTGGGCCATCGGCATTTCCTACCTCTGAAAGCCTTTGTTGACTTTTTGCAGCGAAAAAGTTCACCCCTCTGAGTTTTGAATTTCTCGTGTGGACCTCTTGTTTCTTCATGCCGCACTCTTACCAAATCAATATCTCTCTAAATATATTCTGAGGTCGCAAACTCATCACTGAAGAAAGCAGGGAAACACACAAACAGCCGCGGCGATCAGGGAAGACACTTGGAGTGTGGATTGAACTTTTTCTAGCTCAGCTCTGGTTTACCTCGCTCATTCTACGTTTTTCAAGTTTCAGTTAACAATGCAAGGTAATAAACGTAAATATAAATACCATATAGATAAATAATGACGTCGATCCAAGTAAGAAGAATAACCTCTCTGCGACGAGTCAGGAAAATTAATTGACTTTCTGCAGGAAGAGGACTTTTACAGTGAATTTTGAATTCACGAAGAGTCAAAACCAGTTTTGAAACCTTATGTGAATCTAAACATAGACTGGAGACTGATGACAACAACTTGATTTGGCCTGAACGCATCATCGGGAAAACCCACAACATCGGAACAATCCATAAACAAGCCGCATCGTTATTTTAGCCACAGAGGTCGAAGTTGAGGGAAAAAGTTGCGGCTAATAGTCCGAAGTTTACGGTAGTGAAATCCTTGATGTGAGGTGGATGATCTAGTAATGGCTAACGTCAACCAGAAAACTACACCTGTGGAGAAGAGGGTGCGTACACGTCGCTGAAGCTGTCGAAGGCATGTCCTCCTTCCAGTGGATGACACTGTCATCCAATTATTCCCCAACCATTTCTCTACCACTTGCATGGTTTGTACTACTTTTGTACCATAAAAAAACAACCAAAAACACAACGGAGTTCCAGCTATAATGACTTGGAAACTTGCCACCGTTTCCCTGGGCTTGCCTCAGCGTGGGTGACTTGTCGACTGCATCCTCCATGGTTGCTTCACTCCACCACACAACAGCAATGCTAATCATATCTTAGTCGGTAGTCTCGACGTCTGGGGATGAGTCTCTGACCTCAACCTCTCCCTGCTGCAACCTGTTGGTCAAAAGTCCCAATGTGACGTCTGTATTTCGGTCATGCAGAAGGAGAAAACTGATAACCCTTCTGTGCCTGGACCCGATTAGTCAGTGTGAAATCCTCTTTCCACACTTAGTCTAGATCGTCCAGTGTCCTCCTGGTACCTTACCAACTATCGGGTGGTAGAATATATCTGGCAGGTACAGTACTAGACTTCAACTACACCCATCAAGTTAGGAGTATGTACCTTAACCTTGGCCATCGCCATCTTCTGTATCGTGTTGTCAATGAGAATTTTATTTTTAATTGTTGTGGTTGAATTTCAAGGTACTGGTCCTTCACAAACACCTTCTTCACGGATCTGCTGCAACCAGTGTCGTTCAAAATCTGTAACATCCATAAAATTCTCACCTTCTTTTGGGTCGTGAGTGTCCTCAATAGCATTTTAGTTTACCCAAATAAAATACAATTATCCATTAATAGCTTGACAACTAAAACAAATTTTGTGGTGAAAAAAATCTCAATTTTAACCCCATGCTCACCCCATGTACTCAAAGTCAGAGAAGATGAAAGTGCTCTCAGGGTTGAAGCCACAAGCAATGATGTCTTTTGCATTTTCAAGTGCCAGGCGCTGGGTCTCCTCCAGACTCAAATCCTTCCACAAAAACTTTTCGTCGTCAGTAAGTTGGATAACCAGTGGCACGCGAAATATGTCCTGCAACCACCTAAAGGAAGCGTATGAATGTGGGGAGAGCAGTTTGTCCAGTTAAGCTTTTACACTGGATTAATCAGCATTTATTATGGGGGGGTTGGGGGGGGAGGGCAGAAAGATAGCCATGAAAAAGCATGAGGTAATGCATCCCTTAAAACACTAAAGTTAATACAGCCCAATTCAAATTTTTAAAAATGAACCAGATATGCCAGCAGGAATCGAAAAATAGATGCAACAATAATTCCACATGGTTGCACATGCAAAAAACTAAACACAGCGAGTGGTCTCTCTAGAGTATGAATAACTGCCAATTCAAAAAGGGCCCGATGTACACCACTTCTCCAATTTGAATACTGCACTGACAATTTAAATGTCAACAATTTTAATAGTAGCCTGGTGTTGGCTCAGTGGTTAGGGTGGCGGCTTGGGATCCGAGGGTCCTGAGTTCAAGCCTCGTTGCCCGCTGAATTAATTCATCAGGGGGTTGACTCAGCCTGCCATCCTTCCGAGGTCGGCAAAATGAGTACCAGCTTGCTGGGATGACCGAGTCATTCAAGTATCCTGCGTCAGAGTGGCGACCTGTCCAGGATTGTGCCCAATAGCCAAGGAGACTGCTTCGGCAGCACCAACGCTCTGTACAGAGTATGGTCCCAATGGACAATTTTAATAGGTTGTGGTTTTTTTTTTTTTTTTAGTTTAAGCTATCACTTCTCGTGCATTGCAACATATAAATAAACCTGCATCCTGATTCTCTTATGCTACTTTAATGTCCATTCAAAATGGCAAGCGTCAATTTAAGAATAACTCACAACTATGACATACGTAAGGACGCAAAAATGAACACAATAAGATGACAAAAAAGTTGTCACTGACAAAACTGCTTGAAACTCTCTAATGACCCAAATTTACCATATTTATATGAGCAGATTCCTGAGGGCTGCAGTCTGCAATATTAATAGACTAGGTCAATTTTCAGAAAATTTAATGGTGGAGGCATTTCCTGTTTACGGCTGGCAAACACCTTTTTTAGATGTATTTATATGTTCTAAATCAATCTAGGGGGTTTGCCCGGCTGTATTTTCAATGATTAACCCATAAACTTGACAAATCCAAGATGGCCACCATCGCTTGTAGAAAATACCAAAATTATTGTATCTCTTGAACTACTTGACCAATATCAATGATGTTGATGTCTATATTAGGGTTTTCACACATGCTTGATCAGTTGGAATAAGTTTTAAGTTGATTGTAGGTCAAAGTCATGCATTGGGACAAAGGTCAAGGTCATATTTTGACCTCTTGGTGCAGAAATAGGCATATCTCATGAGGAACCTGGTCGACACTAATATGTTTTATCTGTCTTTGCAGGCATGTGGCTATATGACTTGTAGCAATGCATGCTGATCCAGCTTCAAGAAAACGGGGAGTCTTGTTAAATTATGTCAAATGTATAATATGTCAAGAAGAAAACAAACAACACCTTGTTACACCTACATGTGATGGCCTTAAGACAATCCATAATGCAAGACAAATTCGACTGATGTTACAGAATGACAATTTTAGATCTGCAACTGATCGGCTTACTGATGTGTTAGCTGCATGTTCTTCTCCATCAATAACATGTCACAATGGATGCCGTGCCTATACAAGTGCTTACAAACTTGAAAGACTGAAAGCTGCAGATATAACACTTGATCAAATTCAATGTTGTTCTTCAGCCCCCACAACCCTTGAAGAAGAAATCCTCCTACGAAGTAAGGTGACACAGATCAACTGGAACCTCTGCATATTTTGCCGAGAGACCAAAGGAAAAGTCCACCTTATACAGGAGAAGCAAGTTAGCAAACAAATCCTAGAAGCAGCCGAGTATGACCCAAGTTTGAGGACACAACTGGCTTGTGTAAATGATCTCATAGCAGCTGATGGCAAACATCACAGTACCTGGCATGTCACGTTCAAATGTAGCACTGACAAAATAAGCAAATCAGCACTAAATGCCAGTGATGTAGTATTGCTTTGGCTTTGTCATGAGCTTGAGCAATTAGCATCACATGCTGATATTCTAGAGCTTACAGATGTGTGGAAAAGATATTGTTCACAAGCTAATGAAGCGGACATCACCATTCCATCATCATTTATGAGTCGAAGGAGCATATTCAAAGATAAGTTAGCTGAACGTGTGGATGGTGTGTATGAAGTTATAGTTCTCCATGATCAAGCACGCACAGAACACTACTCATCCCAACCAAGTTCCGCCACATCCCATTATCTGACATGGTGAAGGATGATAGAGTAAAGCTCACTATTTTCTCCATTCAAGCATCAAACGGATGACTCGTTTCTCTCCATGATGCATGTTGCACTACGCATAAAAGGTGATATGTTATCACATCCGAAGCCTGATGGAATTGACCGGTTGATAAAGTGCTGGTAACCTCTGACCACACTCTTATTAGGCATCTGATCAAGTAATAATTATATAAGTAAACCAGAACATTTGCAGTTTTAATCAATGTTATCAGCTAAGTCTTTTCACCTGTCTAATCTGTGTTTAACTTAAATTTTCAAGTTTATATTCACATATCGGATCAAAGGTCTATTCTAAAATATGACAAGGACAATTGAACATTGAGTTGCTAAAGGCACTGAAATTTTAAGAATGCCATTATACAGGCACATGATCGTTCTCAGTAGATCATAAAGTATGATTGAGAATGTTGATTAGGGTGTTCGAAAAAAATGAAAGTTTGATTTTTGCTGCTCCCTGATTTTGCCTTTGTTCCAATACCCCATAAGAACTTATAGGTCAAAAATGAACAATATTCCATGATATTTAGGGGTTCCAAAAGTTGGCACAATTATGTCCATTATGGAGAGGGCATTTTGCACTGCAATGTCAAAAAGCTCATCTCGGTCTCCTTGGAAAAACTCTTCTTTCATCCTATATGACTGCTGTGGTTTTTGACGATTCTTTTTCAGCTCTTGATATAGATGGTAAAGCTTCATCACCCTTTCCTGACATTTGTCCAGTGGCTGGATGGGAATCCGGGCTTTTTCCCAAAGTTCCGAAACAGTTTCAATGGTCCGCTTTGCACTTTCCTTAATAGTACTTCCATGCTCCGTGTGGCGGTATAAGAAATTGCACAGAACTGCTCCGTTAGTTGGCAAGCCAGCACAGTGAATATCTGCTGTAGGTTTGCCAACCAACCATACTGACAAAGAACTCATTGTGGTGCTTGCAGTTGCCATGACACAATCTGAAAAAGGAAGGTATGTAAATTCCAATGAAAATATCAAACAACCATATTAATTGTGAAGTGTACTGCATTGCGCATATTCGACGGCAAGTTGTCAGTTACAGTTTGGCAAATTTCAACAATATTGTGCCAACTTGAGGAACCCCTAAACATCCTTCAAACTGCTTCATATTTGGTGTGTATGTTTCCACTATCAAATGGAACAAAGGCACACCCAGGGAGCATGAATATTCATACTTTTATTTTTACCCCCTATTATGAAGCACCCTCATGTTGATGTTATATCTAGTTATTTTGTAAAAGAAAAGGGAGTTGTCATGATCGTTATTTTCACTGTCTCATGTCATGTTTGCAAGACACAATAAAGAGAACCTCATTTTGGAGTTGACTTCCTGCATGCTGGATTCTGTGTTTAATGTGGTGCATGTTTTGAAGCATTACAGCTTGTAACAGGCTTTAATGAACATTATAAGATATGTATCATGCATGTGTTGATATTTGATTTAAGCAGTTTATAAATTAACAAAGTCTTGCCAGCCGTTTCTGCTTTATTGAGATGCAAAAATTCAGTTATGATTTCCCATTCATTATGAAACTCATTTGGTAACTGCACCCCTCTTCTACATTGATCAATGACAAAATATAACTATAGCTGTATTCATTTACAGTCAGTATATCCCATATCTGAACCATGATATTATAATAAAGTTAAGTCACTCATTTAAAGTCAGTCAGTGATAAAATTTGCCCTAATGTGGTGGGCATCTTGATTTCTTAACATATTGGGGTCGAAATAATGGTTTCAATGTATTCCTTGTACCTAAAAAGATACAAACAGATGTTTAACCTCTGCCATCGAAGATGGACGGAGGTTACTGTTTTCACCCGTCTGTTTGTTTGTTTGTTTGTGAACAGTATTACGGAAAAACTCCTGGACGGATTTCAACGATACTTGGTGGGTGGATTAGGTATGGCCCAAGGATCATGCCATTAGATTTTGGACTTGGTCAAAAGTCCAATATGGCTGCTATGGGGGCCATTTTGAAAAAAATATTTAATTTTTTTTTTTGCATTTCTACATGTTTTAAGTGATTTCCAACCAAAAAATAATTTGTTATAGGAAAAAAAACCCCCAAATTTTGCAACATTTTTTCAAAAAATTTTCAATTTTATTTGAAAAATATATGAATTTTTTTTTTTTGCATTTCTACGTTTTAAGTGATTTCCAACCCCCTCCCAACCCAAAAAAATTTGTTAGAGGAAATAAAAACAAATTTTGCACCTATTTTTTCAAAAAAAAATGATTTTTTTTTTGGGCATTTCTACATGCGCGTCGATCCAGTTTAGTTTATTCAATCGTGGTTCAGTAGAGTCTGATCCGTTTTGTCCTACAATGAATAGGATATCAGGTTCACTTAAGTGACCCAGCAGTATTGGCGGCAGAGGTTTTGCACTCTACCAAGTGCTCCCCCTCTAGTTTTTTATGTTCTTACAATGTTTGGCACCAAAGATATGAAAAAAACGAATTTTTCATGTATTGGTGACGGCCATTTTCATCTTGCCAAAACTTCGTTTTTGCAAGATCTGTTGCTTGGTAAGTTTTTTTTTTGTTTGTTTGTCTGTAATCATTGGATTTTTCACCTTTATATCTCTCTGTAGAGCACAATTCTCATCGGAAACTCTTGTGGGTACACATATCGTAGTATTATTACAATACCATTCAGCACACATAAAGGTCAAGGTCAAGGTCAAAGGTCAAGGTCACTTTGCGTTAAATCATGGTCGCCGAAACCCTTATTTTTTGAGTAATTTTAATCGAATCATCTCCAAACTTTATGGGAATGTAGTATATGGTCTGGCGCTCAGCTGATTAGTTTTTGGTGGCGATTGGCCTTGACCTTCATGGTTAGCGCCGAAGGTCGAAATATTTTGACCCCAAGGTCAAATTTTGAAATCTTAGGTACCATATCGTGTAATACCTCATATGAAAACCCTTTATGAGTGCTTTCTAGATATGTCAAGCTTGAGACATTATGATGTCATTTGGTGACGTTATGAGGCAAACGCATATTTTTCATGGTTACTCTGTAGAACGATTCTCATCGGAATCTCTCGTAGGCAGATATTCCTCAAGGAGTTGCTCCTGGTGGATAGCAGCTCTGTTCACCTCAGTGTGACCTTAAAGAAGTCACACGTGGTCACCTTTTGGCAAGATAAGGGTGGCACCCTGCGGGTGACATTGGTTTTTATTGATTTATCAAGTTTATGGGTTAACCATTGAAAATGCAGCTGGGCAAACCTCCTAGTTCGATTTTGAACATATAAATACATCTAAAAAAGTTGTTTGTCAGCTGTAAACATGAATATGCCTCCACCATTAACATTTTCTGAAAATTGACCTCGTCTACCTCCTGAGATATGCTTATTTCTGCACCAAGAGGTCAAAATATGACCTTGACCTTTGTCCCAATGCATGACCTTGACCTAAAATTAACTTAAAACTTATTCCAAATGATCAAGCATGTGTGAAAACCCTGATATAGACATCAACATCATTGATATTGGTCAAGTAGTTCCAGAGATGCAATAATTTAGGTATTTTCTATAAGCGATGGTGGCCATCTTGGATTTGTCAAGTTTATGGGTTAATCATTGAAAATACAGCCGGGCAAACCCCGAGATTGATTTATAACCTATAAATACATCTAAAAAGTTGTTTGCCAGCCGTAAACATGAATGCCTCCACAACTTTAAATATGTACATTTTCCCAGATTCTGCCCAGTCTATAATGGGATGTGTTGAAAATGCATAAACCTAATCGACAACCTTGATCAATGGATAAGAACCAACTATGGTACAGGACTCCATATTGGCTGCGAAGATGTACATCCATTGCCATCCTCCTACAAGTTTTTTTGTTTTATTTTCGCTCTACGAAAGGAAAAAAAGAGGAGAGAGAGAGAGAGGAGGGGAGGAAACTGAAGCTTGCAAGTAAAATGGTTGAGTTAGGAAAGGTTAATGGGGTTAATGAAGGTAATGTGTCAAAATTGGGGATGAGAAGAGGTGGTGGTGCACTGTTTGCTTGAAGTCTGAGAGGAAAGAGTGGGACAGAACAGCCTCTGCAATGTGGTTCCATAGACTATAAATGAGGAATAAAAGAGTTGGTATGCAGTCAGCCTGGATTTTGGAAGTTTAACCAGGATGGGTTTACTGGAAGAATGTGTGCAACCTGGAGTTACTGGGGATGGTCGGAGGACCGAGAGAACAGAAAGAGCAATCTTGGAGAACGGTGGGTTAAACAATGGTACGGTGGGGTGGGGTGGGGTGGGCCTTCCTTGCCCTTCTACCACTGCATAAATTTGCAAATCCCTGCATACATTTGTGAGACAAAAAAGCAGAGATCTAATTGGCATAAGTCTGTCATATTTGATCAACATATCTTCTTCTTTATCAGCCACAGTTATTCGCACATTATTATGGGGTTGGACAGGGGAAGCTTGGCCCAAGTCTTTCACGAACTGGCTGACCAGGCCTGGTGTTCGATTAAGGTTAGGGCAAGAACTTGTGATTTGGCCAGGGTGACAGCGAGAGATCACCTGCTCTTCACAACAGACACTGTGGGATCTTTAACATCCACCAACTGATGCCAGCAGATAGGACGCCTGTTTAACGTTCATATTTGACAAATATATAAAAATATGTGTCAGTTCCCCAACTATAGCGAGAAATTCTTGCAAGCAAAAACATGCACAAGATAATGAAGGGGAACAAGTGCTGTACTTGGTAAAAATGAATGGCACTAGATGTCCAAGATGCATGGCCTCTGAGGAAGGGCCACGTCCAGTGTAGAGATAGAATGGTCGTCCAGCTTCATGTGCATCCAAGATCTGCTCGAAATCCCTACAAGAATAAACATCATAAACTCAAAGCGCAAAATCAGCTGCTTAAGTCAAAATCAGAAGGTTGTTTTAAAGTAGGGAAACCAACATATTTAAAGAAGAAGGCTGCATCGCCAAAGCCAAACTCCAAAAATGCACAACTCTAAAGGCCATGAGATATGGGACATTCTCCATACCTCACAACCAGCTGATTGTGAAAAAAATACAACCAATGACTGTGCACAGGGAGCACTAAGCACCCACCTGTGAGAAAAGAATATTCCACGGCGAAGGAATGGATGAGCTCGTTGTCCTGTTACTCTCTCAACTCTTTCTATCAGCTCTGAAGTAATCTTTGTGCTGCCAAAACGTACTACATTGCAGGGTTTGGAAGAGAGGTGAAAAAGATAGGTGGAGGGGCAACAATTAACCACACATCATCTTAAATTATGTGAAGTTGGAAATGAAAATAATGGCCAGATAGAGTAACTAGTGTCTCTCACATAAAATACATCAGTTAAAAGAGCTCAGAAGCTCAAGGATTTAATATTATCACGTGAGAGGCTTTGCTAACGCAGACTGTCTGAGTCAGAGGTCTGATAAAAGCCTCTGCAAATGCCGTAACGATGTTAGAATTTACTCCATTCCTTTTTACCAATTTACAATCCCCCAAGGATTGCTCAAATCCACACTGAAACTGGCAGTTGTTAGTGCGCAGAAAGGCAAAAGGCAGGAAGACGTTTCTAAGCAAATAATGGTTTATTAAAAAAAACAATATGCGGTGCAAGGAAGGAAAGAACAATCGATAAATACGGAACAGGACTGGCGGCGGACAGACATAGATAGGGATAGGAGGAGGGTGGGGGGGGGTCACACACTTATGTAAAAGAAGAACTATTTCCCACTATGGCACCAAAATACCAGATTCAAACAGACAAAAGGGGTCACAGGTGAGAACTTTAGGCAGGCACAAGCTGGTCTCTGCTGTACCATACATGACCTTTGGTCGTGAACATTGTGTAAGCTGGTAATGGTGCCAGCAGGGTGAAATGCTGCTCAGAAGAGTTATGGCGATGAGGAGGCCAAGAGACGAGGGAGGCGGTCAAGCAGAGATAGTATGTCTTCTTTATAAAATGTAATCTGCACGCACATACATGAAAATGGCCTTTATCACCTCAGGGACTAGCTTCCCAACAAGTGGCTGATCCCATTCATTAGCCACCTGCTGTCTCTGGGCAGCGCCATCTTCCAGGCCATTCCTCCCTGCAGAGCAGCCCCTGGTAAAGGTGTTCCGCCCCTCTCCAGTGCCTGCTAGCTCACTTCCAGGCCACGGCCCACTGTGTTCTGGCCAAACAGCCTCTGATTATTACTTTTAAAGCATGCAGCACTTTCCCGTGCCTTTGTGTCAAAGTCCTCCACCTGGCCTACCCTGTACGGAAGGTCGAATACAAAACAACCTTACTCCATACTGTTCTAGGATTATGATCACGGCCTTCTGGGTGCACATATTACGCACGACTCACCCCTGACAAATCCCCAATACAGGAGTAAATCTAAACTACACGATTCACAAGGTCCATAATAATCCTAACACAATTGAGCGGTGGACTTCCCCTTCACCTCCCCCCCAAACTCCCCATTTCCACATTATACAGCCACCTCCCCAGAACCTTGTGCTCCTGCCAGGGCTCTCCATCGGGAACTCAAGATTCCGGCTTCAACACTTAGACACACACACAAAATTATTTAATCCAGTAAATTAGAGAGGGGTGTGGGGAGGTGAGCTGCAGTTACCTTTTCTGCTCCCCTTAAATATCTGTCCATCAAAATTTCCATAAAAATCACAAAAGGTACAAAATTCTTTCATTCAGGTCTTTTTATCGTTCAATTTTACTCTGCCGCCCTCGACTTAAGATGGTGTCCTTTGGGCGGTGGGACAAGATGGCAAGATGCAAAAACAAGCAAGCCTACCTTGTATGACAATCTAACTTAACCAAATACAAACAACCATCTAATTGACCATGTCCCCCAGTATACGTCACCTGCTCCAGCTGTCAGCTGAGCCAAAGTACCCAATTTAAAATCTACATACCAATTGTTTGTGCTATCTGCACCATAAAGTACTGTACCTCTTGATGTCATTGGCCAAAGTCCATGTCCTTTTATAAATCAGACAGAATAATGCACAAAACCAACCAATATACTTGAAAAAGCTTTGCTTTCCACAAGTAATAATAAATAAATAAATAAACCTTTTAAACAATGCATTTGCAGCATTTTTCAAGAACGTATCCCCCACGAATAGCAGGGTCCGACATAGCGCGCACATGCACACATACAGTGTACACACACACACACACACACACACACACACACACACACACACACACACACACACACACACACACACACACACACACACACACACACACACTTCTCTGAACCAGTCAAAAGTTTGGACACACCTACTCATTCAAGGGTTTTTCTTTATTATTACTATTTTCTACATTGTGGAATAATAGTGAAGACATCAAAACTATGAAATAACACATAGGAATTATGCAGTAACCAAAAAAGTGTGAAGCAAATCAAAGTATATTTTATATTTTAGATTCTTCAAAGTGACCACCCTTTGCTTTGATGATAGCCTTGCACTCTTGGGATTCTCTCATCCAGCTTCATGAGGTAGTCACCTGGAATGCCTTTCCAATCTTGAAGGAGTTCCCACATATGCTGAGCACTTGTTGGCTGCCTTTCCTTCACTCTGCGGTCCAACATCTCAATTGGGTTTAGGTCGGATTATTGTGGAGGCCAGGTCATCTGATGCAGCACTCTATCACTCTCCTTATTGGTCAAATAGCCCTTACACAGCCTGGAGGTGTGTTTTGGGTCATTGTCCTGTTGAAAAACAAATGATCGTCCCACAAAGCACAAACCAGATGGGATGGTGTATCACTGCAGAATGCTGTGGTAGCCATGCTGGTTAAGTGTGCCTTGAATTCTAAATATATTGCCGACAGTGTCACCAGCAAAGCATCCCCACACCATCACACCTCCTCAATGCTTCACGGTGGGAACCACACATGCAGAGATCATCCGTTCACCTTCTCGGTCTCACAAAGAAACGGCGGTTGGAACCAAAAATCCCAAATTTGGACTCATCAGACCAAAGGACAGATTTCCACCGGCCCAATGTCCGTTGCTCGTGTTTCTTGGCCCAAGCAAGTCTCTTCTTCTGATTTGCCTCCTTCAGCAGTGGTTTCTTTGCAGCAATTCCACCATGAAGGCCTGATTCACGCACAGTCTCCTCTGAACAGTTGATGCTGAGATGTGTGTGTTACTTGAACTCTGTGAGGCATTTACTTGGGCTGCAATCTGAGGTGTTAATTGGCAATTTCTGAGGCTGGTAACTAATAAACTTTTCCTCTACAGTAGAGGTAACTCTGGGTCTTCCTTTCCTGTGGCGGTCCTCATGAGAGCCAGTTTTGTCATAGCGTTTGATGGTTTTTGTCACTGCACTTGAAGAAACTTTCAAAGCTCTTGAAATTTTCTGGAACGACTGACCTTCATGTCTTAAAGTAATGATGGACTGTCATTTCTCTTTGCTTAGTTAAGTTGTTCTTACCATAATATGGACTATGACAGGACAGACAAAATAATGGTCTTTTACCAAATAGGGCTATTTACTATATAACTTGTCACAACACAACTGATTAGCTCAAACACATTAAGAAGGAAAGAAGTTCCACAAATTAACTTTTAACAAGGCACACCTGTTCATAAAAAAAGCATTCCAGGTGACTGCCTCAAGAAACTGGTTGAGAGAATGCCAAGAGTGTGCAAAGCTGTCATCAAGGTAAAGAGTGGCTACTTTGAAGAATCTAAAATATAAAATATACTGAGACGTTCATGGGACTTGAACAGTCCCGCCAACGTAGGATGAGCCGAAACGCTGGAGGCGGTTTATCGGTTTACAATCCAAGGGTGGTGGTTCTGATCGCTCTCTAGCAAACGGGACGAGGAAGGTGGCACGAGTCACTTTTTACTGAGTTAATAACGTTTATTTCTACACAAGAGCGATAAGAAGGCTCGGCAAGAGGAGGGATCCGTGGGCGATTCGACGAAAGGTGGTGTGGATTCGGGCGTGGGGGAAAACACAAACAATTTCAATGGATATACAGCAAAATGTAAAGAATCAATTCATCGGTACACGAATCTCAAACCCTCTAAGGCGCCAGGCACAGGCACACACACACACACACACACACACACACACACACACACACACACACACACACACACACACACACACACACACACACACACACACACACACACACACTAGCTAGTTCGTCAGGCTTGCCCATGGTGTCGATGCAAAAGTCATTGGATTGGTGCCGGACGAGCTGGCATTGCGCCTGTCAGGGGCAGGAGACACGGTGGTGCAGATGTTCCGTGAAACCTTCCGTGCAGAAATTGTGGTTCTTGGCCTGTGAGCTCCAACCAGCCACCGTGGTGTTGTTCTTGGTGGTGTCGACCTCCTGCAGTGTGGGCCCAAAACCCCTCACAGCCACCAGGGAACCCAGTTCATGCGCTAAGATGGGAGCAGGAGAGGGAGGCAGGTCTGCCCACTGTCTGGTCCCGTACCCAGAGAGGGCAGAACACGAGAGCCAAACGAAGTGAGGCACGAGGCACAGCAAGGCCACGAGGAACGACGAATCGAGGAACGAGCAAGCGCAACGAGAGAGCGCTGAGAGAAGAGAGCCTCGACAAGAGGGGCTAAGAGAAGAGAGCCTCGACAAAAGGGGTGAGCAAACTGCCCAGCTATTTTTATCTCTCTCTCCTCCAGTCAGATCGTTTCATCCTCATGAGTCCTCGTAACTTCCCACGGAGCCCCATTATTGGTCTTCCGCCTGCCGCCTTCCGCCAATCGTCATCAAGGGGGCGGAGCCATCCGCAGCACCGTTCTGTCACATCACGGCAAGCCTACAGGAAATACTAAAAGGGAATACACATCAACACTTACCCTAACCCATCTCCCTATCTAATTAAGTGACAGTTATCATTTCTCCCTCAAAGAAATGGGCATGTACTCGACAATTTATCACCACTGATTTCCTACTTCATTACATCGAGATCCTGGTACAACTCAAACAGCATGGCATACCTAATTACACATCCTAATTACCCTTTGAATGCATACCCCCCCCCCCCAGAAGTAACAATACTTTGATTTGTTTTACACTTTTTTGGTTGCTACATAATTCCATTTGTGTTATTTCATCGTGTTGATGACTTCACTATTATTCTACAATGTAGAAAATAGTAAAAATAAAGAAAAACCCTTGAATGAGTAGGTGTCCAAACTTTTGACTGGTACAGTATATGTGTGTGTGCGTGCGCGTGTGTGTGTATACGTACATGTATGTATGTGTGTGCGTGCGCGTGTGTGTGTATACGTACATGTATGTATGTATGTATGTATATATAAATATATATATATATATATATATATATATATATATATATATAAATATATATATATATATATATATATATATAAATATATATATATAAATATATATATATATATATATATATATAAATATATATATATATATATAAATATATATATATATATATATATATATATATATATATATATATATATATATATATCTTGTGTAGGCCTTCTTGGTTGCTTTACGTAGCAGTTTCAGCGAGAAGAGCAA
>NC_140967.1:41834187-41919187 GCF_056783735.1 Eptatretus burgeri
GGCAGTGTATCAAATACTTGTTCTCCCCACTGTGTGTATATGTGTATATATATATATATATATATATATATATATATATATATATATATATATATATATATATATATATATATATATATATATATATATATATATATATGTATGTATGTATATATATATATATATATATATATATGTATATATATATATATATATATATATATATATATATATATATATATATATATATATATATATATTGTTGTGGGCCAGGGGTCGGTGGCGAGAATAACCGTTAGGTGGAGAAGTTTACGCCATCTCCCACCAGACTCCCCGGAATTTATAGGCCATCGCTCCGGATAACTCCAAAGCTGGCGGGTCTATTAATCGACCGTGAAACGCCAATATCTCGCCCGCGTGGCGTAGGGTTAATTGTCTAGATCCCAAAATACCTAAATAACCACGCAGTCTTGGCTACCGGGGATTCACGTCCCCGGCACGTCTTTCTCGAACCGGGTCACTCTACCGACTGCGGTAGAGTTTCAACTAGCGACTACCAACTCCGGCTCGGTGGCAGCCGAGCGGAAACTGCCAAAGCCGTGCCGGCTCGGATCAACGGATTATCAAGGATGAAACCCCGTCTAAACTCAGACCCGGACCATGCTAGACAAAATAAAGAAAGGACGGAAACGAGCTGGGAACATTTCTAATAATTTATTTTACAGTAAAAGACAAAGGCAAGAATAAACGCAAATATGCAGGAAGTATTTACAATGATCCAAAAATACTTATTCAGTTCTAATTGAAGACGGGCCCACACGCAGACACACACACAAAAAGAAAAGAAACCCCAGAGTTCTTTATTGGATCCTCCAGCCGGTGAGAGAGAGAGAGAGAGAGAGAGAGGGAGAGAGGGAGAGAGAGGGGAGAGAGAGAGGGAGAGAGGGAGAGAGGGAGAGAGGGGAGAGAGGGAGAGAGAGGGGAGAGAGGGAGAGAGGGAGAGAGGGGAGAGAGGGAGAGAGGGAGAGAGGGGAGAGAGGGGAGAGAGGGAGAGAGGGGAGAGAGGGGAGAGAGGGAGAGAGGGAGAGAGGGAGAGAGGGGAGAGAGGGGAGAGAGGGAGAGAGGGGAGAGAGGGAGAGAGGGAGAGAGGGAGAGAGGGGAGAGAGGGGAGAGAGGGAGAGAGGGAGAGAGGGAGAGAGAGAGAGAGAGAGAGAGAGAGAGAGAGAGAGAGAGAGAGAGAGAGAGAGAGAGAGAGAGAGAGAGAGAGAGAGAGAGAGAGAGAGAGAGAGAGAGAGACGAGTTGGGGGTCAGAGTTCGGTAGGTACCTGACCGTCGGAGGGAGGGTGTGCTCCATGATGCGGCACCTGACAAAGGTCGTTGGTCCGATCCCCAGTCGCACGTGGGGGACTCGAGGCCCGTGGCTGAGTTCGGGTGGCGAATAATCGGGGTCCACGGAGGGGGGTCAGGGTCGCTCTGTCCTTCCTTGTGGGGGGCCAGCAGAGACACGTTCGCCACCTCGATGGCCCTCTGCTCAACCCTCATGACAGCAAAAACCCCTTTGTAACAGCAACATCGACCTCCTGTGACCACTCTTCGTAATCACCCCTCGTAACCACCCCTTCGTAACAGCAAAAACCCTTAAGAACCTCTCAAAACTCTCGTGCAACCCACCAACATCGGCTCAGAGAGTCTCTGGAATTTATGGACCTCCCTCAGTGGGGAAGGACCTTGGTCAGCACACCTCGCTGTTCGCCTCTAGTTGGCCAGGATCCTACGGGCACAGCCTTCCTGGGCAGGGTTTCGGCCATATCTTGAGCAAGCCGCCCCTCCCCTCCACGCGTGTTTGAGGAAGGTGGATGGTGGTGAAGCCACCATTGCGTGTGGAACGTTCGTGGAAGCCAAGGACTGGGACCGCGAGGCCACATATTCGACATCACAACGATGTACTGCGAATATTCGAATCGACGATATTCAAAAAAAACATCACAACGCACATATTCGACTCTCCCACAAGACAAAAGGAAGGGACCTGTCTCACACGTACTTATCGGCATAACTAACTTTGGGACCTGAATGTTGAATGCGCATGGCTTCCAGATTCGTAACAATACAGTCATGCACCACTTAACGACGGGGTTACGTTCTGAGAAACGTGTCGTTAAGCGACGTCGTCGTTGTGCGAACATCTTTTTTTTTCAGTTTCGTTTTCGAACATCGTACTTACACAAACTGAGACACCTCGGCTATATGGTGTAGCCTATTGCTCCTCGGATACAAACCTGTACAGCATGTTTCTGTACTCAATACTGTCGACAATTGTAACACACATCCAAGAGACAGAAGACACGTTAGTTTTACCTTTGTGCTGTTCATGACGGCCATCAGTGTTGTTAGCAGCAGCTTACAACCTCCTCTCACATCGATTATAGAAAGGTGAATAAATAGCGTTTGGATTTTACAAATCCGTAATCATTGCATCGATGTTATAATTTACAAATGAATAAACGAGCACCTGTCCATTGTGATATATTTTCGGAACAGTGCGATTGTTTGAACAACATAAAAAGCTTCACTAAAAATAAATCTGTGTTTTAATTGACGAACACAACGATTTACTCGTGGAATTCTTCAATGCAAAGGTAATTTACTTGCAAGAAGGTAAACGTGGAAACATTGGTTCAGTTTGAAAGCCAATTTCCTTGAATCCCGATTTAGCACGACCCTGTTTTTTAGCGATGACATTTTATGGACCTCAACGATCGCATTATAACAGGGCCACACTGTCGTTTATTATCATTATGAGGTATTATGTACTGTACAGTGTACCTGATTGTATGTGTTATTTTTATACGAGGCGACATCACTCGGCGATAGGAATTTTTCAGCTACATGTTTTTTCATTTTTTTATTTATTTTTTTTCAGAGCTGGCAGATCCGTCGTATGTGCGATCCGTCGTTACCCGGATCGTTGTTAAGCGGCGCATGACTATATATATATATATATACATATATATATATATATATACATATATATATATATATATATATATATATATATATATATATATATATATATATATATACATACACAGGCCCCCCTAACAAATGGACGCCAACGTTGTCAGACGGAATGAAAACCCGTCATTCTTGTTACAAAAACAGCTAAAATTGATGAAAAAGCGGCCGAAATTGAAACTAACACAGTAATTACGGTCGCAATAGCAGATATAACCGAAACCAACATGTTTATTCTACACGCAAGAACGGTCGTGACGGACACAAGAACGGTCAATCCCGAAATAAAACGGTGGGGAATGGAAGCAACATCGGTTATTTCCGTCGCGAAACGGCGGAGACCGAAGCGAAAGCGATTAATTCTGGTTACCATAACGTGGGAAACATGGCGGCTTGAAAAGTTCTTGAAGTTATGGGAAGTTAACTTTAACGTAGTCTGCCTTGAATATATCATGTCTATTAATGAAAACCCGTTTGTGGTCCGGGATATTATACAAGCAGCGATAAATGCGCCCTCTTGACTTAATGTGTGGCTGACATTTCGTGTAATTCGTACCCCCGTGCTGCAGCGATCAGTGACGATTGATCGTTTATATTTGCAAGAGGTAAAACTTGATAGTAATAATAAATTGCAAATTCCAATAAAATAACAAAGTTCATATGAAGTAAAAACTGTAAAAAGATCCCAAACACGATCCCCTATGTTGAACTGGGCATACACAACTAGCGATCCTTCACTCGGGGGCTCGAAATACAGGCAAACCAAACATTATCATCACAACAAAATTCGGTTTGATAAATTGTTAAAACTACATCAGGTAATACCCACTATATATTGTTGCGGTTGAGGAAATTCGCAAACCACCATTCAGGTCCCGTAGGTGAGATATCTCTGTAAGTACATGTGTAGTTAGCCCCAAACCCGTTGTTTAGAGGGAATAAATGTGATTCATTCGGGCTGCGACGCTTTGAGATAGTCGTTTTTCTGTTCTATCTTTATTTTGAACCAACCACGTCTCAACCGCCATCACACAACAACCACCAACCGCAACGCCGCTTCACAACAACAACAATGCCAACAGCCACGACCTTTACCCTCACAACTCGCTCCCGCAAACATCGCATCACCACCATTCCAAGCGTCACCGTGGCCATGGACCACCACAATAAACCCTCCACCACCTTCACCTCTCCTCCTTTCACTGCCATTCCCGCACCACTTGTGAGCACCGAGCGTCAGGCTGTCCTGGACTCGTACAAGGTGCGCGCCGAACCGCGAGTGCAAAGTGCGGCCTTTCCGAGGAGAATTCGGATCAGGAATGATACACGCCCACTTCTGATCTGTCCAATCAGCAAGCGCGGGGCGGTTTGGCCCCGCCTCCAGGCGCGTCGGTGTAGAATCGCGATATGCAAATTCTAAGATCAGGGGAGACTCACGCCCCTTTTTCTCCGTCCAATGGGCGAGCGTGGCTCCACCCCCGAGCTCGTTCTGATCCAGAAATTTGGATATGGGTTCTCCTGCCGGACTATAAAGCGCCGAGCGCGGGGCGAATGGAGTCAGTTTTGGAAGAGTCAGTTTTGGAGAGCAGAGTGTGGCAGCGGCAGAGTGTGGCAGCGGCCGTCAGTTTCGGAAGAGTCAGTCTGGAGAGGTCGGAGAGCCGATTGGAGCTCGCAGTCTGTCGGGGTTCGGAGTCTGTCGGGGAGCTGCAGAGAGAGGAAGCCTGGAGCTTGGAGCGCGGTCGAGTCGGGTTGGAGCACGGAGTGAGTCGGGAGGCGAGGGCGTACAGGTGGTTTGCTGCAGTCGGCTGAGGAGAATTGCGGAGGAGACCGGATAGCTCGGGTCCGAGGCAAGGAAGACGGCCATCGGCGACGAGCTCGCAGAGGAATCGCTCGTCGCGGGACCCAAGCAAGCCAGCTATCCTCTTTCCCCAGAGCATCAACAATTCCCACCTTTTTTCCCCCCGCGCTGAGATAGTGCGAAAAGAGGGGCCCCGTTCCCACCCCACTCCAAGCAGTGCCAACGAAACCCGCGAAGGAGCGCGGAGTCGGGGCGCCGCCGCGCCACCACATTGGCGGCTCATCACAAAGACACGGGTAGGATCCACCCGGTCTCGCGGACCTGACCGCTCTTTCAGGTCCCGCACAAATATTGGCCCACAGGCCCCGTCTGCCCCCTTGTCTTTGAGGGTGGCCCTTTTCTTTTACTTTTGAGTAAATGTGTTGTTGGCGCCGTATGTAAAGTAAAACTGTGTAAGTGTTGCCGTGTGCACGCGTAGTCGGTTGTAGATCTGCATTGTTGTGTTTCTTTTGTTACATCTGCTTTTGGTGCATAATTGTTGTAATTGTATATGTGTGCTCGCCGTGTACCGCGGAATAAATGTGCATTATGTTGAACTGTTTTCCCGTTTCGCTTCGTCTTTTCTTCAATTGAATCTCCATCTTGCTTCACGTAAAGGGTTGGTAGTGGGCTTAATACGCCCGATAATTAATCGGAACCGTCGAGGCCGACGATAACACCGCTCGGTTATCCCGTTAGTACGGAACGAGTCGCTTAAGTGACCCGTGTCCGGAGTTGACCTGCGGCGAGGTGCGATCGCCCTGTCTACCCTCCGCGTGGGTACTTAGGTAGGTTGAATTTGGCGAACAACCCTATCCCACGCGGGGGGCCGATTGGCACGATCGTGGTGAGGCCGAAAGGCCCACCCGTGACTAGCTCCCGGCGTTAGTCCGAGAGGGTCACGACAGAATTGTCCGTCCGGTGGGCGACGTGCCGCGATTCGAGTTACGTGGCCGCTCGCACGCCGGCGGGCGCGAATTCGCAACAATATTATCTATATTACATTTATGTTCGAAGCACAAGCACTAAAAATTTACATACTGTAACAGGTCGTTCTACTGCATCCGCCATCTTGTTCGCACTCCAGTAACCGGAATGAACCGCTTTTGTTTCGCTCTCAGACATTTCGCGACAGAAATAACCAATCTTGCTTCCGTTCCCCACCAATCTATTTCGGGATTGTCCGTTCTTGTTTCCGTCACGACCGTTCTTGTGTGTAGAATAAACATGTTGGTTTCCATTCTATATGCTATTGCAACCGTAATTACTGTGTTGGTTTCAATTTCGGCCGCTTTTTCATCAATTTTAGCTGTTTTTGTAACAAGAATGACGGGTTTTCATTCCGTCTGACAACGTTGGCGTCTGTTTGTTAGGGGGGCCTGTATATGTATATATATATATATATATATATATATATATATATATATATATATATATATATATATATATATATATATATATATATATATATATATATATATATATATATATATATATATATATATATATATATATATATATCAGAGGCATCTCCATGAAATAATTCAAATTCACAATGAAAAAAAATATAGACATCTGATGTTCAAGTCTCTCAACCTCACCTCTTCTGTAACCTCAGTTACACAAACCCAACCACTAGCATATAAATCAGCTTCCTTGGTCTTTGATGCAAGAAGTAAGAAATCAATTGAGGTAAAAAATTTAAAGAAGAGTGATAAACATATGTACATAATAGAAGTATTAATTGAAAGTGTGGATAAAATCAAAACCAACTAACCAATGAGTTTATCATAATCCACGCCTTTTGCACTAGATGTCTGTACCGTCCAGGGGTCGACAAAGTCATCAGGATGTTCGGGATCCACTTCATTGGTATCAGGATCCTGTTCTGCTGGAGGCTTGCCAGCTTGGTATGGTTGCCCTGTCAGTTGCTGGAACTCCAATTTGAGATGTAGTAATTTCTGCACAGCAGAGTCAAGCTCTGCCTAGGGCAGAAGAAAGCAAGGGAGGGCAGAAAAACAGAACTTATGTGACTGCACTGACCTACCGTAATAAAAGCTGATCAGCCACAATTAACATATAATTGTGATAACATTGTTAAAATAACAACCATTAATATTTTCATAATTGGCATATTTATCATTATTAATGAAAATGTCTGATATCACAATCAATAATAGAGTACTAAGCCTGGTGTTGGCTTAGTGGTTAGGGTGACTGGCTTGGGATCTTAGGGTCTTGAGTTCAAACCGTTGTCCGCTGAATTAACACCAGGTGAGGTTGACTCAGCCTATCATCCTTACGAGGTCAGCGAAATGAGAATCAGTGTACTGGTATTGGGGCACAACATCAGTAGCACAGTCGTGCCACAACAAAATGATATCTATCCGGCAGCCAAGCTGCCAATATACAAGAATAATAGAGTACTATTGTGACTACTAACTATCTCAATGGCCCCAGTTGTTCTCAACTTCTTGTGGGGTGACTTATAGTCACAATCAAATTCCTGGAAAAGGGGCATTTTTGAATAGAAGTTGGTAACCTGCATTTCTTAGCTAATTTGGGTGTGCTGAATCTGAAAATTGGGGATACCAAGCCAAATTTTGAGGTGACGCAAGTTGAATGGCCATAAAACAAAATGGCCATCAAAACAAAACTGTACCCGAAACAGCTCCTTTGAAGACTCCATTTGCAGAGAAGTTGGTAATGTGTTTCTATCCTCATTCAGGGGTGCTAATCTAAAATATGAGCTTATAAAGGTGAAGTTTAGGGTTTAGTAAGTCAAGTTATGAAAAATAATGGATTTATTCTTTGTACCAAGTGACAAATAATGTATCAAAAGAATGTACCATAATAATGTGTTTATTTGAGAAAATGAACAGTCTGGTATAATGTAAAATGTCACAAACTATTTAATTATTATGGAACATTCGAAAGTCAACATTTAGTGATTTATGGACTTCAAGTGTACAAGCAATCAACTTGTGAATTAATAGTGTCGAAGCAGTCATCAGCCTACTGCTGAAATTCACAAGCAGAAGTAATAATAATGATAATCCTTTTTTATTTATATAGCACTTTTCAAATACAAAGAAATCTCAAAGTGCTGAACAAGGGAAAAATCAGTTGGTCAAATAAAAACAGAAGAAGAAAAAAAGAAATGTAATAATCAAGGTAGAGTAGAGTCAAATTACATAAGAAACAAACATAAACAAAAAAAAAGCCAATTGTGTAAAATACAAACAACAATGGAAGAAGTCAAATTCCTTACAATAGAAATAATAATGGAAAGAGAAAATCACATACAAAAGAAACAAGAAAAAGAGCAATGAGATTGCAGACCCTCATGAGGTCATGTTTTGTGTGGTGTTTGTGTAGTTTTGTGTGGTGTATTTTGTGTGACAATTGTTTACTGGTATGTTACGTAATTAATAACAGACATAATTATAACTGCCACTTTATAACTACTGGCAGTGATGAACGGGTACCAAGACGTGGCTGCCAGACCATGCATCTGATAAAGTTGAAATTTGAAGCATGTATTCCCCATCATGGCAAGATCACAGTAGTGAAGTTTCACGTCGATTGATTAAGTGATTAAAAGAGAAAACATTATTTAATATTTTACTTCAATCCAATATGGCTGCCAAACCATGTAACCTATGATGTCACATGTGACAACCTTTTGCTCCTCAGGATAGGCAGTCATACGTGTAAAGTTTCTCCTCGACCTGTTCAGCCACTTCAGAGAATATTTTTTTTAAAACAAACAAAAAAAAAAACAATGTGGCTGCTGGATCACGTGACCGATGGAATCAAATTTTTTTCAGTGCACCATTTTAACCCTAGATGACTCTAGAAACTTTTCATACTGATCAAATGTGGCATTCTACATATGCAATTATGTCGTCATAACGAAGGCACCTATGACGTCAAAAAATCACACATTCCCCATGAGGAGTGCTTGGCATGTGCAAAGTTTCATTTTTTCCTTTGTGCGGTTTCAGAGATACAGCGGTCCAAAGTTTTTAGGTTTTTCCAACATGGCTGCCACACCACATGACCTGTGATGTCATAATTATTATTAAAACATTTTACATGAGTTGTCGCTCCAATGGTGAAAATTTCGTCTCAATCCAACAAGTGGTTGCGGAGTAAAACACAAAAATTCTGTGCGGACAAACAAACCCACAGACAGACAGACAAACAAACAAACGGACCCAAAGGCAATACCCTCTCCTTCGGGGAGGGTAATAACAATAGAAACTAGAACGACACTCGGTAGAGCGCGCACCTCTGCCAGGCTGAACAGTTTACGTTTTGTATCCCACTGATAGGCCGGATTTGGATTTGGACTTGAACCAAAATCAAATTGGCTTGTTCTGGTTACCCAACCAACTCATCCACCGAGTTTTGTCATAACTTGACCACATCTTTTTGAAATATCATGCTATATATTGTTATACCGCAAGAGGCCAGAGAGCTGGGTCGTAAAGACAATCAATTGATCATCGCCGGCAACACTAAGCTAAGGGGTATGTATGAAAAGCAGCCACGTTGATCGTTAGACCAGATACAGTCCCAGCACAGATAAGCATGGATTGCACCACAACTAGTGTCAAGTTCAGTAGTGATAACACCACTATTAATGGACAATCAGTTGCAAACACAACAGTAGCTCGGGGTCCAAAAAGCAGAGACTGGCTGAGACAGTGACCTCGAGTCGAGACACCTCAGAGATGGCTATCAGATGTAAAAACGATGGTCATCTCGCACTACAGCAAGGAGATCCGGAAGTAACTGCGATATTCTAAACCGCATAATTAAAACCAATTTTGTATGGAAATAAGGGGGTTAGGTTCCAAGGCTTCCAGTAAATAGAGAGGAAGGTGGGCGACAACAAAAATAAAAACATCATAATTTAAATAAACATGTAAAATAAATATAAATCAGCTTTGCAATGAAGTATCCTGCTGCGTTGAAGCAGATTAAACATTCACAGCAGATTAAACATGGCTCTTTCCTTCTATAGTTTGTCAAAAGCTTATACACACACAGACATATATATATATATATATATATATATATATATATATATATATATATATGTATGTATATGTATGTATATATATATATATATATGTGTATATGTATACATACATATATATATATATATATACATACATATATATATATATACATACATATATATATATATATATATATATATATATATATATATATATATATATATATATATATACACACACACATACACGTGTGTGTGTCTCTGTCTCTTCTGTTTCTGTCATGGTGGTTCCCTGCTTCGTGCTGTAAGTACTGTGCTTTGTTGGTTATTTCCTTTCCCCTATTTCGCTCCCTTGTGTCCTTGTATGTGCTTGTGAAGTTCTCCCAGTATTTCCCTTCTTTGTTGTGACGAGACAGGGAGAGAGGAGGAGAGCGGGCAAGGTAGGTTTGTGTGCTTGGCCTAAAGAACCCCGTGTTTTGGGCCTGTGCTCAGCTTGCCATGTTTTCAATGTCGTCGGTTATTGGCTTTCTCATTTATATTTATTTTTAAGCGGTGAAGCTGTATCCTTTTGGCTGTATCCTTCCTTCCATCTGTCCGCCCGCCCGTCAATCCATAAAAAAGGAGGAAAAACCTTTCTAAAACACCATCTTTAATTCCAAAGTGTTGAAAAAGCTAATTGTAAAGGGTAATTACAAAGGATAAATCTCTAAACTTTATCTTCCCTACTTTAAAAAAAAAATTAAGTTAGACTATATAACCAATCACAAATGCAGATAATTATAAAATGTTGTTTTTAGTAATGTGCATGCAGTTTGAAAGAATTTGATGTTTATGTACTGGTATTAACATTGCAGTCGGGCTGCTAATTTGTGGAGTCTCAGTATGTGGCTACACTACAAGAGTAATCAACTACTGTTGTAACCAGTGGAGTGTTTGTAGAAGCTTGAAGCATAATTGATGAAGTGTAAAGGAGGCAGTGATGTAGGGATTGTTATGTGATGGCAATACTGTTAGCTACTCTCGAAACCAACATCATCCCTATCTTGTTTAAAACCTATTTTACTGTAGTGTCATCTCTTCATTGCTTTTTATCTTGTCTGGAATTTACATTCCAGATAAGGTATCGTCATCACACGCCGTCTGTCTGTCCATCTCCTTTTTCGACTTCTCTGGCCAAATTGCTGGGCCGATGCCGCTGAAATTTTGCAGCAACGTTCCTCTCCTGACTGCTAACAGGAATTGCAAAGCTCATTCCGGTGACATGACTTTAAGTTGGTCAAAATGGTGGTCCTGTAAATTCCTTGCAAAATCTTCTTCTCCTGATCCACTTGTCAGAATGCTACCAAATTTGGGTTGCAACTTTAAGCCAGGGTAGGGATGATAAATTGCCGAAGTCATTCCGATCATATGGCCGGAAGTGTGTCAAAATGGACGACAATCAATTTTTGGGAAAAAAATCACGTAAATTCCTTCAAAAATCTTCTTCTAAAGACCCACCAGTCAGAATCCTACCAAATTTGGGTCACAACATTATGGTAAGGTAGGGATGTTAATTATATTTTGGAAATCATGTCGATCACGTCACCGGAAGTGCATCAAAATGGAGGTCGTGCAAATTCCTTCCAAAATCTTCTTCTCTTGACCCACCTGTCAGAATGCCAACAAATTTTGATTGCAACATTATGGAAAGGTAGGGATGTTAATTATATTATGGAAGTCATGTGGATCACGTGACTGGAAATTTGTCAAAATGGTGGACCATAAAATTTTTGGAAAATCACGTAAATTCCTTCAAAAATCTTCCTCACCAGACCCACCAGTCAGAATTCTACCAAATTTGGGTTACAACATTCAGCCAGGACCAAAATAAGCCCAGGGTCCAGTGGTCCTCTTTTTTATTGAGCATAAATATTTTTTATTCACTTATTTCTATAATTTTGACCCTCACCAGAGGAGAGGTTATTGCATTTTGTGTCCGTTTCTTTGTTTGTTTGTCTGTTTGTTTGTCCACACAGAACTTTCATTTTTTTTCTCTGCAACAGCTTGTTGAATTGAGATGAAATTTTCACCATTGGTGCGACTACTCCTGTAGAATGTCTTAATGATAATTATGACATCAGAGGTCACGTGGTGTGGCAGCCATGTTGGAAAAATGGAAAAATCATTGGACCTCTGTACCATTGAAAATTGGACCATTGAAAAGAAATGCTGGGGAGGGTCTGCAATCTCTGGTTGCTCTTTTTCTTGTTTCATAATGTGGAATAACAGAATGGTATGGTACTCAGAAGATACCCAATATTGGAGCAAATGTGCCAAGAGATCTTCGTCAGCAATGTCATATACTGCATGTTTTCCTGCAAGTCTTACGAAATTGTGAAGCGCCGACGTAACGAATGTGCCACCGAGAAACCGTGACTCGAGAAGGTTCTTGATCACGTGGTTCGCTTTCACCTTGATACTGTGACTGGAGTAGGGTTCATGATCACGTATGTCCCGTGTGAAGCACCGGTACATCTCTATTATTTTATTTTCAAAAATAGAACTGGAAAAAAAAGGGATTTCCTGAGGCATGATATTTTTGCTGATATTATTTGATGTCCATATATACGACACTGAGGGAAATGCATTGCGACCCTGCCCCCACTAGGCTGATTGACAGTCGTACAGTCTCGCCCACACCTCGGATCCCTGCCTATTGGTTCATGAAAAAATATTTTCACGAAAAATACAAGTGACCACTATATTCGTTATTGTTGTGTGTCTGTCTGTCTGTCTGTCCCGAACATAGCTCCGTGGGTTTTGATCCGATCCTGATGAAATTTTGGTGGGAGGTTTATATCATGATCTAGTTGAGTTTTCCTGAAAATGGGCGTGGTCCGCCCATTATGGGCGGAGTCACGCCCAAAAAACACGTGTTTTTAGGGGGTAGCCGATTTCAATTTGCATCTTCTCCTAGGGGTTTTGTCGAATCTGACAGGGGTTTCGGTATTTGGTTAGCCCAATGGCACCTGCATAGCCCCACGGAGCTCGATTTTTCATTTTCAGGTCAAGGTCACAAGGTCACGAACTTAGAAAATTGCAAATTGTGTTTTTAGGGGGTAGCCGATTTCAATTTGCATCTTCTCCTAGGGGGTTTGTCGAATCTGGCAGGGGTTTCGGTATTTGGTTAGCCCAATGGCACCTGCATAGCCCCACGGAGCTCGATTTTTCATTTTCGTCCCAAGGTCAAGGTCACAAGGTCACGAACTTAGAAAATTGCGATTTTGACATAAAAATCCATCTTCTCCGAGGGGGTTGTCAAATCTGGCAGGAGTTTCGGTATTTGGTTAGCCCAATGGCACTTGCATAGCCCCATGGAGCTCGATTTTTCATTTTAGTCCCAAGGTCAAGGTCACAAAGTCAAGGTCACAAGGTCATGAACTTAGAAAATTGACATAAAAATCAGACGACCGCCCAAACTTTGAGAGCTCGGATGACTATTTTTCATGCATAATCGTGAGGTCATTCCCCACCTAAAGTCTTGAAACCATTTTTCTCTATCTCGAACACCTTGCCCTTGGCGCCCACTTCAAGTTTGTTTTTACGCTGATTTCATCAAAGTATGGATAATCCGAGGAGTGTGAAATGCCATAGAGCCGATATGATGTTATATTGTTCCTGGAATGTTCCAGAGGAAGTTTTGCACCAAAGGTCATAATCCTTGACCTTTGACCTTTAAAGTTCACAAAGGTCAAATCTTCAAAGTTGTGGGAATCGAACTGGGTTTTCGACCTTCTTCGACGTAAGTTATAGCACGTATCCTGTTTCCTTATTGTAATGTCCACAACATTGTTTTGGGACCTTTTAAAGGTTATGCGAAGGTCAAATTTTTAAAGTTGTTGAACAAAACCCGGGTTTTCGATATTTTGCAGCTAATAACCCGTCACTCGTACCATTATCACATCGTCTCATCCTTGACTTCTGAAACAATCTACATCGTCAAATACCGCTCGTGAACCATCGTCGTCTTCAGACTTGTTCTTTTACAAAGGAATAGAGTTTTACGTACGTTTCGTGGAATCCTTTAAGTTATTAAAATTAAAATCACAAAGGATGCCACACAAGGTAAAACTCTGTTGGATGGTGCCAGAATCATTGCCATTGATAGAGTGAGCTGGGAAATATGCCGTCTGAGGATGAGGATTGTTATTAATATTTTTATTATTATGAACGAGAAGATGAATTCCCGGGTTTGACCGATCTGTTTTTTTTTTGCCTTTGCCATGGTCTGGAAAACTGAAAAGTGATCCCTACCTCGACAATCAGTTGAACAGACCAGGTAGGCTCGCATATGTGGCCTAAGCGACTTTTTAGAGAAGATACTCCAACTTTAGTCTTGTATGTAGTAGATGGGACCAGTATTTTTTTTTTCCGCACTATCCTTACATAGAGAGTAATAGCGTACTCTCTGATAGCTACCCTGAATATCAAATTGGGCGGTCCCCAATGTGCAAGACCCAAGTCAAACTCTTCACGGAGGAAAAGCATCTTGACATCTTCATCTTGCTTTTACAGGAAACGAGATGTAGCCCTTCTTGCAAAAGCCAATGGCAAAGATTGATGAATGGCCAATGGTTTTTCAGCAGTTTGGCTTGCCCTAGAGCTGGAGTAGCTATATTTTTGCAATCTTCTTTACTCCCAATTGACATCGTTTTTGAAGACATAATTAAGGGACACCTAATTTCTATCACTCTCACCTACAATGGTTACAACCACACTCTTTTAAATATTTACTCACCCAGTGACGGAATTGATAGGGTCACCTTCTTCACACAGTTGGAAACAATCACTCACTCATATATTTCAATAGCCTTGTTTGTTTGAGTGGGGATTTCAATTGTACTCTGAACTCTGCCATGGACCAGAATGGTGAAGAACTTCACCCAGATAATACCATCCTGCTGGCAAGGATTTTATCCAAATTTTCTTTCGTTGATAAGTGGAGACCTCACAACCCCCTCGTATGATAATATACGTGGTGTCGCTGTCTCGATGGTTGACTTTCCTTTGCTAGGCAAGACTGTGTTTACGTAAATAGTAACTTTCTAAACACTATGGGCAATGTGCACATTTAGCGGTCAGTTTTTCTGATCATCACATGGTCACCTTTTCTGTCGTTTCTCTTATACACCTTTTCTCAGTCATCTGCCATCTGCTTGGAAATCAGCAAACATTATCATCCATCCATCCATTGGGAACATACTCTTTGTAGAGTGATGGTGCTGCCGAAGCAGTCTCCTTGGCTATTGGGCACAATACTGGATGGGTCGCCGATCTGACACAGTATACCAGCATGCTGGCACTCATTTTGCCGACCTCGGAAGGATAATTACAGGCAGAGTCAACCCCACCTGGTATTAATTCAACAGCTGAGTGGGATTTGAACTCAGGATCCTTGGATCCCAAGCTCACCACCATAGCCATTAAGCCAACACCAGGCATAAACATTACTGCTCTACATGAAAAAGGTGCAATAACTGATCCCTGCAATTACAGACCAATCGGTCTGCTCTCCATCATCAGTAAGATCATAGAATCTATCATCGCTTCTGACATTATTGGGATGAATGATTGCTCCTCTGTTGTCTCGCTGTGGTCTACATGGCATTTCCTCATTGTGACTGGCTATGCCACTGGGTTAGATATGACACATCTCATGGATATCTGCTGCAATGTCTGACCTCAGATTGAAAGAGAGAGGCCAGCGACTTCAGGCAGAGGTTGTGTTTGTTATGCAAACTATCCCTACACCTTTCTTCCCTGTTCCACTGATCCACTCTTGTGCCTCGTCTGGATCAGCTTGGTTGAATTTGTGGGCACATAGTTTAATGACAAAGTTCCTGTGCTGAAACTCTGCCAATACTTCTGCTGGTAACAGTTTCATCTCTGCCAGGTATACAGGATCCCATCTACCATCAATGACTCAACATAAATTGTTTGGATGATGTTTTATTGGATATATTTTATTAGCTCCTTCACTCGAGAGACAGAAGTCAACGTGCTACTGCACTACCAAAAATAATTCACTGCAAATAGAGTAAGTATTCCTACTTAGTTACAAACCCAAAAACTAGTGTAAAGTTAGTAAAGTCATGACAATAAAAAGGATAAACTTGCTTCCACAAAAGGAACCAAAGCAATGAAGTCTCAGACTCCAGGCCATTTATACACCTAAAGAGGATGATAGGAAAGAGGAAATATAATAAATAAAATCTATCGTCTGTCTGTCTGTCCACATTTTTGCAAAGACCACTGGGCCGACAACCACCACATTTGGCACACAGATGAAGTCCGACCCGGGGATTGTCCTCAAGATATTTTCATTCACCACCTCAACCCTTAAAGGTCACTCTTCCTTCTTTTTCATTTTGAAACAATGAGCGAGGTACCCATGCTTTGGTATGGGAGGAGATGGATGGCCGCTGGACAGCCGGTTCATGAAGGACTTGGGCAAAAAAAATGTTGAAACAACAAACGCCGAATCCACGAATGTCACTGGTGTAACCCTTCACATACTTTCCCCATTCTGCTATAAATTCATCCTCTCTATATTTTCATTCAAATAGCATCATTCCAATCACAAATTAATACCATGCCATTAATTTAACAAAATACAATATTACAAACACTCGGGAAATCAACAAAGTATTTCAATGACGTCACAGTGATGAATCTACAAATTTCGAATCCACGAATGTCACGGGTGGAACTCCTCAGTCTTTCCCGATTCTCCTTTAACCTCAATCTCTCGATATTGTCATTCCAGACAGCATCATTCTAAACACAAATTAATACTATACCATGAATATAACAAAATACAATATTACAAATACTCGTGAGGTAAACGAAGAGAAAAGTCATCTGATGTTACATCCGGATCAGGAGCAGCTTCGTATGGATTGAAACTCAATATCATAATTGTATTGAGGTATTTATGAAACCTCCCACACACTTAGGACACCGGCTGGGACCACAAAACGTTCCGCAGAAGGTTTGGCGGGGCTATCCCCAAAACTGATGGAGTAGTTCGGTGACGGATGGACAGACAGACAGACAGACAGACAGACAGACACTCGTGCTTTATAATATAGATCTGATTGGTTGACAGCTATCACATGACACATAACACAGGCTGACATCACGTCCAGCAAATCTAATTAGCTGAGCTGTGTCTTCCACCCATTGGATGGACAGCTGCCCTGACTCCACCCACAATTATAACCTAATGAAATAATACTTCGCCATTTTCACGCAGCGGTCAGCTGAAGCAATCGGCTATGTTAAGTGTTGTATGGTATTCGCAATTGCCATGACTTCCCTATGTTTTCCCTTCATTGTAAAGCAAGCATGAGCCCATATTTGCTGTGAAACCTATCTTACGGTAGGTTTCACAGCCCTTGAGAAGAAGGCCCGAGCACGTATAGCCTCTTGGCCTTTGAGCGAGGTTCATGCTTATATACAACTTCCCTTTTTACCCCTCAGCCTGAATTGGCTAAGGGGTATTGTCGTCATAGGCGTTGTCTGGCGGGCGTCCGGGCATCTGTCAACTTTTGGTTTCCGTCGATTTCGAGGAGAACGCCTTGTCCGATTAAATCCATTTTTGCAGGGTGTGTTGGGGTTGAGTAGAGGAAGGTTCCTTTCGAAAATGGGCGCGCTGCGATTTTCAATGTGGCCTCCATGGCAGCCATCTTTAAATTGGTTTCCGTCGATTTCGAGAACACGTTGTCCGATTAAATCCATTTTTGCTGGGTGTGTTGGGGTTGAGTAGAGGAAGGTTCCTTTCAAAAATGGGCATGCTGCGATTTTCAATGTGGCCTCCATGGCAGCCATCTTTAAATTGGTTTCTGTCGATTTCGAGGAGAATGCCTTGTCCGATTAAATCCATTTTTGCAGGGTGTGTTGGGGTTGAGTAGAGGAAGGTTCCTTTCAAAAATGGGCGTGCTGCGATTTTCAATATGGCCACAATCTTGAAATTGGTTTGCATCAAGAGGCTGAGGGGTTACGCCTGCTTTGCGGTGATATTTTTCACTTCTGGGAGTGACCATTTTCCCTTGACAAATCCCCCCCCCCCGTTAAACCTCCAACTGCTCAAGTTTGTCGATGTCATGCGATGACTGGTGGTGTGAACAATCGGAGAGTTTTACTGGTGCGAGCAATCAGAGAGTTTTAGTCAAGAAGCTATTTGGTGATGGGAACTGTTTATTTTTAAGTCTCGCTTTTTGGTGGAGGATGATGAGAACACTCATGTCGAACTTGGACAAAAGCTGTTAATTACGCACGAAAATTTTATTACAACACTGTTCATGCTTCCCCACCTCTGACTCTCCGAGTCTTGCAAGGCTGTCTCAAATGAGGTAAGAATCTCTTTCCTTAGATCTTCATACCACAAGTTTTAAACATGGTAAAAAGAAAAATAAGCCTATCCAGATCAACATCAGCTGCACGTGTAGCTGCTTCTCGGCAGGAAGAGGTATTTAAAGCAGCATGAAGGGTGACTTCAATGCAACCGGAGGAGCAGTGCTTCTGTCTAATCTCAGGAAACACCACAGACCCTATTTCCCAGCCATCCTGCCTGCTACCCTTGGCCTGGAGCAGAAGTGAGCAGTATTACATTTTATGAAACATCATGAATACTGCTTACAATCTACTATGCTTTGAACAAACCTCCCTATTGAGACATCCAGCTCTTTGAGATGGGCCTCAAGCACAATAAATGCATAGATCTCAACAGTGACAACAGAAATCTTACTTGTAAACAGAATTCTCAATGAAACTTTCCATGGTAAAGCCACAGGTTTTCACAAGTAATGAATATTGTGGAGCGGTGCAGTTTTGCAACAAAAGGTTGCATCAATAATTACTAATTATTGCCGTTCATAGAAAGGGTATCCCAGGTAGTTACAAAATAAAGTACATAATAAACAATAAGTGAAAAATAAAGTTGGGGTGCAGTCAGCAAAGACTCGCTGATGAGTACACTGAAGCAAATGCAAATTAAAGTGAAAAACAAAGAGGAGCTAAAATCAACAATGACCTTCCTGCTGATATCATGAATGAGAGGACTGGTTGAGCAGACTTGCTCAGTACAAATGTCATGCAAAGTAAGGACACATAAAATAATGAACCAAAACTAGGGGGGGGGGGCTGTTAGGACCCCAGACAGAATTTGCTTGGAACTCTGTGCAGCAAGATGGAATCTTAAAACTTCATACAAATGCATTGCTGGTACATATAGGTAATCAAACAAAGCCATTAAATACATTGTGTAACTAATATAGAAATGTCATCAGATTGTAGGCCTGGGGTCCACAAACACTGGTAGGATGAGGGTTAACCTTCCAACGACACTTGTGTTTTTTTTTAAGTCTTGAAGGTCAAGGATTAAATATAGAGCTTGGTGTCCTCATTGTTTTGGATTGAACACCTCGCCCCCAATTTAGGCTAGAAGTGAGCCTGGTGTTGGCTCGGTGGTTAGGGTGGTGGCTTGGAATCCGAGGGTCCTGAGTTCAAGCCCCGTCAGCCCCTGAATTAATGAATTAATACACCAGGGGGTTGACTCAGCCCGTCATCCTTCCGAGGTCGGCTGAATGAGTACCAGCTCCAGTGTGTGTACTGGTAGAGGGGCACTGCATCAGCGACACAGTCGCGCTTCAAGAAATGACAGCTACCCCGGCAGCCAAGCTGCCATATGACGTCATTTCCATTAGCGGAAATCCACGTCATCATCAAGAGGACGAGGATCTTAGCTCATTTGAGCTCGTTTTAATATTATTATTACCTTGTCAACTTTTGTCGCCTTCAGTTGTCGCACATTCTCACCCTGCTTGGTCACCCTTGCATAGGCTTGTGCACTCATCTCTGCAGATACAAACAGAAAGGGGTGCTCATTGCTTGACGAATGCTCAATATAAATAGTGGGTTAGAGCATGGGCAAACAACCATATGTTGGTCACCAGAGCGCAGCCTTTTCTGGGCCTAATGGCCTCCTCATGCGACGAAGTTCCTTGTAAGGAGCTCGTATTATATTTAAGGTGCAGTAACAGATGAATGAAGAGACCCTTAGTGTTCGGAAAATCTCTTGGCCATATTGTTATCTAAACAAACCTGTGTCTCGGTGAAGAGAAAGATATCACTGGACAATGCAATTAAATGCGAATGAAGGAACCGTCGAAATGAATGACCGTGAGAACAGAAACAGACAACATCCCGTCGTCGAACACGCTATTGACGTCACGTCCGGGCAAATCGATCGTGAAGGAGAAGATTCAATTTTACCGTCATTAGTTATTCGTTGCAGTTCTTAAATTCAAAACGAGTATCATTCAAAGTAGATGTTTTTTTATTTAATACTTAATAAAGCGTTACGAACGGAAGAAAAAAAAATAAGCGAAAAGGAGGAAATATAGGACGACCAGCTGTGCAAATGATGCACCACTATACACCACAAAGTGCGGAAAAATGTGCTGAAAAATAATAATAAAATAATAATCTATCTATAATTCCAGCAATCTGTGTGTGTGTGTGTGTGTGTGTGTATGTGTGTGTTTATGTGTGTGTGTGTGTGTGTGTGTGTGTGTGTGTTTATGTGTCTGTGTGTGTGTGTGTGTGTGTGTGTGTGTGTGTGTGTGTGTGTGTGTGTGTGTGTGTGTGTGTGTGTGTGTGTGTGTGTGTGTGTGTGTGTGTAACTGTGACCGCTGTTTCTCGACAACCACTGGTCCGATCTGATTGAAACTTGCCAGATATATTGCTGGGACCTGACTGAGGATGTGCCTTTTCAAGGTTTGATATTAATCGGACAAGTGCTTCCCAAGTTATGGCCATTTATTTAGCAACCAATGACAAGACACGTTGCTGCGTGGGCGTGGCCGATGGGGGAAGGGAAGCTCAGCTGCGTTCGCCATTACGGGTTACAACGTACGGACTTCCGGAGAGTGATGACTTCGTGTATTCTAATAATTTCTCGATTCCTTATGCACATTTATAGATAAACACTATGCCCCAAGTTATGATCGTTTTCATATTAGATGGTGCATAAATTTCGGTAACATCAGAGTGAGCTGGTATGCTCCGAACCAGAAAGTAAATTTTTTTTCTTCCCTTCTCTTTTTGTTTTTCCTTGCCACGACATTGCGAATAGGCAAAATACGTCGGCGCTAATTGAATAATTGGCCATTAAAACTAAATTGCGAATAATCGTGACTGCGATATGCGAATTTCCGGGCCACGCATGTACGGGCACGCCAGAGCGATGGAACGGCCTGTGTGGTTGTTGTTTCTTGGTCGCAGTTTGAATTTTTTTTTTAAACGGGCACGTACGAGTCTATCTATAATTCCAGCAATCTCTGTGTGTCTGTGTGTCTGCGACCGCTGTTTCTCGACAACCGCTGGTCCCATCTAATTGAAACTTGTCAGGTATATTGCTGGGGACCTGAGGATGTGCCTTTTCAAGGTTTGATATTAATCGGACAAGTGCTTCCCAAGTTATGGCCATTTATTTACCAAACCAATGACAGGACACGTTTCTTTGACGTCACAACTCTTCTTCTTTATTTATTTATTTAGTTATATATATATATATATATATATATATATATATATATATATATATATATATTAATATATATATATTTTTTTATTATTTTTTTTTTTGCACTTACGGCCACGCACATACGGACACGCACTAGTAATAATAATAATAATAATAATAATAATAATAATAATAATAATAATAAAAAGAGAACTGTGAGCATTGCCGTCGGTTTCCAAGCAATCCGAATCTGCCACCCACACAGAGCACCATTGGTAGTTTATCTTGAGAAATGGAGCCCAAATCCATCGTCAGCAAGAAAAATACGTAAAGCGTCCCTGGACAACCTATACATTGTTACAAAACGTAAACCGAGAGGCATTCACTGATATTATCCACTTCGATAAATGTCAATTCTTGGAAGGCATTTAATTTTTTAGCTCAGGAACGGTCATGTTTTTAGAAAATAATTTTAAAATATAAAACCGCCATCATCAATCCACATAACATGTGGTATTCAACGGAGTTTTCCAATTTGGCGGAAGTCAAACTCTTAAAAGTGGCATTTTACCTCAAGAACCCGAACCACACAGGTCACAAATCATCCCCCCCCCCTCCATTATCGCGGGCTGGGAAGTCGAGTCCCTGTATCCCTGTTTCATGTCAGACTCTGGAGTTGCGACATGACGCGTCCATAAAATTCTGGTGACGTGGTCCATGGAGTGAGTGGACGCCATTTTGTTTCCAATCACCGCGGATCGGCTGGTTCCATTCTGCGAGAAAATAATGATTATGACACGATTACATCGTGTTTCGGTGGTAAAATATGATAAAAAAATATCAAAATGGGAGACACATTTTCTTGATGGGAAATAAAATGTAAATGCAGCTCTCTTTCATTGTTATTTATTTTCCTCACTATCTTTACCTCCGCCACCGAAGGTGAAGGTGATGATTTTTTTCACCCCTTTCTATTTGTTAATTGCCGGAATCCTTCGGATTTCGACAATTATGTTGGTCGGTTGTGCGTGGCATTCTGTGTGTCTGTCTGTGTGTCTGTTTCTTTGTGTGTTTGTTTACCCTGTAGCAGCCACATCGTTTCAGCGATCATGACCAAACTGGGTACAGACATCGGCCATGGTCCAACTTAGACACTTGTCGTTTTACAATAACGTCCGCTAAAATGGTCGTATATCGACTTCAAACCAAATCCAAAATGTGCATCTTCCAATACTGCATCCAACCATATGTCATTGGGGTGTCACACCAACACCCTTCTTAGTGGTCAGGAGTCAAATGTCAGGGGGGGGGGGGTCGGGTCAAAACTTTCAAATTGTGATTAAAAAAAACGTCATTTCGATCCCGATTAACTTCCAATTTGGCATGTGGTATCTTGGTATGAGTGTCCTATTATTTGCCAAAAATGAGGAAATTTGGGTGAGTCACTTCCGGTTACCATGGCAACAAAGTTCAAGTGTTGTAAATTCGTTGTTATTGATTTCATTCCAGGGAGGTTTGATTTCGCGCATGCAAAGCTTGTCACTATTTGAATTCACAAGGTCAAGACAAATCTGGTGACCTTGAAAGATCAAACTCCAGGTTTTTGTTTTTTCAGAGATCATGGATCTCTGTGTGGATCATGGATGGAGATATGACAAAGTTATTCTGGCAATTCCTTGCTCAACGAGCAATTTCACTTGTTTGTTACTTACGAAATCTAAAGATTTCGTAAGTATATTGATCACTTCCGTCCTCTGTTTGTGTGTTTGTTTGTTTGTTTGTAAGCACGATAACTTGAGAATGGAAAAAACTACCAATGTCAAATTACACCACGTGATTCAGGAGGGTGATGGCTAGCGCTGATTAGATTTTGGTCAAAGGTCAAGGTCATAGTGAGGTCAAACATTCCATTTTTGATGGTTTTGTACAGAATCATCGTAGAAACCTCTGGTTTGCGTCGCTACCTTCTCTAGACAGCTTTTATTAGACAAGGTCAGAGGTCAATTTGACGATTTCGTAAGTACCAGTCTATGACTGCTTGTTACTTACGAAATCTAAAGATTTCGTAAGTATATTGATGACTTCCGTCCTCTGTTTGTGTGTTTGTTTGTAGGCATGATAACTCTAGAACGGAAGAAGCTACCAATGTCAAATTACACCACGTGATTCAGGAGGGTGATGGCTAGCGCTGATTAGATTTTGGTCAAAATCGGTCAAAGGTCACAGTGAGGTCAAACATAATTCCGTAAATTCATGTGGAGAAATGGAGTATTTTAGCTTCGGTCGACGAAAGTTTTTGCTTCCTGAAAGTCCCTGTAATGTCCATCCTTCCAACTCCCACCCCTCTTATCTCATGCCCCTCTTGCTGTGCGTTGTGTGTTAGCTCTCACACGAGCCTCGACAAGATATACAAAAAAAAAAAATCCTTTCATCCACCAATTATACAGGGTGTTCCAAAAAGACCCGGACAACTTTGGTTGTTAATATATTTAGTACCACAAATGAAACGATACCCTTTGTTTTGTATGAAACAAACTCATAAAGCTTTATTTTCAGGTCTGGAGGTTTAATGTAAAAGAAAATGGCGACTCCACAGGAGAAAGCTCAATGCGCCAAATGGTTAATCGAGACAAGATCCAACACACAAATTCATCGTAATTTCCGTACAAGATATGGAAGGAATCCGCCATCACGGACTAATGTCACAGAGTGGTACAAGATGTTTAACGAGACTGCAAGTTGTCAGAAACAGAAAAGTACCAGTGGACCAAGCACGAGTGCAGCAGATGTTGAACGAGTGCGTGAATCATTTCAACAAAATCACAGAAAATCAATTCCACCCGCATCCGGAGAACTCAGATGACCAACCACCACTGTATACAGGATTTTGCATTAAAAAAAAAAACTGAAGCTTTATGCCTCTAAGGTGCAGATTCTGCAAGACCTCAAACAAAAGGACGGATGCAAAAGCAAGGCGTTTGCCTTGGAAATGCTCGGTCATGGAGGATGACGAAGATTACCTGAAAAGGGTCATGTTCACAGACGAAGCTTGCTTTCATGCATCAGGGAAAGTCAACCGGCACAATATGAGGCTCTGGGGCTCAAAAAAACCCCACGTGGTCATTGAACACATACGCAACAGTCCAAAGATCAATGTGTGGTGTGGCCTTCTGTTTTTCTTTGCGGAGAATAGTGACCTCAACAATTTACATGAATATGTTAGAAGGATTTGCCTTCCCACAGATTGTAGACCTGCAGCACGATATAATTTTTGAACAGGACGGCGCTACCCCTCATTGGGAACATTGCAATGATCATCCCGGACTGCTGCATACTTAGTTGTTCGAGCCATCCAAAATGAAAATTTTCCAGATCGCTGGATTGGCCAACATGGACTAACCGCCTGGACCCCACAATTATCAGACATAACCTCCCTTGTTTCTGTGAGGGTTTGTCAAAGATGTCTACAATACCAAGGTGGCAAACCTGCAAGATCTTCGTTCTTGGATCACAGCTGCATGTGCACTGGTGGACGCAAACATGCTGAGCTGAACCTGGCAAGAACTTTCGTACTGCCTTGATGTCCTGCGCGTGACAAATAGAGCTCACATTGAAATGTATTGATGATGTGCACAAAACTTTGAGTTTCTGTATCATATTAACAAAAGGGTATCGTATCATTTGTGGTTCGAAATATATTAACAACCAAAGTTGTCCGGTTCGTTTTGGAACACCCAGCTGTCATTCTCATCTGTGGACATTAAACGGGCATCCTGTCTGCCAGCATTCATTGGTGGACGCTCAGGATCCCACAGTGTCCTACACAAAGAGTACCTTTAGGTGAGCCATCCCCGGCATCATGGCCAAATTCCTATCCTAAATAGCACATGGCATTGCATCAGCAGCACAGCCATGCCCTCAGCCAATGATGCTACCCCACAGCCTTGTACTGCATACAAATGAAGAAAATTCTGATACCTGTTCTTTCCATTACTTTTAAATCTTTGATCCGCATTGTCCACATTTCGCTTCAATACAACAATACCAGCCTGCTACAGGCTTTATATACTCCAAATTTTACGGGTAATGGAATGTTTCCATGCTTCACAGAGTTCTTTACACTTATTCCAGATTTGCTATGCTACCCCTGCACTTATTGTGACACGCATATATATATATATATATATATATATATATATATATATATATATATATATATATATATATATATATATATATATCTGTCTCTCTCACCATACTATTCACAGACCGTCGGTGCTGCCGAAGCAGCTTCTTGAGCAAGGGTTATACTTTGTGGTTTGCCATTGCCTTCCCAGCAATAGTTAGGGCAGGAATTTGGATCATCCCGGACTGCCAGGGATAGCTCACCTACTCTTCGCGAAGGAGGCCGTGGAATCTTTGACGTCGACCAACTAATGCCGGCAAACAGATTCCAGTTTAACGTCTATCTGAGGGATGGCACACACATTGATGAATCACCATGCCTGTGAATCACTGTGATAATTGTTTATATCTGGGTCGGGATTCGAACCCAGGCTAGACGGCTTAGAGGCAAGTGTGTTTACCTCGAGCCCATTTGTATAACTAACTTGAAGTTTATTTTAAATCCCCAAATATCATGGAGTGAGTTTCCAGGGTACAATTTAAGTGTCTATTGTTATCACTCAGGTGTCTAGGCTAGCCTGATGATTTGGGTATGGTTTCATTGTGCTCATGTACAGTCTCACTAACTGGATGGATGAAGTGGCATGCATGTCAAGATTAATCATTTGAATTCAGGTTATTTTAACTATTTTACAAATCAAGTTTGTACAATTCATTTTTGGATTGTCCACAATGACTTTCATCAACTTACCATGTTCTGCAGTTACACCAACTTGCAGGTGTGTGGCGGGCCATGAATCACTTCAAAAATTATAACTCATCTGTTTTTTTTAATGGCATTTCTTTCCATTGAGGGTCCCATTACACTGTGCCAGCACTCATGCATTTAAAGCCTTTGATACTTCTTGGTGGACAGGTTACTTAACTCCTGCTCAGCATTATCTGTTGAGCAGTCACAGGTACTAGTCTCGTGTCATTACGCAGCAGGTGACATCAACTGACCTAACTTTAATTGCTAGCTTAGCACCATTACCTTTATTTCTTATCGAATTACAGTGTTAAAAACAAAAACATGAAAGTGAAGAAATAGGTTTATTCAAATTCACCCAAAGGGATGCAGAGGCAGAAGCACCAATACTTAAACATTCTGCTGAGGTACTCTACTCGACTAAAAAGCCATTTTGCAATCTAAAAAAATATAGCGATTTGATATTACAAAGAAAATTATTTGGCTTTCTGCCCAAGTTATCAGAAGGTGAAGTTTCAAAAAAGCATTATGAAGGAAAGAAAATAGCATTTTTCTAGCAATTACAGCATCAATGATGAGGTGGCATCCACTTCATCAGCCTTACAGCATGGAATGAATATCCTTTTATGCAAGTAACTGCATTCAGAAGAACGATAACTCACATGCCTATCATTCACCGATAAGCACGAAGCAAACTCTGCTTTCTGAGCTTGCAGAACAAGCCCCCAAGAGAGTTGAGGGAGATTTGCATTGCATGAAGATAAACTAATAATAGTTTCAAGCATGGCTTTTCAGAAAAACAAACCAATGTTGGAGCAACAGCCAAGGAAATGCTCCAAGGCAGAGGGTCGTTTGACCATGACCATTTCATTTCACTTGGCCAAGTGGCCTAATGGTGTGGGCAAAAGGTGGGTCTGGCATTTTTGAGTGCCTATGACAAGCAAATACTCACTCGAGTGATCCAGCACATTTGTATAATAAACAAACAAAAAGTAAATATATAAGATTATGAACAAGTTATTATGAAGAAAAAAAACAAAAACAAAACAAACAAACAAAAACTTTGGAAACAATAGTAGTAGTAAATACAATAATAATACGATATAAATTCAAATCTTTGTTCGATAGCTTGGATTAGCACCATTTGGGATTTTGGAAGCAGGCAAGATATGGAGAAAAATGGAAAAGCTATTCAGGTATCCAAAAAAAAGAAATCCAATGACTGGAGGGATAACATCATAAACAATTGTTCAGCCAGAGGCACCAAGATAAGACACCTCAGCAAAACATATGCTGTGCAAAGTTTACATTCCATTCCTTGGCCATCTTTCCCCATTTTTGTCATTAATCCTGAAATTTAGATTTCAAACTTAAGAATCTTTTAGTTCTGCAAATTACCACTCTATTAATCGTTACTCTCACTGCATACACATCCTGATATTTCAAGACTTCAGGGACAGGGATGGAAAGAAATAAGTCAATATTGTGTGGCACAAGGTCAATCACTGAGGAAATCTTTGTCGAGCAAAGGCAAAATGCTGCCTTCTTCCTGAGCACGATGTAGGCTACGCTGTCTTTTGGCATGGTGGACTCCCATTCGTTTCGGACTACGCGCTCTCCAAACCTCACCCACAACTTGCTCAAAGTTTTCCAAATTTTGCCCTCCAGTGATGCATTGTGCTGTTTCACCATCACCACATTCTTCTGTGGCCTGTTCTTCACCTTGTATCCAAATCTCACCTGGTTTTTCACTACAGTCTCCTTCGATATGCCCTGTAACACAACATACATCATCTTCTCGTTCACACTCAGCATCTCCCTCATCATAGTCAAATGTTTTTTCTTTGCATTGTTCCCTCCTGCTTTGCCTCGTGACAATTGCGTTCTCTTCATTTTCAGTTTCCTCACTGCACCATTTTTCTTCTGTGATCACAGTGACACATTTCACCTCATTCCCACTTTCATATATCTGGCCACTGTTTCCATGCTCATATTTAACATCTGGCCGAGTGACCACATCTGATCTTCCTTCGTCACTCTCATCTTCTGTTATTCCCTGTCTCTTTTCCACATAGTCTGATGTGCCATTTTCTTTTTCATAAAGATTCTCAGCGATCTCTGCTTTATCTGAAAAAAATTCCTTTTTATTCATACTGCATTCCCACCTCAGTATCTTCTCACCCGTATTCTTCAATTCCCACTCGTTTGTGCAATCTTCAACTGCTTGGCTTTTCATCCTAGAACAGCTGGCCTGATCACTTCCAAAAGCAGTTCGCATACTCAAACATTCCCCTGCATCTGGAGGCAACCTTTCCACAAAGAGCCGTTTCCAGCTTTCCAAGGAATCGTCCATAACATCTTGAGAATCATCCCACATTACTATTCTCCCTGTTGCTGCCTCATCAATTTCACTATCATTGGCTTGAGAGAGCCATTTTTCAGGTGTAGAGCTCCCAATTAGCCGTCCAGGTAACTCGTTTCCAACAAACAATCGAGTAGGAACAGGACTGGAAATTGAGGTAAATTTAGGGTCTTGGGTGCTCGTGCTTAGCAAAGCATGGCAAGATGGTGGAGAAGGATATGGAGTTCCAGGTGAACCTTGTCTTGCCAAGCTAAGTGAGATTGCTTGGCGTGTTGCATATGTACAGTTTGGCAGAGGTCCTTTCCCTGTGACTGCCACTTCACCTGGAAAGGAAAACAATGCTTGGCGCTCAGTCAAGAAAGTTGGAGACTGTGGGATGCTGGGTGGTAGAGGATAGGGTGTGAGGCGACCCGGTGAAGGAGAACCCTTTATGCAATCTCTGATACCCAATTCATGATCAGGTATTCCATTTGGCACTGGAGTCTTCATTGATGCCATGTCAGCTATCATTTCAAGCTGATCTGTTGTCTCTTCTGTTGCAGATGTCATGTCGACACGCACAAATGTATCGTGCCCGACAGGTGGTGGTGGTAAGGTACATGGTGTATCTGACAGCAGCATCAGAGGCTCTGGTCGTTCATGAACAAGCACGCCAGCACGGGCTTTCAACACTGACCCTAATCCAGTGTTTTTGTTAAATTCTGTCCCCATTTCTGCTGCATTCTTGGTCTCAAAGGATTGATACTTTTGCAAAACCTTCTGCATCTGCATTGGAAGCTGAGGGGTTAAAAAGGGACAAAAATGGTGACAAGTAAGCAGATGCAAATCACAGGTTTCATCCAATCAGACTAATGGTCTCAACCTTCGCTTCAAGTTACCTCGGCTAACTTGTGTGCACGAAAGTGAGACTTGTAACAGTGAAGGAGCTGAACGGCTAAACTGCAATCCTGTCTGTTTCGATCCTGGAGAAAAGGGTCATAGAATCTGTAACATCATAAAACAATTCCAACAAAGCTGATGGGACAACAAAAACTGCACATCATATTTATTTGGTGGCCATGTAGTTTGCCAAAAATGTCTGGTGAGTTTTGGGAGACTTGGGTAAAATCCACACTTATGTAGATTATTCGGTTTCAAGTTACTTTGCAAAAAAACCTTCTTTGATCAAGAAAACTTACATTTTCCTCCTCCAACCGGTCGATTGTCGTCTGTGCCTCCACAAGTCTCTCTGTTAGTCCCACAATCTCCTCATTCATTGTCTGCCTCTCCACATCAAAATTATTCACCTTAAAAAAAAAAATAAAAAAAACAGAAAAAAGTCATATTTGATAATGATGATACTTGACAAATTTTAAACTTATAAATTTTCAGTGGTTAGGATTCCTGCAACAGCTGCATGGCAGAGGATACAAAGTCAACAAACTATTAATGGGTAAAGGAAACAAAGTGGACATGAGATTATGCAAACAAAGAATGTAGATGAAGCTGCAAGTAGACATGAGAGGGGCAGGCTTAGAGAGAGAGAAAAAAATTAAACTCAAAAAGGTAGGAATGGAAGACAACAAAGTAGTGATGAACTGTAGTTGTATGCAACTGGAGAAAAGAGCATCACAAAACACAGGCTAAAGGAGCAATTCCACAGACAAAGGCAAGACAAGCAAGTGGAGATGTTCATGAAGCTTTTCCTTTTGAAGGGCTAGGCTGTTGGATGCAGCCGGGTCAGGGGTTTGAGATGGCCAGCCTTTTAAACAACTACTTTTGCTTAGTGTTGATATTCAGTTTGAAAATATGTTGCCCAATGATCCTCAAATGGCATCAATTGTGCTTGTGAAACTTGTTCACATCATCCTCCTGCGACATACCGTGTTAATGAGCTTTTCATCCAGTTCTTCATTATGCTGAAGCACTGTGGTATAGTTGCACTGTAATCTGCAGAAAAGGTAAAAAAAATACTTGAGCTGAGACTCTCTTTTTGCTTCAAAACACACAAGAAACATTGAAGCAATACTGTACCAGAGAGATACCTCCCTGAGCCAAACAGGCAGAAAAGGGGCCAGAATGCACACCTCAACTCTTATTCCTTGCTTCTCCCATCTATTGAACCACCTTACAAAGGCTGTTCTGTCTCACTCTTCCCTCTTGGGCTTCAAGCAAGCAGTGCACTGCCATCTATGAACCCCAATTCCTTTCCATTATTTTATTATACTGCTAACCTTTCCTAACACAACTACCTCACTTGCTGGTTTCAGTTTTCTGGGTTTTCAAACCCGAACCGTCCTCCCTTTCCTCTGATCCTGTTCATTCATCAATTCCCTTAACGTTTGTCCCATAGTCAGATCTACCGCACTCTTCCATGAGCCTCACTCTACAGAAAAAAAAGAATCAGAGTACTCAAGGCCATGTAAACATGCACAAGGTTATCATACACCAAATAACAATAGTTTAGTAAACAAGCCACTTGCATAGATTTTGAACTTTGTGTTGGGCAGTGAAGAAACACTTCGTTTATTATAATAATCAATCGACCACAGTAATCAGAATATTTATCTTCACCCACACGACTTCAGGAATACTCAATTCCAGATTCGTTTGTGACCGTTCATTTTAAAAACTTAAATTTTTTTGCAAACATCATGCTCCATTTCTTCACCCGTACAACTCTTCATGCAGCAAGTGGGCCTCATGGCGGCTCTTCCTCAGCTCCTTCCCCATACGAGCCTGCACCATGGCCAGCTCATCCTGCACTTCTTGCAAGCGCTTCTCACCACAGCGTACAAGATCGTACAGCTCCCTGCGCTGCTCTCGCAGATACCTATGTCAGATTCATCAATGTAAAATCTGCAAATATCACGTCTTATAGAAAGGCAATGAAAGGGAAAATTGTCATTGGTATTTTACGAAAACAACAACAAAAAAACACGAGTTCTCCGTTTTTCATAATACAAGAAAAATGCCAATGACCAATCACTACTATTCTCAACTTCATGGTACTGTATTTGGATGAGGGTTTAAACAAGTAGAAATCTTTTAGTAGGAGGTTGGGATAATTAAAGGGAGATAGTCCAAATTTTCCAGCAACAAGTAGCAGTTGGAACAAGTTAAATGGGAAGAGAGAAGAGAGAAGGAGCAAGGTGCAAGGCACAAGGGTGGCACGCTTGCTGGGTAGCAGGTACGCATGCTTGTGCTGGGTCATGAATGCAGACCTTCCACATTTGGCCTTGCCCCATTTAATCCACTTACTTCCACTCCTCTTCCAATTATGTACCTCTACCAATCCCAAGCACAGCTATTCATAAAAAAAAAAAAACACCCTTCTCTCCCCTCTCGGTTTTAGCAGTGCATTCATGTCGGAATTGGTATGAAGCACAAGTCAATCTGTTTGCCACATTGAAAAAGACCACAGGTATGAATTCCATGAGTCACATTTCACATAAGCATTCATTCATAGGTGAAGCTTTGGGAAGGGAGCAATTCAAAATTTCATCCATCGAGCCACAAATCAACATGATAGCCTTTCTTGCAGATCTGATTGCTTTGAAATGTATTATTAAGGGCCATACAGGAGATTTCTTAGTATAGCTATGCTGGATGGTTTTATCAGAGAGCTGGACCCACATCTCTGTTCCAATCACTAAAGGCTGCAATTATCAAGTTTGGAGCTGAGGATTGAAGGGACCCTGGAAGCCGAGGAGCCAGTTTGGATAAATAAATAAAAATTGAACCGCTGGTGATGTCATTTCTGTTGCTCGATGAAGAGGCCATCATCATCAACCCATTCTTTGGCTTTTGATCTCTCTTTGGCTGGCACCCGATCCTTGGCATCAGTTTTCTGTTTTGCCGGGACCGGCTCTTCCGTGTGGATAGGAACACACTTTGCACCTCATTGCCCGAAGATAATTGAAGCTCGTTGAAAGGCAACAGCACAGGCAAGCTGTTTGAATGCTCCTCACGTCAGAGATCAATCAAATAAAAGGTTTGAACGGAATCCAAGGCTGCTCGCAGGCGAGACAATTACACGAGTTTGAAAAGCTTTAAAATAGCCGGTACAGGGGCTGATACTTTGAGCTTATTTAGTCATAATCAGCACAATTGGGGTGGGAATCTAGTGATGTAGGCTTTTGGCCTGGGTTTCACACAGGAGGCTGCGAGACCAAATTCTGGGGTGCATTCTGCCGAGCAAGAGCAATCTTTTTCCACCAATTTGAAGCTTCATGTCAAAGCGTGATGAGTGATTCCAATCAAACGTGGAAACAAAGTAGAGCTGGACACGGATGTAGTTTTTCGACTGATTATGTCTGTGCAAAATTGTAATTTTTGAACAAGGCCTCGATTTGTCTTATGGTCCTTTTTATTCTGATATTGTGGGAGTATACAGCTTTTTGGAGACTTATGACTGCAAGTAAGACGTATGGAGACATACATCATATGTCTGGGGTGCTTGAGCAGGTTAATTGAGGTTACAATTCCAATTTGTTCTCCAGTTAATCAATCGAGGGTATCTTTTAAAAAGCCAGATCACCACCACAGGTTCATGCTTGAATCAATTAAAATCGCCTTGCGGATCTGAACTGGTGCTCAGCAGCAAACGAAACAACTGGGACCTCTGAACCAAGGTGTTTGGGTCTTGCGACTTGGAGCGGCGAGTCCCCAATGTCAGCAGTGAGATCACGATACATTCAACACAATGGTCTTCAAATAAACCAATATCAAGTAGTTTAATTGCCTAATGATTGAAAAGGACCGAATTAAGATGTAGAGTAAATTTACTTAAATAACAAAAGCAAAAATGTAAAATACTTACAATAGACAGAGTACTGTATAACTAAACTTGCCAAATTCTAAATTTCCAAAAGTAAATAATAGTAATAATGATACAACTGTACACGTTTAGCCAAAACAAAACAAAAATTTCATCGACCATTCAAATGTCGTGATTTTACCCTGGCAAGTAATTCTTTAAAAAGTTAATCACTCTTAGAAGTTGTTAGCTTGCACCATCAGATGCGATTCTTTAGTATGTGTACGTGTGTTAAATCAGTGATTGAAGTGTAGCTCGAGCAATGAATATAGGGTGCACACTTGAGATTGTAACTTGTATTGCAAGTGCAATGTGTACGCTACAAGCAATAGTGAAATGAAAACGCATGTTTAGTCGTCTTGCATGCAAACCTGACCGGAAGTTTGCAGGACAACCAGAGCTCATAAAAAACAATGCATAGCACATCTTCTGGGGGCAATCTCGCTATTTAAGCTAGCATCTATTTTCACTGCGGTCACACATGTATCCCGGCAGCGAATGACACTACCCGATAAGCCACAGCTGCCATGGAGATACATACGATGCACTAGGATAGCGATAGTGCTGTAAAGTACACCACTAATTGTTATGATAGATAATTCTCAGTAACACGATCAATTAAAATAATCTTAGCACGTGTGGGCACTCTCACTTTTTGGGACCTTTTGGTGTGCACCACCTGATGAGTGTACTTCCGTTTTGATGTTGCGAGCATCATAATCTACGTGCAAGTCCTAATCCACTTTTTATTTCATTTTGAGGCCTCGATGTATTCTTCAATTTGCAACTTGCTGTTTATCGCCAGACTTTCTTTCTACTATAAAACAATAAAGAGGAGTGATATAGTGTTATTGTTCTTTATTTACTTATTTTGCCCTCAAAGAAATGTCAAAACATTAATTGAAAATGCCGTCCAAACCCAAATACTCATGTGGCATCAGTAGTAAATAAAGCAGTGAGGTGGAAGACATTCGCTGTTGCTTTTTCAGACTGACTGTTGGTACCATAAAGTGTGCATCTGTGTACTCTGACCTTGACAACCCTGATGTCTCCTGGTACTGCCCTGGTTATGGTCTCCCATATTTCTCGTCAAGACTTTCTGAATCCACAATCATCCACATTGACCCAGATTTCGATTCAGAGAATTCAAACACAAGTGCTGAGAGCATCTCAATTTTCACTTTCCAAATTTTCATTTTCCATTCCAAATCCCAATCAGTCCACTCACTGCAAGAAACATCATCTCCAAATAGTGTTTACTACACCATCCCCAAATGTTAAAGCTCTTCTGATAATCCGTCCAAGTATCCATAAGAAGGCGATTAAAAAAGAGCCTTTTTACAGCCATTTCTCCCTGCTGAGCAGGGGTCAGCTTTTTTGCGGGCTCCATTCAATCATGGTTCCCTTCTTGAGGAAATGTTTTTTTTATGGCCGGATGCCCTTCCTGATGCCAACCCTGGTCGCCTCTTACGACACACAGGGATATGGTACACCTATTCTAACCGGGGCATACACCGGGACCGACCGCGGAAGGATGACAGGCTGAGTCAACCCCCTGGTGTTAATTCAGTGGCAAACGGGGCTTGAACTCAGAACCCTAGGATGCCAAGCCAGCCACCCTAACCACTAAGCCAACACCAGGCTCATATAACAAGACGATTGAACTATGGAATATAATAAATTCTGTCAAGCCTGGACTGCTAATTCTCAATGAAACCTGGCTCAACGCAACAATCGCTTTTGGTGAAATATTCCCATCTCACCAAGGACTTGAGGTATTTAGGAAGGACAGAGAAGAGAGTTCTGGTGGTGCTGGATTCTGTATTGGAGAGACCCTCACACTGCATGCACACTGCAGGTAATTGTGCAGCACTGTTTGTTCAGGCGAAGATCAATAAGTGCGAATCGAACATTATAGGCAGTATTTGTGGATCCTTTAGACCAGACAATGCCGACATGGCCGAACTTTGCAGTAGGTCAGTCCATTACAAATCAAGGAATAATTGGGAGGGCTCACACACTTTGGTCTCAGATTCACTTGAAATTGTTTGCAAATATTTCTCAATCATTCATATGAACAAATCTGAAGTTTAGGCACTCCAGTCAAAGGAGTTTTTGAGATAATGGCCATTTTACTGTGCATGGTAGGGTGTCAAAATTGTGGCCATCATTTTAACCTCCGTCATCGAAAATGGGCGGAGGTTATGTTTTCATCCCTGTCTATCTGTGGACAGGATATCTCAAAGTTGTGGATGGATTTGGATGAAATTTGGTGGACAGGTTTGGTGTGCGACAAGGACTAATCAATTTGATTTTGGTGAAGATCTGAATCTGCATCCAAATATGAGAGTTTTGAATTTTTTTAAAGTGATTCTTCACCATTGAGAGATGGGGCCAAAACGATATATTGCATGATATTTCAGCAAGTTGTCGACGAGTTATTACAAAACTAGGTATACAAGTTGGGTAGGTGACAAGAACAATGCAATTACATTTTGATTCAGGTCTGGATGTAGATCCAGCCTATCAGTGGGATACAAAACATAAGGTATGAGGTATGGCAGAGGTATGCGCTCTAACGAGTGCCGTTCTAGTTTGTGATCTTTTTGGATCCCAATATCTCAGGAAATAAATGTACATTGAAGGCTGAATTTTTGTGGCAGCTTACAAGGACATAGACCAGTCCAGTTTGTCAACCAGGTCCACAATTAACCTATGGAAGGGGTAACGTCAGCCAGGCATCTCGGAGTGAAGCTATCTCATGACCTCTCCTGGAACAAGCATGGAGATTCCATCATGAAGAAAGGCCTCAACACCTTGGACTTTCTCCATTGTAATCGAAGAAGCTGCCCACATCACATAGGGGACCTGTGTTACAAAGCATCAGTAAGACCCATTGTGGAGTATGCCAGCTGTTTTTGAGATCCACATACACATCGGAACATAGACAAGGTGTTGGTGCAAAGACGAGCAGCAATGTTTGTGACACACAACTCCAAGCAGTCGCATGGGAGTGTGTCTACCATGGTCATACAACAATAGTGAGAGACTCTCGAACATTGACATGCAGTCTCAAAAGTCAGAGTACTACACCGCATCCATAACCTGGTATGCATCCCATTAGATTGCCTAGTCCATATACCCCATACACAGCAACAAGAGAGGACAATGAACGCTTTATCATCCCACCCAGGAAGGACCAAACTGAGGAAATCATTCTTCCCTTCCCAGACACCATCGGTTTCTGGTGGACTCTTCCTCAGGTTGGTTGACACTGCCAGCGAGGACAAGTTTAAAGCTGGTGCAAATCAATGCCAACTAAAGTGTGCATACTCCAGCATGAGGACAATTTTTTCTCCTTCTTGCATCCATGCAAACCCTCAGTGCAATAAAACTCTGGAAGTGTCTGCACATAATGGGAGAACAAGAAGAGGAATAACCAGAGTTGGTGTCAAAGCCACACAACGCTCACCTGTTTATACATTTATCGTTTTTAAAAGACTAGTCTAACAATTAATATTTTTTATAAAGCATTGCAGTGAAGTCTGATCCAAATAATTTTTAAAGCAATATTTGTATTTGTATATTGCAATTGGTAACAAGAGCGCAAGTGAGCATAATATACGCCCGAACAAGAAGGTATATACAGAATTGTGCTACTACATAGAAAACAGCATACTGGTTGCCATGGCAACCACTTTAGATGACGAACGTATGTCAGGACACACCGTCTCCACAGTCTGTACCTATGTACCAAATATGAAACGTGAAAGTTGAAGACTTTGGGAGTTAGAGTGCGGACAGGAACGGATGGAAAACAGCATCCTGGTTGCCATGGCAACCACTTTAGATGACGAACTTATGTCACGACACCGTCTCCACAGTCTGTACCTATGTACCAAATATGAAACGTGAAAGTGGAAAACTTTGGGAGTTAGAGTGCGGACAGGAACGGACGGACAAACAGACAGACAGACAGATGGACGACCGGTATCACATAATATGCCTATATATATATATATATATATATATATATATATATATATATATATATATATATATATATATATATATATATGCACATTGTTACGGTTGTGGAAATTTGCATTATACCATAAAGGGTCCTCAGGTGAGATATATCGGTAAGTTCATGTGTAGTTAGCTCACACCTGTTGTTTAGGGGGAATACGAGTGATTTATCAGGGCTGCGATGCTTTGAGTTAGCCATTTTTCTTTCTCTATTGTTATTTTGGACCATTAAGCCACCAACAACTCAAACACCACCAGCTTTGCCTCTTTACCTCCACAACTCCATCCTGCAAACATCGCTTCACCGCCATTCCCAAACGATGCCTGCCAACCACCAAACCACCACAGCAAACCCCCCTGTGGTATAGCCTGCGGGCATGCAGGGCGGGGCATGATGATGGGAGGAGTGGTCGGCGTGGGCGTCGTGTCTGCCAGGAATATAAGGAGTGCGCGCCGCCTGAGGCGTTGTAGTGATGCCGTAGTCGCCCGGCTTGTGAGTGTGCTGAGTACGTAATAAAGGAGAGCCGCGGGCAAAGTACGCCCGCGCTCGCGCTTGTGCAACACAGCCCGGCTCGACTGTTCCCCCGCTCGTGTCTGCTTGCTAAGCATCTTCTACACGACACTACACCCCCACCACCTTCACCTTTCTCCTTCCACAACCATCGACCCCACACCACCAGTCAACACCAGACGTCGTGCTGTCTAGGGCCCGTTCGGTAATTGATGCCGAATGCGTCGAGCCGTGGGTACGAATGTGTTCCTCTCAGGGAGAAATTCGGATCAGGAAGGGTTCACGCCCCTTTTTCTCCGTCCAATGGGCAAGCGTCGGGCGGTATGGCCCCGCCTCCAAGCACGATGAATGTGGATTCTTCACGGGAGAGAATTCGGATCAAAAGAGGCTCAAGCCCCTTTTTGCCACACCAATGGCTGAACAGAGGGTGGCGTGGCCTGGCCTCCAATCGCGTTTTGATCCTAAAATCTGCATACAGGCTCCTCCTCCAGTCTATAAAGACGCGAGCACAAGGCGACGCGTGGGGGTTCGGGTTGAGTGAAGACGGAGGTCATCGTCGAAGTTGGGAGTTGTAGTGTGGTGTCGTCTCGTCTCGTCGATGGGATCGTCTCGTCGTGGAATCGACCCACCTTCGCTCTCACAAGCGACCAAGCCAGCCAGACATTCCCCTCGCATAAACAATTCTCCCCCCCCCCCACATCCGCGCTGAGATAGTGCCGGTGGCCCCGTTCCTCCCACACCTTAACCGTGGTGCCGACCCAAACGTGCTGGCGCGGAGCACGCCGGAGAGGGCTCAACGACCACGCCACGGACACGGAGTCGGGGCGCAGTTGAGCGGACATTGCGGCTTGCCCGCCATCGCGTCACGAGGACGCGGGTAAGACCTTTTCGGTCTCATGGACCTGGCCGCTCCTCCAGGCTCCACGCACATTTGGTCCACGGACCTGTCTGCCTCCTTGCCTGTGAGGGTGGCTTTCGTTTCCTTTGCTTTTGAATGAATGCTGTGGTGCCGTCCGACAAGTATAATTGTTTAAGTGTTGTAAATAATTATAGTCGGTAGTAGTGCTTTTGTTTTTGTTGCATTTTGTGTCATTGCATTACTGCCTTACGTGCTTGCTTGTGTGTGTGAAATAAATGTGCATTGTTTGAACTGTTTCCCGCCTCGTTGCGTCCTTCCCTCTGTTTGAAAGTTCCATCTTGCATCACGTAAGGGATTGATAGTGGGTTTAAAACACCCGGTAAATAATCTGAACCATCGAGGTCGACGATAACTCCGCTCGGTTATCCCTGCAGCACGGAACGAGCCGCTTAAGCGGTTCGTGTCCGGAGTTGACCTGCGGCGTGTTAAAACTCCTCGGAACGCTACTCGCGCGGGTACTTAGGTATATCGACATTCGGCGATTCACCCTATTTCGCGCGGGTAGAATGTGGACTGGGTTGTGGTGAGGTTAAACCCCCACCCGTGGCTAGCTCCTTGGCGGTAGTTCCAAGAGGGTCATGACTGAATTGTCCGTTCTGGTGGGCGACGTGTCGCGATTTGAGTTACGTGGCCGATCGCACGCCGGACGGGCCGAAATTCTTAACATTGGCGTCAGGTAGTGGGATACGAACTCATCCCACTCCTCGTAACTTTGTGTCCGGGAGTGAGATTCGAATCCACCCCGTCTCCAACTAAATTCACGGGAATCGGTTCAGGGGCGAGTGGAGCGACCCTCGATTCCCACCAAATTCGAGCGCATTAAATTTAATCCCTTCGGAGAAATAAGATGGAGTTTCAAGGCGAGCGGGAGCCGGGGGTAGATATGGATTTAGAATGTGTAGAATCCATGACTCAGGATGAAATCCCCGAGCAGGAAATGCTGGTTGTGCAGGAGCAACCTCCCCCACAAACGAACCCGGAGCCCGAAATGGGCGCAGCGGCAGAGGCGATGTATGACACCCCCCCTCCCCACCTCCGTCAAATTCCCTCCCCAGCCCCCAGCGAATCCACGCCTGATGAGGGCGAAGCGGCTGCCACAGATCCACCGAACCTAAACCAGCTATTAATGAATTGGTTGGCAAATATGCAACAAGCGTTGGAAAGCAAAATGGATACAAATGTGCAACAGTTGAACAAAAAAAAATGGATGGAAACGCAAAGGAAATGAAGGAAGAAATGAAAGATGCGGGGTGAGATGCAGCGCGTGGGGCAATGCCTGCAGGCGGGCATAATGGTGGCGCCATGTGCTGGAGCGAACGAGCTGAGGGGGAGTGCAACGGCTGTCAGGCCCACAATGGAGGCGGGTGAGGAGAAAATAATTCGGGAGACGCGTTGGGCGAGGGTAGTGACAGAAAAGCAACAGTGACGGTGACACAGAGGGTAAAACTAAATGGGGTGACTGCGACGTGTGAGACGAGACACGAGGTGACGACGGAAAGAATAAAAGAAATAGTAGAGACTCGGGAGATAGAAAAAGTAGAGGAGGGACTACACAATAAAGACGGGGTGAAAGACGAGCACACACACGGAGGTAGTGGAGGATAATGGGGGCGAGCTCGCGGAACGTGTTGGGACCCGGTGCAAGCAGCCGGAGAGCCTCCTTCGGGAACGGAGGGAGATGCTATGCTCCCTAGAGGCGGATCACGACCAGGTGGGTCCGGTCGTGCTGAACGAGTATGAGGGGGCGAGTGCTGCGAAAGGGTGCACGTGCAGCTTGGGGGGTATAGAGGCCCCGGAAACCCTTGGGGTGGCACAAATCTCCAGTGTGGTTACGAGTGTGGTCCCAAGGTGTGTGTTTACAAGTGTGGCGAAATGTGTGCTGAAACGCGCGCAAAGCGTGGGTGAAAGGCGTTGTGTGAAAGGGACTGTGTGTGTGAGGAAAATGGTGTGCAAGGTTGCGAGTGAGCCGAGGTGTATGCTTCCCAGCACGCCGTGTGTGGATGAGGCACCGCGTGTGAACGTAACTATATATATATATATATATATATATATATATATATATATATATATATATATATATATATATATATATATATATATTGTTATCAATTTCTACCCGTCCGGCGTGCGATCGGTCACGTAATTCAAATCGCGACACGTCGTCCACCGGAACGGACAATTCAGTCGTGACCCTCTTGGAACTACCACCAAGGAGCTAGCCAGGGGTGGGGGTTTAACCTCACCACGATCGTGCCAATTGCCCACCCGCGAAGGATAGGGTTGCTCGCCAAATTCGACCTACCTAAGTACCTGCGCGAGTGGTCGACCGGGCGATCGTACCTCGCCGCTGGTCGACTTAGGACACGAACCGCTGAAGCAGCTCGTTCCGTGCTGCAGGGATAACCGAGCTGCAGGGATAACCGAACGGAGTTATCGTCGACATCGACAGTTCAGATTACTTATCGGGTGTTTCAACCCACTATCAATCCCTTACGTGATGCAAGATGGAACTTTCAAACAGAGGGAAGGACGCAACGAGGCGGGAAACAGTTCAACAAGCAAGCACTTTTATTTCACACACATGAACGTATGTACAGCCATGCAATCAATGCGGGAAAAGCAAAAAGGAAAATGCAACCAAAGCAAAAGCACTACTACCGACAATAATCATTTACAACACTTAAACAATTATACTTGTCGGGACTCGGCACCACATCATGCATTTAAAATAAACAGGAAAGACCTCCCCATAGGCAGGGAGGTAGATGGGGTCCGTGGACCAAATGTGCACGGAACCTGGAGGAGTGGCCAGGTCCACGAGACCGAAAAGGTCTTACCCGCGTCCTCATGACGCGATCGCAGGCAAGCCGCAATGTCCGCGCAGCTGCGCCCCGACTCCATGCCCCTGGCGTGGTCGTTGAGCCTTCTCTGGCGTGCTCCGCGCCAGCACGGTTGGGTCGGCACCACGGTTCGGGTGTGGAATAAACGGGGCCACCGGCACTATCTCAGCGCGGATGGGGGGGGGGAATTGTTGATGCTCAGGGACGAGCGAGGGGAATGGCTGGCTGGCTTGGTCGCTTGTGAGAGCAAAGGTGGGTCGATTCCAACGACGAGACGAGCCCAGCGACAAGACGAACCCAGCGACCAGCGACGAGACGACACCACACTACAACTCTGAAAACCTCGACGACGACCTCAGTCTTCACTCGACCCGCATGCGTCGCCTTGTGCTCGCGTCTTTATAGACCGGAGGAGGAGCCTGTATGCAGATTTTAGGATCAAAACGCGATTGGAGGCGGGGCCACGCCACCCTCTGTTCAGCCATTGGCGAGGCAAAAAGGGGTGTGAGCATCTTTTGATCCGAATTCCTTCCTGAGAGGAATTTCACATCCATCGTGCTTGGAGGCGGGGCCACGCCACCTGACGTTCAGCCATTGGTCGGGCAAAAAGGGGCATGAAGCCTTCCTGATCCGAATTTCTCCTTGAGAGGAACGCATTCGTACCCGCGGCTCGACATCAATTACCGAACGGGCCCTGGACAGCACGACGTTTGGTGTTGACTGGTGGTGTGGTCGATGGTTGCGGAAGGAGAAAGGCGCAGTTGGTGGGGGGTTTGCTGTGGTGGTTTGGTGGTTGGCGGGCGTCGTTTGGGAATGGCGATGAAGCGATGTTTGCGGGATGGAGTTGTGGAGGTAAAGAGGCAAAGGTAATGGTGTTTGAGTTGTTGGCGGCTTAATGGTCCAAAATAACAATCGAGAAAGAAAAATAACGACTCAAAGCTTCACAGCCCAGATGAATCACACATATTCCCTCTAAACAACAGGTGTTGTCCAACTACTCATGTATGAACTTATCGATATATCTCACCTGAGGACCCTTTATGGTGTATTGCGAATTTCCACAGCCGTAACACTACCCCCTCCCCTTTTTCAGACTCGTCCCGAGTCCTCAAATTCTCGTGTGCCATCATGTGTGGTTCTCCCCGAGTACGTTTTACCTTCAGATACCTGAGTGCGACATTCAGTGTATTCGTGTCCCCAAAATAAATAACCTACGGGTTGAGTAACTAACGAAACAAACCCACTCATACGGACGATTTAAACAAATTGCTGGCGCTAAGACATACATGCCGGGGCCGCAGTCATATTTACAGTACATCTTACCATAACCTGACAATTTTCACTACTCCATGGCCCAGGATCTATTAGTCCGGGAGCCAACCGATCAAAATTAAAAAAAAATTGCCCGGTCTGCTATAAAATTTTTGTGTTGATTTTCATAAAGAGACACCCTTTGAGTATATGAAAACCAATGTTGGCAATGGTGAAACTCTTGCGCAACAACACAGTCAACACTTATGCGAGCCCCCTCTGATAACAAAATGTTGGCAAAAGCGAAGATGTAGGATGGGGGTAGGGGTAATTCATATTGTCCTAAAATCATAACCACTAAACCTATATACACAAATGACCCCTCATATTAAAGAGGAGTTCATTTCCTATATCACAATTGGTGATTTAACCTACCTACAATTGACAAGGTTATATGTCAAACAACAAAAGATTTATGCAACTCAGAAATGCTTGACTATCAATGGGGTCAGGAACAAGAACATACTTTTACATGCCATGGTTTTAAGGAAGATAAAATTAGAAATGGATTAACACAATATTGTGACATGAAACATCCTCTTCAGAGGAAGAGTCACTCTCTGAAACAACTCCACCACATGAACCTCTCTGACGAAGGCATATGCATGTCACTCAGCAAGGCACAGCAGCCTTTTTGCATGAACATCGTTTCAGACATTTGGATAATTTGCACATGCAAGACACCGTTTTGTCTATGTTTGGCTTGGCTGGCTTAGACATGAGAATTGGGACCAGTTTTCCATTGATAAGGGTTCTGCCAAATGTTGTGGCTGGGGGAAGTGCTCGGTCACTGAGATGTGCACGTCTATACAGAAGCAATTGATACAATGCTCTTAAAACAAGGAAGTAAAACGCATCTTCTGTTGCTGGCAGTGACCTAAGGTCTAATTTTGAAGAGACAAACATATGCTGCCTGAGGGTATCCAAACAGCTGAACCCTTTTTGGCCATACAGAGCAGTCCAGTATACTCTGGCCTCATCAATGACACATTCTGTTGCTGCCATTTCACTATCTCTTCCAAAATCAACAAGGTGGGGAAGGTTTCCTATCAGTCCCAGAGAAACCTGTGCCGCTCTTCTTTTCACAGGAACACAGGCATCATCCCAACTGACTGGAAGAGGGGCCTTGTTGTCCCTCTCTGGAAAGGGAAGGGTGATCGCCAAGACTGCAACAACTACCGAGGGGTGACGCTGCTCTCAGTGCCGGGCAAGGTCTTTGCTCGGATAATTCTTGATAGGGTTCGCCACCATCTGCTTGAGCACCAGCGTCCAGAGCAGTCAGGCTTTACACCAAAGAGGTCAACGATTGACCGTATCCTTGCCCTTCGTGTCCTCACCGAACGCAGACGAGAGTTTCGGCAGGGGCTGCTTGCAGCCTATGTTGATCTCTGTAAAGCGTTCGATTCAGTGAATCGGGATGTCCTCTGGAGGATTCTTGGTCTTCGTGGGGTGCCACCAAAACTGATCGATCTGATGTCTGAACTCTACTCTGGTACTGAGAGTGCTGTGAAGTGTGGTGGTACCATCTCTGACTTATTTCCAGTTGTTACTGGAGTTCGTCAGGGATGTGTACTTGCCCCCACACTTTTCAGCACTTGTATGGACTGGATTTTAGGGAGGATGTCGGAGAGATCAAGTTGCGGTGCATCGTTTGGCAATGTCAAGATCTCGGACCTTGATTTTGCAGATGATGCAGTCATCTTTGCGGAGACTTTAGACATCCTCTTGGGGGCCCTCGAGGTGCTGAATGAGGAGTCGGAGCCGTTGGGATTACGGATTTCTTGGGTCAAAACTAAGATCCAGGCTTTCGGTGACATCTTGGATGCTGCTGTCCTGTCTGTGTCTGTTTGTGGTGAGGATGTTGAGGTCGTGGATAGATTCACTTACCTTGGCAGTGATATTCATGTCTCCGCAGGTTGTGAGCCGGAGGTCAATAGACGTCTGGGTCGGGCCTGGGGAGTCATGGATTCACTGGATCATGGGGTGTGGCGCTGCCGGTACCTGTGCGGGAGGACGAAAGTCCGAGTCTTCAGGTCCTTGGTACTTCCAGTCTTGCTCTATGGGTGCGAGACTTGGACTTTGACCAAGGATCTGAGACAGAGACTTAATTCCTTTGGTACCAGGTCTCTTCGAAGAATCCTTGGCTATCGCTGGTCGGATTTTGTGTCCAACGAGCGGTTGCTGAGAGAGACTCAGATGAGATTTGTTACCTGCATAGTCCGTGAGCGTCAGTTGCGGCTGTATGGACATGTGGCTCGTTTTCCTGACGCTGATCCTGCTCACCAGATTCTCTCAGCGAGGGAGTCTCATGAGTGGAGGAGGCCAGTGGGCCGACCACGTGCCTCATGGTTGCAGCAGGTTGACCATCATCTCAAGGAGATGGGGATGGGCCTGGCATCTGCCTGGGGGATGGCCAGATGGAGGCCCCTGGAGTACCGGCGGAAAGTGGACGCAGCGACGCGCTGTTCTGGCACATGCTCCCATACCTGACCTGACCTCTTCTTTTCCCCTTCTGAATGGGTAGCTCACTGTGTCACATCCACACAACACATATGTGCACAGAAGTGTAGTGCGACATCAAGAGGATTTTCTGGTACTTCTTGCTCAACACTTCTACCAGCTCATGAATAGGTAGGTATTGATTCTGCCGTTGTATCCAGAGTTCTTGCAATGTGTTCAAGCAGCAGAAGTGATATATACACAGCATAATTATGTCTGTATCTGTTGCATGCACAACAGCTCGATGGTGATCAAGATATTCCACACAATATGCAAGATGAGCAATAATCCTTGTGTCTGCCTCTTCATGTTCTTCACAAGGTAAGTCCAGAACTGAACTTGATGCTGATGTGATGGAAAGAGTGTGACCTTTGTTTTCCATCATACCACCAAGAATGATGGTCACTCCATCCGGAATAGCTTCAGGACTCTCACAAAGGGAAGTGCCAATGAAGTTCTGAAGATTTCCTTTATTTCTTGGATTCTTCATGAGTAAATTCCAGTCCGGAATTTCTAGACTCTTGGATGGTGAGAATTGTCTTGCCTGGTCTGTCTGGTTTCTCCTCTGCTGCTCATCACCCTTCAAAGTATGGGTATCATCAAAATCATACTGATCACCAATGATGTTGACACAGTTGCACATTTCAGGTTTCAACTGCAGGAGCTTGCGAAGATACAGCTGGGGAAGTTCACCAAATGTTTTCACACCCATTTTTTGGTATTTATTTACAAATGCCATTGTGTCTACCAGATAAACTGTGTATAGGTCACTCTGTGGTAATGATGGCAGCTGTAAAACAACATCCTGCTCAGCTTCAGCAATTAGCACTGCCACGAAATCAGACTTGTTGCCTTTGCGCATTACAAACCCCTGTGCTAAGCGTGGATCAACCTCAAACAGGGATGATGGGTAGTCTGTCCACTCATGGGAAAATGCAATCTGTCTTGTGACTGGGTCGGCATCTCGATAGAAACACAGCACACGTGTAGCTGCAGTCTCATCTTGATAGATCCTGATTAAACTCTGTTTCCTTGATGGGTTTGATTTCTTCTATGAGGAGAAAGTTACCAGCTTCAGTGGTTCAATCTTAATAGAGACCACCTCTTCTGCTTTCATAATGGCTTCCATGCCCTTAGCTTGAGCATGGACCAAGTCTTTTGAAGCATCCTTCTCACCAGTTGCTCTATTGAGCAGATCCACTTGGTTGTTACACTGGAATGGGTTTATCATCTGCTGGCATATCACTTTCTTGATCTCCTCAACATGCATATGTTCTTCTGTTGCCTGCTTATGTGTTTCTCCATGATGAGTAGATTCCTGTTGGCCTAGATTAGCCATAGACTTTATGTTCTCTGATACAGCTGTGAGAAATGGTGCTGTCTTCACATATTTATCTCGAGCAGCTGGTGCCTGAGATATGCCTTTGAACAGAGATGTCTTCCCTTCATTGTTGTATGTCTGCTCCAGGGCCATGTCACTCCAAACACCATTGAATTTTCCTTTGGAAGAGTGAACTGTGAAGTACCCAACCTGGATCCAGCAAACCTTAACCGAACTGTGTTCAATAGAGTAAGAGGATTTTGGGGGTAGGGGTAACTTTGGTTGACAAAAATGTTAATTTTCTCTTTAAAAATTGATAGAACTCACTCAAATTTGCTGTTTTAATTAGCCATGGATACCATGTTCATATCACATTAAGAGAAATTAGTATTCTAATGCAGCATCTGCCTATGATAAGAAAAGTTCTAAAGGCCATCTTCAAAAACGTTATTTTTAAGGCATTTTTCACAAAATTATGTACTTTTACGAGGTTTACTTCCACAAAGGCAATTTTTTTTTGTCATTTTACAATGCACTGATTGAATTCTTACATTTAGTTCACATTTATTTTTCATGAATGTGATTTTTTAATTTTTTTAGAAATTTTATTGACAATTGCTGTTTTATCAAATTTTTCAAATCTTCCTCAAACAAAAACGTCCGCCAAAATTTTTCGCAAGAGCTTATGAATTGCCAACATTGGTTTTCATGAACTGCAAACATATATCTAAACATCCTGGGGGTGTAAAATTTTATAGCAGAGGCTGTAAGGTCCAACCCTAAAACAGCCTCGTACACAGGTTGGCTCCCGGACTATATGGACTCTGCAAGAAAAACAACAGTCACAAGCAGGGGGCCAGGCTGCTTAAGCACAGTCCAAGGCCTCCCCCTTTTGAAATGAACGCAGTGAACTGGCAAACGTTGCACGGGCTGCCAGTGCAGTCCCGTGTTGCAGCTGCCTACAGGGCAGTCCTCGCGGCTTGTGCAATGATCCTGGCGCACATGGCAATGAACCAAAGGGGGGGGGGATGCAAAACAGAACGGGGCAAACGCAGAATCGAGGGCAGCAGGCATGGATGGCAAAGGTGGGCAGGTAAGGCATGGCAAAACAAGGCCGCCGCAGGCGAACACAGCCGGCAGTGAAGCTGACCGGCACAGGCCTTGCAGGAAAACAGCCAGCCGATGAAGTGGCCAGCACAGGCCTTGCAGCAAAAAAAGCCGGCAGACCATCGACCGGTACAGGCCTTGCAGTAACACAGCCAGACGATGAAGTGGGCCGGCACAGGCCTTGAAGTAACACAGCCAGCCGATGAAGTTGGCCAGCCTTTGCCTTTCAGTGGAGGTTGGTGGAGGGTGTGCGGTGGTGCTGGCCACTCAGAAGGCGGGCTCGGACCTACCTACTGTCTCCCTCCCAACCTATCGCCTTTGCCTATCTCTGTCCATACCCACCTCCTTAATTTGTAAAAACCCAATTTAGCTCCAAATTATTTTGTTTTTGTTTTTATTTTCACTTCCCTTCTATAAATCGTCCCCAAACCCCCTTTATCGCCCTTGTTCGGCTAACCTATCCTGTCTCCTAGACTACTCCCAACCCCTACGTTCCCTTCCCGGAGGGGAATAAGGGAGAGCTAGCATCCTGTGTCAAGGCCCAACAAAGTCTCAAGATGGCCTCCTCAGATTTCAGCGATCTCTAACCGAAAGTGGGTCCAGCGGCCCACAACGAGAGCGAAGGGATGGATGGTGCAGAGGGTACACTTCCTATCTTCCCTAACCATTAAATCTGAAAGTACCCCGGGGCTTTCAACAAGCGACTCGCTTAATCCATTGGTTCTATCAACCCAGATTCCCGTCACCTGTGTTGGTGTCCTCACAATTTTGGGCCATGCCCCCCAATTTTCCACCCGTGCCCTCACACTGTTTCGTGGCTGGGACGCGCGGCTCCCTTGGCAGGCACTCTGCCAATTCTCCTACGATGGCACCCCCGGGCACTACACTGCCTCCAAGCCTACCAGCTCCCTAAACACTGGGGAGTGCCCTCCATGGCGACTCCCCTGAAACGCTCACGTGGCAGGCTGGCTCCCTGGGCCCCTTTCCGAGGGTCACCCGTGCCCACGACACTGCCGACGCGGCCAATGGCACCCCGGGCCCCCCCATCATGCGGGCGCACCCGTGCCCACTACGTTATCCCGGCCCCCCCATGGGCCCTTGGCCTACCACGGCCGACTAGCCCGGTGCCCGGGGTACCCACTCAGCGATTCTCACCGTTCGTAGCCACGCTCCTGGCCGGTCAACAGGGCTCCTGCACCCCTCCAAACGGGTATCGAGCCTACTTTCCCACCAACAGCAAAACGACCTCCATTTTGTCAATTTCACTAACCCAGCTAATTCACTCTACACTGACCCCGGGGTCCCTTGGGCGGGAATCACTCCTCCCCCCAATCACTCATCGCACCATGCATTCCCCATTCGCTCCATTCATACAGACCCACTGGCCTCACTCACTCAACAAGTACACTTTCGCTCTTCAACTCACATTCCATCGCTGATCTCAGCCATCCTTCTGACTACATCCCCTAACTACCTCGTGCTCCCACGTCGTCCCTTACACGACAGCACGTTCCTTTTAACACTACGCAGCTAAGCTACATCCCCTCTACACATCCACAGTTTGTCACTGTCCTCAAAATAATTCCATACGCCATCCTAAATCTCACTAAAATCTCTCTAACTAATCCATTCCACGGCTCCATGAGAACTTACCCCTGGCCCATGAAGCCGGTTTAGCTATCACTAACCCTTCCCCCTAACTAGTTCCATCCTGTGCCCAGGCCAGAGGGGTCTTCCACCCTCTGCCCAGGAATCCTGTTCACCCAAAGCAAAGCTTGCTTTTTTTTTTTTAAATTGCGCAGCACCAGCACGGCAACTCGCAACCTTTGCTCTTTTACGTGACGTCATGGCAGCTGTTCACACACCTCGTCCCTCTTGGACGGTACCATCCGGCAGGGATTCACCCTCCAGCCGGATTCCAACCCTACGTGCAGCCATGACGTCACTCTGCGCACTAAAAGCAAACCTTGCGTTTCGAGTGGTTCCCCACGCGAACACATGTGCTCTACCCGTTGGAGCTTAACACAAGCTCGCGTGGAGAACCCATATGGACCAAATCCGTAATCCTGCCTAACCTTTGTCTGTCCACGGGATCGGCAACGTCCACCGCTGGCGTTTACGGACCGGGTTTCACTCCCGCAAGCGCGCACGTGGCGGCCTCGTGCGAAGCACGGCCCGAACCTCGCGCTCGCTGTTGGGTGAACCCGGCGCGGTCCCCGAAATAGCTACGGCCGCTACCCGGCCCTTGTCTCTCTGTCGCCGTCGTCTCCGTCGCACTCTCGCGCTCAAGCTCCCTCGTGCCACGAGGCTCACGCACCTCGAGATGGCATTCACACAGGGAGACGCGGCTGCATGTTCGCGCATGCCCACAGTCATCTCCCTCACATACCGCTCTCTCACACACATGGTCTCTCTTGCACTCGGCCGTTCACTCACGCTAACCATACCACTTACACACGCGGTGTCTCACTCATACACGGGCTTCCACTCACACCAGCACACTTGCAACCACATCACTCACACCAGGACAATCACACTAGGGATTAGTGCCACCACAAGAGGTCCCGGGGCCTCTATACCCCCCAAGCTCCTCGTGCACCTGTCTACAGCACTCGCCCCCTCAACTCCGCAAAGCACGACCGGCCCCACCTGGTCGTGACCAGCTTCAAGGGAGCACGGCATCTCCCTCCGTTCCCGAAGGAGGCTATCCGGCTGCTTCTCACACTGGGTCTCCACACGTTCTGCCAGCTCACCCCCATTATCCTCCACTAACTTCGTGTGTGTGTGTGTGTGTGCTCGTTTTTAACCCCGTCTTTATCGTGCAGTCTCTCCTCTACTTTTTCTATCTCCCGTGTCTCTATACATTTTATTTCTGTTGCCTCTTCGTGTCTATTTAATTCAGTCTCGACTCGGTCTATCTCCAGTGTCTCTGGCAATACTTCCTCTTCCTTTGTCGTTTGTTATTTCCATCGTCTCCATTTTTATTTGCGTCTCCTTTATCAGAGTTTGCCCTAATTGTTCTGTCATCCGACGAGTGGTGTCAATCAAGTCCTGCACCACTAACATTACTCCTTGTGGTGCTTTCACACATCCCACCTTATTGCGTTGTTCTACTTCCTGGCTCCTTTTGAGTCATTCCTCCCCACGGAACTTTGAGTTGTTCATTCTCTTTCCGGAGTTTTTCAATCTCAGTGGACGCCAATTCTGCTTCCTCCTCGAGTTGGTTAACTTCAACCTCGTTTAGTTGATGTTTTCTCTCCCACTGTTCCTCCTGCTCTTCATTTTCCAATCTCATTGTTTCTTTCAATTGGCTCATTTCCTTCCTGCGTTTCATTCGCTGTTCTCTCACTACTCTTCCTTGTTTCCTCTCCTGTCCTTCCTTCTCCAGTTTCATGGTTTGCTTCATTTGGTTAATTTCCCCTTTGTGTTTCATTCGCTGTTCTTTGTCTATCTCCTCGCACTCCAGCCTTGCCTTTTCTTCCAATTGGTCAACCTCGGCTTCATGTCTTTTTGTTTTCTATCCCATTGTTCCTCTCGTTCTTCCCTCTCCAATCTCATTGTCTCCTTCAATTGACCGATTTCTCCTTCCTGCTTCATTCCTTGCTCCTTCACTTTCTCCTCGTACTTCAACCTATTTTTTTTCCTTTTGTCGTTCAGTTTCAAATTCATACTCTTTCAGTTTTTTATTCCACTGTCTTTCCTGTTCCTCATTCTGCAATCTCGTTATTTCCTTCAATTGACGGATTTCTTTCTCCTGTCTCATTCCCTGTTCTTTGGGTTTTCTATTCCACTGTCTTTTTTGTTCCTCATTCTTTAATCTGGCCTTCGCTTCCAGCTGTTCGATCTGTACAGTGTGGTTCCTTAACGTTTCATTCTCTGCTGTCGTTCTTTCTTCTTTCACCATCCTCAACTCGTTTTGGTGTTTCTGTAACTCGGCTTTCTTTTCCAATTCCTTTCTCATCTCCGAACACTCCGACTTCTAATTGTTCAATCTGCTCAGTGTGGTCCCTTAACGTTTCACTCTCTGTCTCCGTTCTTTCCTCTTTCAACACTCTCAGTTCGTTTTGTAATCCCCTCTCTTTGGTTTCGTGTTCCAGTATCTCATAAACTTTTTCCCATTTTTCCTCCCACTCTTCATCCCTTTCCTTGCACATCTTATCCCTTTTCCTGCTCATCTCATCATACTCCAACTTTGCTTTTTTCCTTTGTTGTTCCTGATATTTCTGTTCTCTTTTTACCTTCTCTTCTAGTTTTCCCTGCCATCTCTTATTTCTTTCTATTGTTCTTTCCAGGCTTTCTTTGTCCTGATTGCCTGATCTTACCTCTTTCTTTAGTTGCTCTACTTCCAAATTGCATTTCCGTTTTTGCTCTTCTAACTTTTTCTTCCATTCTTCCTCCAATTGTTTCTGAAGCCCGACAATGTCCGCATGCTTCGCCTGCCATGACCACGTGGTTTGACTCGGTGGCTGAAAACTCGCCTCGTGTCGCGCCATTCGTTGCGCTAAAAATAGCTGCCTGCTCATGCCTCGTGCCACGCTGAAGTGCGGCCGCCATCTTGCGACTCCGTTTGCCGGCAAAGTTCGTGCTCAGAATATGAGGGTGAGCTCCCACACTGATTAAAATTACAAGAGGTACCATCCCGGGCCATGGATTCTATATTACTACACATATACATTTCTACCCCCAGCACCCGCTCGCTTTGAAATGCCATCTTATTTCTCCTAAGGGATTAAATTTGGCTCACTCGTAATTTAATGGAACACGGAGGGTCGCTCCACTCACCCTTGATCCGGTTCCGTATATTTAGTTGGAGACCGAGGTGGATTCGAATCCCACACTCCTGTACACCAATGTTACGAATTTCGGCCCGTCCAGCATGCGACCGGCCACGTAACTCTAATCGCGACACATCGCCCACCGGAACGGACAATTCAGTCGTGACCCTCTTGGAACTACCACCAAGGAGCTAGCCAGGGGTGGGGGTTTAACCTCACCACGATCGTGCCAATTGCCCACCCGCGAAGGATAGGGTTGCTCGCCAAATTCGACCTACCTAAGTACCTGCGCGAGTGGTCGACCGGGCGATCGTACCTCGCCGCTGGTCGACTTAGGACACGAACCGCTGAAGCGGCTCGTTCCGTGCTGCAGGGATAACCGAGCGGAGTTATCGTCGACCTCGACGGTTCAGATTACTTATCGGGTGTTTCAACCCACTATAAATCCCTTACGTGATGCAAGATGGAACTTTCAAACAGAGGAAAGGACACAACGAGACTGGAAACAGTTCAACAAGCAAGCACTTTTATTTCACACACATGCACATATGTACAGCCATGCAATAAATGCGGGAAAAGCAAAAAGGAAAATGCAACCAAAGCAAAAGCACTTCTACCAACTATAATTATTGAATTATTAACTGAAACAATTATATTTGTCGGGACTCGGCGCCACATCAGGCATTCAAAATAAACAGGAAAGACCTCCCCATAGGCAGGGAGGTAGACGGGGTCCGTGGACCAAATGTGCGCGGAACCTGGAGGAGCGGCCAGGTCCACGAGACCGAAAAGGTCTTACCCGCGTCCTCGTGACGCGATGGCGGGCAAGCCGCAATGTCCGCGCAGCTGCGCCCCTGGCATGGTCGGTGAGCCCTCTCCGGCGTGCTCCGTGCCAGCACGGTTGGGTCGGCACCATTGTTAGGGTGGGGAATAAACAGGGCCACCGGCACTATCTCAGCGCAGATGGGGGGGGGGGAATTGTTGATGCTCAGGGTCGAGCGAGGGGAATGGCTGGCTGGCTTGGTCGCTTGTGAGAGCGAAGGTGGGTCGATTCCAACGACGAGACGAGCCCAGCGACGAGACGACACCACACTACAACTCTGACAACCTCGACGACGACCTCAGTCTTCACTCGACCCGTGTGCGTCACCTTGTGCTTGCGTCTTTATAGACCGGAGGAGGAGCCTGTATGCAGATTCTAGGATCAAAACGCGATTGGAGGCGGGGCCACGCCACCCTCTGTTCAGCCCTTGGCGTGGCAAAAAGGGGCGTGAGCCTCTTTTGATCCGAATTCCGTCCTGAGAGGAATTCACATCCATCGCGCTTGGAGGCGGGGCCACGCCACCTGACGTTCAGCCATTGGTCGGGCAAAAAGGGGCGTGAAGCCTTCCTGATCCGAATTTCTCCGAGAGGAACGAATTCGTACCTGCGGCTCGACGCGTTCGGCATCAATTACCGAATGGGCCCTGGACAGCACGACGTTTGGTGTTGACTGGTGGTGTGGTCGATGGTTGTGTTAGGAGAAAGGCGCAGGTGGTGGGGGGTTTGATGTGGTGGTTTGGTGGTTGGCAGGCATAGTTTGGGAATGGCGGTGAAGCGATGTTTGCGGGATGGAGTTGTGGAGTTAAAGAGGCAAAGGTGGTGGTGTTTGAGTTGTTGGCGGCTTAATGGTCCAAAATAACAATAGAGAAAGAAAAATGGCTCACTCAAAGCGTCGCAGCCTGGATGAATCACACATATTCCCTCTAAACAACAGGTGTGGGCTAACTACACATGAACTTCTCGATATATCTCACCTGAGGACCCCTCATGGTGTATTGCGAATTTCCACAGCCGTAACAATATATATATATATATATATATATATATATATATATATATATATATATATATATATATATATATATATATATATATATATATATATATATATATACACATATATATAAATATATATTGTTACGTTTGAGGGTGGGTATGCATTCAAAGGGTAATTAGGATGTTTAATTAGGTATGCCATGCTGTTCGAGTTTACCAGGATCTCGATGTAATAAGTAGTAATTCAGTGGTGATAAGTTGTCTAGTAAATGTTCATTTCTTCAAGGGGGGAGATGATAATTCTCACGTAATTAGATAGGGACACGGGATAGGGTAAGTGTGTCTGCGTCAACCCCTTTTGGTATTCTCTGAAGACTGGCCGTGACGTCACAGGACAGTACAGCGGATGGCTCCGCCCCGTGATCACGATTGTCAGAAGGCGACGGCAGTGGGCCAATAAACGGCTCGATTGGAGGTGACGAGGGCAGAAGGATAAAAAGGCTCTGTTTGGGAAGAAGAAGAAGATTAAAACCAGAACGCTCGTGTGTTTTTTGGTGTGGAACCTGTGGCGGCAGAGAGCGTCCTGGTTGCTGTGCTGAGTCGACCGTGCTCTTGATCGTGCCTGGGAGCCTTGCCGAGCCTCGTTCCTCACCTCGGTTGGCTCTGGGGTTCTGCTGATTCGGAGTGCGGGGTCGGGCGGCGGGTGGACCTGCCTCCCTCACCTGCTCGCGGCTTGGCGCCGGAGCTGGTTCCCTGGCGGCTGTGGGCGGACTTGGGCCAGGACTAGGAGATCGACAGCACCACGGTTTCTCCTGCCCCCCCCCCCCCCTGGTGAGAGCAAGGCTGGATCGTCCGACGCTGATCCAGGGACAGTTGCGTCCACACCACGGTCCAGCCTGACCACCAGAGATAGCTACGTTGTGTGTGTGTGTGTGTGTGTGTGTGTGTGTGTGTGTGTGTGTGTGTGTGTGTGTGTGTGTGTGTGTGTGTGTGTGTGTGTGTGTGTGTGTGTGTGTGTGTGTGTGTGTGTGTGTGTGTGTGTGTGTGTGTGTGTGTGTGTGTCTGCTTGGCGCCTTAGAGGGTTTGAGAATTGTATATTCATTGGAATTGTCTGTTTTTTCCCCACGCCCGATCCCACACCATCCCGTCGAATCGCCCCGGATCCCTCTTCTTGCCAAGTCTTGTTATTTCTGGTAATTATAAAAAAGGAATAAACATCATCAACTCAGTGAAAAGTGACTCGTGCCACCTTCCTCGTCCCGTTTGCGGTAGAGCGATTAGAACCGCCATGTTTGGGTTACAAACAAATAAATCGCCTCCATCGTTTCGGCTCATTCTACGTTGGCGGGACTGTTCAAGTCCCGTGGACGTCACAAAAAATATATATATATATATTATATACATATATACATATACATATATACATATATATATATATATATATATACATATATACACATATACATACATATACATACACATATATATACATACACATATATATACATACACATATATATATATATATATATATATATATATATATATATATATATATATATATATATATATACATACACATACACATATATACATATACATATACATACACATATATACATATACATACACATATATACATACACATATACATATATATATATATATATATATATACATACACATATACATATATATATATATATATATATATATATATATATATATATATACATACACATATATATATATATACATACACATACACATACACATATATATATATATATACATATACATATACATATACATATACATATACATATACATATACATATACATATACATATACATATACACACACACATACACATATATATGTATATATATATATATATATATATATATATATATATATATATATATATATATATATATATATATATATATATATATATATATATATATATATATATATATATATATATATATATATATATATATATATATATATATATATATATATATATATATATATATATATATATATATATATATATATATGAGCCTGGTGTTGGCGCAGTGGTTCGGACAGCGGCTTGGGATCCAAAAGGTCCTGAGTTCAAGCCCCGTTGGGCCACTGAATTAATACACCAGGGGGTTGACTCAGCCTGTCATCCTTCCGAGGTCGGCGAAGTGAGTACCAGTGTACACTCCGGTTAAAATAGGTGTACCATTTCCCTGTGTCGTAAGAGGCGACCAGGGTTGCGTCAGGAAGGGCATCCGGCATAAAAAAAACATGTGCCAAATCACGATGCGGATCATACAGATGATCTGCTGTGGCGAACCCTAACGGGGGCAGCCGAAGGAAGAAGATATATATATATATATTGTTGTGGTTGACCAAATTCGCAAACCACCATTCAGGTCCCTTAGGTGAGATATCTCTGTAAGTACATGTGTAGTTAGGCCCAAACCCGTTGTCTAGAGGGAATAAATGTCATTCATGAGGGCTGCGACTCTTCAGGATAGCCGTTTTTCTTTTACTATCTTTATTTTGGACCAACCGCCATTATTACCACCACCAACCACGTCTCAACAGCCATCACAACAACAACCACCAACCACAACGCCGCTTCACCACAACCGCCACGACCTTTACCGTCACAACTCGCCACCATCGCATCACCGTCATCTCGCGCCACTCGTGGGCACCGATGCTGGACTCGTGTAGAGCGCGCACCGAGCAGCGTGTTCAAAAGCATCGCGGACTTTCCGCAGAAAAACGGATCAAAAACGACTCACGCCCACTTTTGTTCCGTCCAATCGGTGAGCGAGGGGCGATTTGGCCCCGCCTCCAGGGCGTTGGAGGGCGGTCGCTATATGCAAATTCATGGATCAAAAAGCATTCACGCCCACTTTTCCTCGGGCCAATGGGGAGCCAGCAAGAGAGGTGAAAGGTCGGAGGCAGAGGGTCAAAGATGAAGGAGCGAGGCCACGGGGGATATAAGGGGCCGCGTTCGTCAGTCGAGGCAGTTCAGTTGGCAGGAGGAAGAGTTGAGTTCGCAGGAGGAAGAGTTGAGTTGGAAGCGGAGGAAGAGTTCAGTGCAGTTGGGAGTTCGCAGTTGGGAGTTCGCGGAGTCGGAGTGAAGAGGACGGAGCTGTGGAGAGGCGGCGGCGGCGAAGGCGGTTGAGGGGGTGCTCGCGTCGGATTCGAGGAACTGCGGAGGGAAAGGCCGGCGGCGCGACCGAGGTCGTGGTGGAGACGCTCGTCGCGGGACCCAAGATTTTTGTGAAATCCTCCTTTCCCCGAGCATCAGCAACCCCCTCCTGTTTCCCCCCGCGCTGAGATAGTGCGACAAAAGGGGGCCCCCTTCCCACCCCCTACCAGACTGTCCGCGAGGCCCGCGGAGTTGAGGCACCACCGCCGCTCCGCGTCTCATCATCAGACGGGTAGGCCCGACACGGTCTCGGCCCCAGGCCCGCCTACCCCCTCATCCTGGAGGGTGGTTCTCTTTTCTTTTGCTTTGGGAATATGTGTTGTCGGCGCCGTCTGTGAAGTAAAATTGTATAAGTGTTGCCGTGTGCTCGCGTAGTCGGTATTAGATCTGCATTGTTCCATGTGCTTTTGGTGGAATTGTATATGTGTGCTTTCCGTTCATCGCGAAATAAATGTGCTTATTATTGAACTGTTTTCCCGCTTCGCTTCGTCATTTCTTTCATTGAATCCCCATCTTGCTTCACGTAAAGGGTTGGTCGTGGGCTAAGACGCCCGATAATTAATCGAACCGTCGAGGCCGACGAATAACACCGCTCGGTTATCCCGATAGTACGGAACGGGTCGCTTAAGTGGCCCGTGTCCGAAGTCGACCTGCGGCGAGGTGCGATCGCCCGGTCTACCCTCCGTGTGGGTACTTAGGTAGGTCGAATTTGGCGAGCAACCCTATCCCACGCGGGGGCCGATTGGCTCGATCGCGGTGAGACCGAAAGGTCCACCCATGACTGGTTCCAGGCGTTAGTCCGAGAGGGTCACGACTGGATTGTCCGTCCGGTGGGCGACGTGCCGCGATTCGAGTTACGTGGCCGTTCGCACGCCGGCGGGCGCGAATCCGCGACAATATATATATATATATATATATATATATATATATATATATATATATATATATATATATATATATATATATATATATATATATCGGGCGTATAAAAAAAAGTGTGGTAGATAAAAACATTAGAAAGGAAAAAATAACTTGGACCAAAAAAATTTAACATTGTCACGCTCACGCGTCACGCCGGGGGTATCGCTATAGCTCTCTGTTCTTCGAACAGGCGAGCTAAAAAGGAGAAAGAATTTTTTTTTAAAGACCCCCCCCTTCAAGTGAAACCCCCCAAATCAAAAATCGATGCTCAACTCCACTCATTTCTTCACACCTATGGAACTGTCGCGGTCCTTCACCTCGAGACTGGATAGCATCTGTTCTCGTCAAACGTAATCGGTGTTTTCCCTCGAATGGAAGCAGGACCGAAAGGGGTGGAGCTTTGAGAGTGAGTGATGAGAGGTTTGGGGCGTGGCTTCATGTGAAGGACGCTCTCACTGTTTTTCTTGTTTGCAATATTTGGAGTGTGAATAAAGTTTTTATACACTCGATCTGCAAGTTCCATCGCCAATGAACCAACTTCCATATTCTCTTCAATCCCATTCTTCCTTCCAAGTATTCAAGACAGCTGTTCACCACCATCTCAGATAATCATCCCCCAACCAAAACAATGATTTTTTAGCTCGCCTGTTCGAAGAACAAAGAGCTATAGCGATACCCCCGGCGTGAAAATGTTAAAGTTTTTGGTGCAAGTTATTTTTTCCTTTGTAATGTTTTTATCTACCACACTATATATATATATATATATATATATATATATATATATATATATATATATATATATATATATATATATATATATATATATATATATATATATATATATATATATATATATATAGATAGATAGATAGATATCGGGGCGTATAATGTGATACCTGTCGTCTGTCTGTCCGTCCATCCGTTCCTGTCCACACTCTAACTCACAAATTTTTGAACTTTTACGTTTCATATTTGGTACATAGGTACAGACTGTGGAGACGGTGTGTCGTGACATACGTTTGTCATCTAAAGTGGTTGCCATGGCAACCAGGATGCTTTTTTTTCCATGTAGTAGCACAATTCTGAATATACTATTACTGGCCGGGGGGTCAGCCGCCAACCGACCGCTCTTCACGGAGCCGCAAGTCGAGTCGGCCCGACCGATCGCCAGGAATATAGATCGCCGCCCGGATAACTCCGAGCGACGGGTCATTGTACAATAACCGAAATACGCCAATCGGCAGATCACATGGGGTAGAGTCGATTGCCAATCTTCAATGTACCTAAATACCCACGTGATCCAACTACCGGGGTATTCCACCCTCGACGGAACTCGTACGGAACAAACTGCCGAGGCGAGCTTGTCCGTGCGCGATTCCGAGTGGCGTAATCGCCGAGAACCGTCGGTCCAAATGTCCCCCTATTACGGCAAACCAACGGCTTTCTAACTCCCAATACACGAAATGTTCAGTCAATGAGGGAATGGACGCAACGAGCAGGTTTACATTCACACAAGGACATTTATTATAATAAAACACGTATGCAATTAAATAAGGCAAAACACGTATGCAATTATACAAACAACAAAAGCACGACAAAAGAACTACAACCGTCTACTTATTATGTCCGGTCATTTACACTTAACAGCAGTTCCTACTTATTAGACGGGCCCACGGACACACGCACGCACGCACGCACACACAAGAAACGGTGGCTGAGGCCTTTAATCACGGGCTCCAGCTCGGAGGACAGGTGAGCTGAAACTCAGAGCTTGACTCGAACCTTTCCACCTCGTGTGGTCTTCAACTTGTCCGGACCCGGGCTCCAGCGAAAGCGAGCTGGATCCAATCGCCGCGATCCTTCCCCAGCTCCCGCGAATCCTCCCGCGCCGGTGAGACGAGGCGCCGATCCCTTCCTGTCGATCGTCGCTTCCCCGAGGATCCAACTCCAAGAAGAGGCCGATGCGTCGCACCAAGCCGGGAAACAAAATGGAGAACAAAAAGCTCCACGAACCAATAAGGAGAGGAAGAAGCCTCCACTCACAGCTCGAGCCAAACAACTGGCTCAAGTTCCTTCCAAAACAAAGCAGCAGCCGAAGCTCACTGAGCCAGCCAAAGCAAAAAGCTTCCGAAGGCCTCAAGTCAAGCAAGCCAAGCAGGACCCGATGGCCTGCTGAACGACTGCTCTCTCCGAAGCAAAAAGCTTACTCCTCCCACGGGACTCAGCACACGAACTCTGCACACGGGACTCAGAACAGGACTCTTCACGAACTCTGCCACGGGACTCCCACGAACTCAGCCCCACCAAGGGACTCCCACACGAACAAAGAAAAAATGTCCTCTTTATCCTTTGCACCCCCTCCCCCACACCCGACGTGACTCATGCCCTCGTGATCCACCCCCTGCTCAATCACGGGTGGGAGGGAGTTGTTGACGACACCGCAGGGTTCTTCTTCCTCTTCGCAGAAGAGGGGGAGGGACGTCTCCATTGTTCGCTCCCTAACTATTAAATCGATCCGCAGTGCATCTAATCGATTTCAAAACGTTTAAACAATGGAAGGTGAGCTATCTAGGGAACATGCACTTATTGACATAGCTGACTAAGGGAACCTGTATGTTGTGTGCAATTGAATTCCAAATTCGTAACAATACCTTCTTGTTCGGGCGGATATTGTGCTCACTTGCGCTCTTGTTACTGATTACAACATACAAAATACATATATTGCTTTAAAATTATTTGGATCAGACTTCACTGCAATGCTTTATAAAAAAATATTAATTATTAGATGAGTCTTTTAAAAACGATAAATGTATAAACAGGCGAGCATTGGGTGGCTTTGACACCAACTCTGGTTTTTCTGTACTCGTTAAACCAACCCTCATGTTGTGGATCGATGCCCCCCACCAAAATATGATTCTGTATTAATTTTGTCCAGCCCCTGCATTCTCCCCTACCCATCGTTACCCATATCCTGTCTCAATTTATTTTCTTCCTCGGCGCTGATGTTGGAATTTCCCCCCTTCTCTTTCTGCTGTTCCTTTTGTTATGTTAAACCTGGTGTTGGCTTAATGGGTAAGATGGCTGGCTTAAGATCTTAGGATCTTGAGTTTGAGCCCGTCGGCCGTTGAATTGACACCAGGTGGGGTTGACAGCCTGTCATTCTTCCGAGGTCAGCAAAATGAGTACCAGTATACTGGTAATAGAAAGCACTGCATCAGTGGCACAGCCACACCCCTAGAAAATGATACAACCAACAGCCAGAGGCTGCACACAATAACTAACTTTTATGTTGCATTCTGATCCATTCTGTGTTCCATCTCTTCCATGAGCCCCTTCTCTGTATACAAAAAACAAAAAGAGGAATAAGATCTCCGGACCCAAATGGCAACGATCCAAAAATTTCAAAGCAATTGGCAGTAAGATGAATGCTTTTTTTGTTCATTTGCTCCACAGCAAGTTGCGAGAAAACTCAACAATCTGTCCGTTGGCAGCACAATGTACACAATTGTGTATGATCTATATAATGCTGCAATGTCAAATAGTACACAGTCAATCTGCATGACAGCAGCGTTCATTTGTGTGCAATGCACGTATGAATCCAAAATTGTCATGTCCGACAGGCTGGTGCAGAGGGAGCACACTTGCCTCCGAGCCGTCTCGCCTGGTTTCGATTCCCGACCCAACGATACGTTGTCGGATTGATGCTTCACATGCAGGGTGTGCATCATAAAGTACACCGTTCTTCAGATGGAAATAAAACTCGGGTGTCCCATTTACTAGCATTAATTAGTGTAAGTTAAAAGATCATACAGGGTTATTTGCAAAGATCTGTGGGTTATTGCTAACACCCTGACTAGATGTGGAGGCAGACAGATTTGTCAGTGTTAGTCAACAAATATTTACAAAATTTATTAATGTGTGACTGTAACAATTATTTTGCTCAAAACCATTCAATCAATAGTTGATGAAAGTCTGCCATGTAATTGCCTTTGACCAAAGACAAATGCAAGACTTTTTTTTGCTCCTCTGCATTCAGTTTCAGTTGGTGTCAATTCCGAACCCCCAAAATGCCCTCGACAACTGCATCACACACATGCTACCTTCTAGTGGGAAATAAAAACATGCCTTCCATCAACATTTATTGTTTACTGCAAATAATGTAGCATCAGTAATAAATATTAAAACCTTACTTTTCAATCAAACACGCATTATATCTCCATCTCTCTCATTTAAGACTTTGCATTTTTCTGAAATTCTTGCACCAAAATCTTCGAAACCTTCAAAAAGTATTTCATTTCCATCTTCTCCAAGAGTCATAAAGTCAATCTATGCCCCAATGTGCAAAAATTGCAAATCTACAAATTCCATTTTGCTCTCATTGATTTAAGATACACAATTCATATTTCTCCAAGTTGGTCCTCACCTCTCCATCATAACCTACCTAAGTTTTTCTTTTTAGTTTTGAGCCAAACTCCAGACTACAAGCTTGAGACCATACAAAGCCAACAATTCATGAGACTCGATTACCATCATACAAGCTCATGCTTCATGAGCAGCCAACTTCCTGGGCATTGGGGTCGAGTTAAGCCTCACCCATAGCATAGGGGAAGGCTTATTGCTGTTGTAGGGTTTGTTTCTACAATTAGCACCCCCAACTTTTATGGTGTACCAGAGTTTCTCAGACCCCTAAGGGTACTGAACAACCATTTAGAAAATCATTATATACACGTACAGTGGCCTGCAAAAGTATTCACCCCCAACAAAAAAAGTCACATTTAGATGAATTATGTGGAAACAATTTTCCCAAATGAACGTTTTTATTCATAACTGAAGAGATCAAGGTAAACACTGTTATAGGTGAAGGAGGTTACATGTCAGGAATACCTGCAAAAATAATGTACCAATCAAAATTCACTGGTTGTAAAAGTATTCAGCCCCTTCGGTCAGTACTTGTTGGAAGGATCTTTTGCAACAATGACTGCTATGAGTCTTTTGGGGTAGATCTCTACCAGCTTTGCACAGTGAGATGGTGAAATGTTTTCCCATTCTTCACGTGAAAATTAAACTTAGAAAATTAAACCGACAAATGTTTGCACCTTAAAACTCTTCAGATAAGTGGGGGAGCTTAATTTTTAAGTTAAACCACTGATTACATGTCGGTGAAACCTATTACACTTATTTTATAACCTTTCAAACAAATAATTTTCTCCTGAAGTGATTTAGAGTTAATTGGGAAAAGTGTTTGAATACTTTTGCGACTGAGAATCATCTGATTTTCCTTGTCAAGTCTAACTTATACACATTTTATCTGCATGGTTTAGCTTTATCACTTTGGAGTAGTTTGTGAAGACTATACATCAAGCTTGATGTGAAAGAATCATGAAATAAACTCAGATGGCATCAAAATGTGAAAACTTTGGAGGGGTTGAATACTTTTGTGGACTACTGAATATTTTTACCACCGCCACTGAAGGTGGATGGAGGTTATGTTTTCACCCGTCTGTCTGTTTGTTTGTTTGTTTGTGAACAAAAGATCTCAAGAAGTTGTGAATGGATTTGGACGAAATTTGGTGGAGAGCTTGGGTACGAGACACCGACCAAACAATTAGATTTTGGTGCCGTTTATCTTTGAGCAGGATGTCTCAAAAAGTTATGGATGGATTCGGACAAAACTTTCTGGACAGGTTAGGTGTGTGCAAAGGACAAATTGAATAATTTCGGTGAGGATACAGATCCAGATCAAATAATCTTAAATTTTTTTTTTTTAAAGCAATTCTTCACAACTGAGAGATAGGGCCAAAAATGATATATAGTACAATATCTCAAAACGTTGTGGATGGGTTATGTCAAAACTTGGTGGATGAGTTCGGTAGGTGACAAGAACAAGCCTATTAGATTTTGGTTAAGGTCCGGATGCAGATCCAGCCCATCAGTAGGATACAAAATGTTAACTCTTCAACCTAGTGAAGGTATCCGCTCGAGCGTGTGCCGTTCTAGTTTAACATGCAATTGAATGTCTGCTTCCTCTGGCTGGTTTAAACTAACCATTGCTTCAACCGATCTACCGAATTGTTTGTTTGGATGGGAATAAGTGAGGTTTAAAAAAAAAGGAGGCATCAACAGTAGTCGAGAGAATGGAGGAGCATTCTCTCAACTGTTGTTGGATCTCAATTATGAGAGCTTACCCTTAAGCCATTGCAAAGTGCTGCCCAGAGATGGATGACAATATCTTGTGGTAATTATATATATATATATATATATATATATATATATATATATATATATATATATATATATATATATATATATATATATATATATATATATATATATATATATATATATATATATATATATATATATATATATATATATATATATATATATATATATATATATATATATATATATATATATATATATATATATATATATATATATATCCACCATCTCGTTGCAAATCATTTGCCTGTGACTCTTGTACATGTACTATATAGCTTTGGCATTTTCATACACATGTTCAATACTGTGACAGACCCAAAATTTGTAGTTGTTGTTGTTTTATTTTATTTTTTTCTTTGCCACTTTTAGAAAACATTTACACAATTACTCCAAACACTTGTGTGACTATTTCAACCCCCCCTCCCCCACCAAATAGTTACAGACATACTATAATGGAATCAGGAGATTCACCACTGCTAAAGAAAATGTGATATTGGCTGAAAATTAAAAAGAAATGACCAGCATCTGCACAGTGTTTCACTTGTACAGGGCCATTCCTTCATGGTTGGTTGGAAGTTGGTTGACTCCACTTCCTGCATGAACGTGTGTATTAGGGTGCAAAAATAAAAGCATGAATATTCATGCTCCCTGGGTGTGCCTTTGTTCCATTTGACAGTGGAAACATACATACCAAATATGAATCAGATTGAAGGATGTTTAGGGGTTCCTCAAGTTGGCACAATATTGTTGAAATTTGCCAAACTGTAACTGACAACTTGCCGTCGAATATGCACAACGCAGTACACTTCACAATTCATATGGTTGTTTGATATTTTCATTGGAATTTACATACCTTCCTTTTTCAGATTGTGTCATGGCAACTGCAAGCACCACAATGAGTTCTTTGTCAGTATGGTTGGTTGGCAAACCTACAGCAGATATTCACTGTGCTGGCTTGCCAACTAACGGAGCAGTTCTGTGCAATTTCTTATACCACCACACGGAGCATGGAAGTACTATTAAGGAAAGTGCAAAGCGGACCATTGAGACTGTTTTGGAACTTTGGGAAAAGGCCCGGATTCCCATCCAGCCACTGGACAAATGTCAGGAAAGGGTGATGAAGCTTTACCATCTATATCAAGAGCTGAAAAAGAATCGTCAAAAACCACAGCAGTCATATAGGATGAAAGAAGAGTTTTTCCAAGGAGACCTAGATGAGCTTTTTGACATTGCAGTGCAAAATGCCCTCTCCATAATGGACATAATTGTGCCAACTTGAGGAACCCCTAAATATCATGGAATTTTGTTCATTTTTGACCTATAAGTTCTTATGGGGTATTGGAACAAAGGCAAAATCAGGGAGCAGCAAAAATCAAACTTTCATTTTTTTTGGAACACTCGAGTGTGTATCCACAAACACATGCAATAGATAAGCTTTCATCTATGCCAAGAGGCCATTTCTAAAAAATTTTATCTGAAAGGAACAGAAATATAGAAGGTAACAAAACCCACTATTATTGTTACAATTATTTGCATCACAAATATATTTTATTGGAGAACCACTTCAGCCCGTCAAGTCTGGCATTTCACTCAGGCTGACTGGCTGGGTCTCCAAGCAGCCATCAAACTTCTAGACCGGTTTCCCATCGCTACTTTCTCCAACTTCAACTCATCCTGGGAATTCTTTCAAAGAAACTTGCTCTCCTTCATGTACAGATTTAAACCCCTCTCGTCATCAGTTGTCCGACCCTTCCTCCCGCCTTTGGTTCACTGAAGCTTGTGGAGAGGCAGTTGTCCTGAAACAACTTACCTTTGCCTCATGGAAAGCAAACCCAACTGAGGGTAATCTCAATTCCTTCCATAAAGCTCAGAACAAGTGTGTCTACCCCTCAGGAGAGCCAGAAAACAACATCTTTCTAATCTCAAGTCTGAACTCTCAAACCTCTCCACCTCCTCCAAATCCTGGTGGTGTCGAATCAAATCTATTTCGGGTACATGTTTCTCAAATGGCCGCACTGCTTATACCGCACGTGAAAAGGCTGAATGCCTAAACTCGGTATTTAGATCGAAATCTTGTCCAAAACCCATCACTTTCTGTACCCACCTTACCCAGTCACACCCAGCTGTCAATGTGTCCTTTTCTTCTGACAAAGTGGAGAGCTTGCTGTCAAACCTCGAATCAGATTCTGCAACCAGTCCAGACGACATCAGCCCACGTGTCCTAAAAACCTGCTCCTCTGCTCCAGCTCACCCTCTCTCTGTCCTATTCACCCTCTCATTTGCTCATGGTCATCTGCCATCTGCTTGGAAATCAGCAAACAAAAAAGGTGCAAAAACATATCCCTGCAACTACAGACCAATCAGCCTTCTCCCAATCATCAGCAAGGTTATGGAATCCATCATCGCGTCAGACATTAAATCCTTCCTCTTCTCCAATGGCTTGATTTCCGATCATCAATTTGGTTTCAGACCAGTTCACTCTACCCTGGATTTGCTGCTTCTGCTCTCCCAACAATGTCAGACAATAACTCAGAGCCACATCGCTTGACATATCACGTGCTTTTGACATGGTCTGGCACCCTGCCCTGCTCACCAAACTCTTCCTATGGTATCCAAGGCCAACTCCACTCATGACTCGCAGACTTCCTCTCCTATCGCAGCCAACATGTGGCCTGAAATAGAGTTCTCTCATCCTCTCTTCCTGTCCAGGCTGGAGTTCCTCAAGGCAACATTCTGGGCCCTGTTCTTTTTCTGGTTTTCATCAATGATCACTTTGACTCTCTGGAAAATTCTCTTTATCTCTTTGCTGATGACTCCACCATCTGCCATGCCAATAGTCATCCCTCAGACATGGCAAGCAGCAGCTTCTTCGCTCTCTGCAGATCTGGAGAAAAATCACAAACTGGTCCAACAAGTGGAGCATGTCTTTCAATCCTGGCAAATCTCACACTCTCACTATGTCACTCCGAAAGGACCATTTGCAACCACCCCCCCCCCCATCTACTTTCTCAACAATCCTCTGGAAGAAGTCCTTTCATTCAAGCTTCTGGGTCTCACTATCTGCCATGACCTTATTTGGGAAAGCCACATTTCCAACCTGGCCTCCAAAGCCAGTTGCCGACTGGGAATCCTCCGTCATGCAAAGTCCTTCCTTGGACCACCTGAGCGCCTGTCCACATACAAAAGCTTTTGTCCGCAGCCTGCTGCAATACTGCTCTCCCGTCTGGGCTGGTGCTCTTGCCTCTCACCTTTCTCGGCTTCCCGGTGTGGAAACAAAGGCATTTAGGATCATTGGTATCTCCTGCAATGAGGCCTCTCACTCTCACCACAGGCAGGTCAGTGGTCTTTCTGTCTTCTACCATCTCCTCTCTGGTCTCGCCCCCCCCCCCCGCTCTGTCTGCGATCTGTCCCTCCCCCCTTCATATTTCCACAGGGCGCTCAAGGTCCACCAGCAACCACCTTCTGGTAAAACTACCAAAATCACGAATCACTGCTCACCTTCACCCTTTCATTCCTCTTTTTTTCCCCCACCTTTGTAATAAACTCCCACACTCTCTTCAATCCCATCCTTCCCTCCAGGCCTTCAAAAGCAGCTGTTCACTACCACCTCTTGTCTTCCCCAATCCAAAACCTCGATCTTTTTGACCCCCGTTAATCCACCCAAACCCACCTCCTTCAAATTCCCTGCTTCCCTTCCTGAAAGTCCATGTAGTATCCATTTGTATACCGTTTTCCCCATCCCATCCCTCTCCCTTCCACAGATCTGCTAATGTCTCTGTTCCACACCGTTTTGTCCTTCCCTCTCCCACCCCTCGTCTCATTCCCCCCTTGCTGTGCGTTGTGTGTTAGCTCTCATACAAGCCTCGAAAATGTATACAAAAAAAAACACAACATAGCAACACAGTGGATAATGCGACAACAGACAGATCCATAAAATTGCATCTTCGGCAGAGGATACACATTGTCCTACTTCCCCTATGGGTTGAAACATTCATGCAACAAACAAACAAATATATATATATATATATATATATATATATATATATATATATATATATATATATATATTTTTTTTTTTCTTTTTTTTTACTGAAACACACTCACTTGATTCTCTCTGCATCTGGAATATCGTCCTGTAAAAAAGCAGAGCAAGTAAAGATTTTGCAAATGAAGCTCAAGAAGCATCAATTGTTCGATGACAGAGTGTCCAGCATTACACCAATATGTCTACATGCACACATGCACACGCATACCTTACCCTTCCTCCCAATGACTTTAATCTGCGTGAATTAGACTTCTTTGTATATTTTTGCACAACATACAATCCTGCCCATGCATAATCAAACATCCCATTCCAGGCATGCATATCAACTGACCAAGCAGCTGTCCTGTAGCAATCAAAAGCTATTTTTAATGAGGACATAAACATTATGAACAAACTTAAATATAAACTCATATATTGAGAAAATGATGGATCTCCCAAGATGATTAAGAGTCTCCCACCCCCAGCCTTCTAAAACAATTGCTGCAAAGTGTTGTGAATTTCAGGGGTGCAGAATTAGGGTGTGTACATCATTTTGTCTTTTGTTTTTACTTTGAATTTAGGAATGTTTGTTACCTTCGCCATCAAAAGTGGACGGAGGTTACGTTTTCACCCATCTGTTTATCTGCCTGTCTGTGCAAGATACCTCAAAAAATTATGGATTTGGATGAAACTTGGTGGACAGGTTGGGAGTGTAACAAATTTGATTTGACAAGGATGAGTTGATTCAATTTCGGTGAAGATCCGGATCTGAGAATTTTTTTTTTTTAATTTAAAAATTTATTCTTCACCATTGAGAGAAGGAGCCAAAAACGATAGACAACATGATATTTCAAAACCTTATCGGCAGATTATGACAAAAGTTGGTGGATGAGTTGGTGACGAGAACAAGCGGATTAGACTGGTTAAAGACAGGATGGAGATCTGACCTATCAGTGGGATACAAAACGTAAACCGTTCAGCCTGGCGGAGGTATGCGTTCGACCGAGTGCTGTTCTAGTTGCCGTTGAAATGTTTTGCCATGTTAACTTTTATAGAAAAATTTATACCCCAAGACATCATTCCATTTGTCGAAGTGTTTTGCACCTGACATCGAATTCATAGGCAACACAGGACATGTGTGGGCCTGAGAAGCAAAGGGACCTAAATGAGGTAATCAGAAAGGTCATCAATTGGTTCCAATGAATGAAGATCCACCAAGAGAGAGGTGTAATGAGAGGGGTATCTTTGAAAGCTGAGACCTATGGTGCTGAAAGCTGGTGGTGCTTTTTTGGGGTGCTTCTGTGCTGGATGGAACGTGCTATAAGACACGAGGCAGTTCCTGGTCTGGCACCCGTTTCAAATGGTGACATCATTATGGGCGGTGTGCAGGCCTGAGCCTTTGATAAAATCTGATGAAAAACTGGAAATTTGCTAATGACCATACCTGAGTTCCTGCATAGGCCAGCCACTGAGATGCACTGGGACCATGCTCAGAAAGTTATGCATCGCCTCTCTTTTACTCGAGGGCATCTTCTGATTGCGATGACCACAGCAAGAGTACGATGGTGAAAATGTGAGATAAAAGCACGACACTCCCAACACGGGTTCTCTTCTGTAACCTTACACTAAACTAGTGCCTTTCTAACCTCTATTTGGCCAAAGTTGGAAAGACAGTTGATCAGACGACTTTACGATTTCTTCTGTCTATGAATGCATTGGCACTTTGTGAGTTTTGCATGTTGCAAGAAATAAACCTCTGCACAGAGTTATCATTCAAATTTTCTTTTCTGTGAAAAAAAATTGTTACAACCTGTGCATACAGGTCAAAGGTCACCTCTGTAAAACCAACTGATATGCATATGGGAAGTGATGACATAATGGTATTTGTTAGGGTGATCTGATCATTTGTGTGCACCATTTATTATCAAGCTCGCAGCATGTTCATAATTTAACAAATCAAATCTTTTATTTATTTATTTTAAACTGCCTGTGCTGAGATTCCTGATGTGCACTCATCTGAGTGCGCACACACAAAAAAAAAGCTGATCACCGTGCAGGTGTATAATTTGATGATATTCATTTGCAACAGGTCTTTCTTGCAATAATCTTGCTTTGATTTGTCATTAGAACCATGTGGAGTTGTATCATAGCCTCGGCATCGTATGACAAAACTCTCCACAAATGTTGTCAACTCAAATAGATTCAATTACCTCATCGGATTCAACATGTTCCACAACTGTGCTGGCTCGATGTGAAGAAATGCGAGTCTCACGGTGTTCTGGGGGGGCACGCCTGTATGGCTTACCCCCAACACCACTCATGATCTTTAACACCTGTCATAAGGCACACACAAGAGTGATGCACAAGATATTTAGTTAGACACATGAAGCATTCACAAGATTTCTGGCTACAAAGCTATACCAATACCACCAAATATAAATAACATATATAGATAGAGATAGATAGATGGAGAGATTGATTGATATGCTCTTGAGAATTTTTTTTTGAAAACATAAAAAAAAAGTTATGAACCTCCAAAAAATTGTTTCCATTAACCAAGGTGGAAAACAGACACATAATGTTAGTATTCATTAAATTGGGTGCAACCCTTCAAGGTCAGGTCAGGTATGGGAGCATGCGCCAGAGCAGCACGTCGCTGCGTCCACTTTCCGCCGGTACTCCAGGGGCCTCCGTCTGGCCATCCCCCAGGCAGATGCCAGGCCCATCCCCATCTCCTTGAGATGATGGTCAACCTGCTGCAACCACGAGGCACGTGGTCGGCCCATTGGCCTCCTCCACTCACGAGACTCCCTCGCTGAGAGAATCTGGTGAGCAGGATCAGCATCAGGAAAATGAGTCACAAGTCCATACAGCCGCAACTGACGCTCACGGACTATGCAGGTAACAAATCTCATCTGAGTCTCTCTCAGCAACCGCTCGTTGGACACAAAGTCCAACCAGTGATCGCCAAGGATTCTCCGAAGAGACCTGGTACCAAAGGAATTAAGTCTCCATCTCAGATCCTTGGTCATAGTCCAAGTCTCGCATCCATAGAGCAAGACTGGAAGCACCAAGGACCTGAAGACTCGGACTTTCGTCCTCCCACACAGGTACCGGCAGCTCCACACCCCATGACCCAGTGAATCCATGACTCCCCAGGCCCGTCCCAGACGTCTATTGACCTCTGACTCACAGCCAGCAGAGACATGAATATCACTGCCAAGGTAAGTGAATCTCTCCATGACCTCAACATCCTCACCACAAACAGACACAGACAGGACAGCAGCATCCAAGATGTCATTGAAAGCCTGGATATTAGTTTTGACCCAGGAAATCCATAATCCCAGTGACTCCGACTCCTCATTCAGCTGTTGTCAAGAGGCATGTCAAAAGTTACTCTAAAAACCATAAACAAAATTTAAGTTTTTTTTTTAATTTGCAGTCTTTGTATTGAGCATGCTTCGCTGATCGACAGGACAACGGCTTCCTCCCGTCAATAGGTGGAGCATGCTACCCCAAATGTAAAGGCCTACCTTTTCTTCTCTTCCCTTAAAGAGTTTTTTTTTATATACAGTATATATTTTAAGTATAAAGAATATAAATAAAACTTTTAGGAGCCAATACATGATGTAAAATGTAAACCTTTTACTTTATTGTTATTTAACACTAATACATTGCTGGTAGTGCATAATTAGTCTTTTGTATCAGGACGAGTTATTTATGTTTCAAACAACCCATGTGGTCTTCAAGTGCGACTGAACCACACTTTCCATAGTCAATTTCTTTGGCACGCACACTTTGTCGTAAGGAAAACTGGGCTTGGATATTTATTTTTTATAAAGATGAGACCGACCTCGTGCTGTTTTGTCAACATCCTTGTCAGGATAGAAGGGACATGGATGGAGCAAAACAATGAAAAATCCTGGAGAAAAATCTGCTGCCCTCTGCAAGAAAGCTGAAATTGGGACAGAAGTTCATCTTTCAGCATGACAACGACCCAAAGCACACAGCCAAAGCAACACTGGAGTGGCTAAGGAACAAAAAGATTAATGTCTTTGAGTGGCCCAGCAAGAACTCCGACCTAAATCAAATTGAAAAATCTGTGGCAAGACTTGAAGATTGCTGTCCATCAATGCTCCCAAGGCAACTTGACTGAGCTTGAACAGTTTGTAGAGAAAAATGGGAAAATATTGTCCAATCAAGGCGTGCAAAGTTAGTCGAGACCTATCTCAAGACTCACAGCTGTGATAACTGTCAAAGGTGCTTCCACCAAGTATTGACTCAGGGGTGGGGGTGGACACTTATCCAACCAAGATATTGTTACGTCTGAGTGGGGGTATGCATTCAAAGGGTAATTAGGATGTTTAATTAGGTATGCCATGCTGTTCGAGTTGTACCAGGATCTCGATGTAATAAGTAGCAATTCAGTGGTGATAAGTTGTCTAGTAAATGTCCATTTCTTTAAGGGGGAAATGATAATTGTCACGTAATTAGATAGGGAGATGGGTTAGGGTAAGTGTGTCTGCGTAAACCCTTTTAGTATTCCCTGGAGGCTTGCCGTGAAGCAACAGGACAGTGCTGTGGATGGCTCCGCCCCGTGATCACGATTGGCGGAAGGCGACGGCGGAGGGCCAATAAAAACAGATCGATTGGAAGTGACGAGGACTCGAGGATAAAAAGGTTCTGTTCGGGGAAAAGAGGTGGAAGAAGATTGATAAAGAGAAACCGTTTTGGTGGAGGCTGTTGGGCTCGGAGCGTGCTCTATTGTTGCGCTGGTTCGTTCCTGGATTCATCGTGTCTCGTGGCCTTGCTGTGCCTCGTGCCTCACCTCGGTTGGCTCTGGGGTTCTGCTGGCTCGGAGTACGGGGTCGAACGGCGGGCGGACCTGCCTCCCTCTCCTGCTCGCAACTTGGCGCCAGAACTGGCTCCCTGGCAGCTGTGAGCGGTCTTGGGCCTAGACCAGGAGGTCGACACCAGACGAGCGCAACGCCAGCTCGTCCGATGCCAATCCAGGGACTGTTGCGTCTACACCACAGGCCAGCCTGACCACCAGGACCAGCTACGGTGTGTGTGTGTGTGTGTGTGTGTGTGTGTACGTACGTGTACGTGTACGTGTACGTGTACGTGTGTACCTGGCGCCTTGGCGGGTTTGAGATTTGTATATCCATTGGAATTGTTTGTGTTTTCCCCACGCCCGAACCCACACCACCATCCCGTCGAATCGCCCCGGATCCCTCCTCTTGCCGAGTCTTATTATTTCTGGTTAGAGAAATAAACATTATTAACTCAGTGAAAAGCGACTCGTGCCACCTTCCTCGTCCCGTTTGCTGTGGAGCGATTAAAACCGCCATCTTTGGGTTATAAAAAATAAACCGCCTCCATCGTTTCGGCTCATTCTACGTTGGCGGGACTGTTCAAGTCCCGTGGACGTCACAATATTCTAGTTTTGTATTTTTAATTAATTTTCTGAAATTTGTAGAATTTGTTTTTCACTTGGAAGTTGTGGGTTATGGTGTAAATAAAGGAGGAAAAAAAAAGTCTGATTTAATGCAATTTAATTCCAGGCTATGAGGCAACAAAAGGTGAAATTTTTGAAAGGGGGTGTACACTTCCGATGGATACTGGAGCTATACATTCAGTGTACAAAACATTCGGAACACCTGCTCTTTCCATGAATTAGACTGATCAGGTGAATCCAGATGAAGGCCATGATCCCTTCTTGATTGCACCTGTTAAATCCACTTCAATAAGTGTAGATGAAGGGAAGGAGACAGGTTAAAGGATTTTTAAGCCTTGACACGATTGAGACATGGATTGTGTATGTGTGCCATCCAGAGGGTGATTGGGCAAGACAAAAGATTTGTGCCTTTGAACGGGGTGTGGTAGTAGGTGCCAAGCGCACTGGTTTGAGTGTCAAGAACTGCAACGATGCAGGGTTTTTCCACGCTCGACAGTTTCCCGTGTGTATCAAGAATGGTCCACCACCCAAAGGACATCAAGCCAACAGCAGGCCAGTGGTCGAAAACAGCTCATTAATGAAAGAGGCCAAAGGAGGCTGACACAAATTGTGCAGAGAAACAGATAGGAGTCCAGTTAGTCAACCGACAACAATGTTGCTGAAAGAACCACAAAGAATGCACAACTCGTCATACCTTGACACTAATGGTGTATGGCAGCCGACGACCGTACAGAGTTCCACTTCTTTCAGCAAAAAAAAAAAGAATATGCAGTTGTAATGGGCTCATGAACAAAAACACTGGACATTGGGGGATTGGAAAAACATTGCCTGGTCTGATGAATCCTCGTTCCTGCCGTTTCATGCTGATGGGAGGATTCACCTGGTGTTGGCTTGATGGTTAGGGTGGTGGGCTCGAGATCCGAGGGTCCCGAGTTCAAATCCTGCTCGGCTGTTGAATTACCACCAGATGGGGTTGACTCAACCTGTCATCCTTCCGAGGTCGGCAAAATGAGTACCAGCTTGCTGGGATGATTGAGCCATTTGAGAATCCTGCATTGGAGTGGAGACCTGTCCAGGAGTGTACCAAATAGCCCAGGAGACTGCTTTGGCAGCACCAAGGCTCTGTACAGAGTATGGTCCCAATGGATGGATGGATGGATGGATTGATTCGGGTATGGAGAAAACCACATGAGTAAATACATCCATCATGCCATGTATCAACACTGCAGGCAGGTGGTGATGGTAGTGGTGGTGGTGCTGCGATGGTGTGCGATGTATTTTTTCATCAATGCCAATCAAGTGCATCACTTCATGGCAGCAATGCATCCATCTGCGAATGGATTTCTCCAGCAGGATAATGCCCCATGCCACAAGGCTATGATTGTCCAGGAACGATTCCATGAACATGACAGTGAATTCAGCTTACTGCAGTGGCCTGCCCAGTCACCAGATCTCAATCCAATTGAGCATCTGTGGGATGAGATGGAATGAGCTATTTGAAGTAGACATCCACTACCTGTCTACCAGCCAACTTGACAACTGTGGGAAGCATTGAAGTCCACATGGGCCAACATCCCTGTGGAACGCTTTCGGCACCTTGTTGAGTCCATGCTCTGATGAGTTGAGGATGTGATGTTTTGAGGGCAAAACGAGGTGAAACTCAATACGAGGAAAGTGTTCCTCGTGGTTTGCCCACTGAGTGTACACGGAGTGTGTGTTTAAAAAAAAAAAAAAAAGTGTGTGTGTGCGAGATATCACTGCTTTTCTAGTAACAACCATTTTTTGAACAAAGATGGAGGGATGGTTTCACATGATCATTTCTCGTGATCATCCCTACCTTGTTTGCATACTTTTTGGAGTAATATCATTTTCAATGTTTATCTTTGCTACTGAAGGTGGAAGGTGGTTATGTTTTCACCCATTTGTCTGTTTGTCTGACAGATATATCACGGATTCTGATGGAATTTTGTGGACAGGTTCGGTGTGTGACAAGGACGAACTGATTAGATTTTGACGAAGATCCGGATCCGGATCAGACGACCAGAATTTTTAAGCGATTCATTACCATTAAGAGATCGGGCCAAAAATGATATATAGCACGATGTCCCAAAAAAGTTGTGGACGGATTCGGACGAAAAACTTGGTGGACAGGTTGGGCATGTGACAAGGAAATGAATCGATTTGATTTTGGTGAAGATCTTGATCCAGATCCTGGAATTTTTCTTATTTAAAACATTTTTTTTAGTACTTGTGAAAAAAGAACTACGAAGCAAAGTTTTTGCGAAGAAAGCAATTTCCAAAAAACAAAATGCAATTTTCCACATTGCCAAGGACATTTAACATCCAAATCTTATAAAATATCTGCAACTACTCAGGATATTATTTAAGAGAAGTCTCTCTCCTGAACCTAATTTGAGCTTCATCATCGATATCGAAACATTTTGTTAATCATATTATGTGGCCTTACATATATACACAATCACACATAGACCAGGGGGGTAATTAAACCGAATAAAAACGTTCATCAATGCCATAAACACGACAATAAGCCAAAGTTTGAAGATGCAACTCAAGCAGTGAAACGTTTCCCAAACTGAGACCATGGACCTTGAACCTTTGTGTCATATCAGAACTTGAGTTGACTAATGCTTGATCGGGATCTCTGCGCAAAGTTTAAATGTAAAGTATTGCGGCGTCATTAATTATTCCTGAAAATCTGACATACCTATCTCTATCTCTATCTCTCTATCTCTATCTCTCCTCTCTCTCAGCCTGTGGCTGCTGGTTGCATCATTGGTTGGGACATGGCTATGCCGCTGATGCAGTGTCCCCCTTACCAGTACACTGGTACTCATTTTGCCGACCTCAGAAGGATGACAGTCTGAGTCAACCTCCTGGTGTATTTTTAATTCAGCGGCCCGACGGGGTTTGAACTCAGGACCCTAGGATCCCAAGCCGCCAGCCTATCCACTGAGCCAACACCAGGCTGTCAAGCCATTTGACACCTAATTTGGATGCAATGACAAATCATTTTAGGATCCATAACAGTCTGCAGTAGGTAATTACCTGCACTCACTACACACACTTGTATCCACCATTAGGTCTTCAATGACCCCACATTTTTTTTGTGGGAGCAACGTCTTTGAACGAACGTTTCACTCACTGCAAGGTGTGTTCGTGAAAGACCGAACAGGTCTTTCACGAACCGGCTGGCAAGGCCTGACGTTCGCCTAAAAGTGCAGGAATTCCACTTCGTCAGGATGCTGGAGATTGGTCCCAAGCTTCAAGCTGAAGACTGGGATCGCTGGCCGACACAAAGTCGTGCTAAAAGCGGGAAGACACCGCAAACAGTGTGTGTGTATGTGTGTATGTGTGTATGTGTGTATGTGTGTATGTGTGTATGTGTGTATGTGTGTATGTGTGTATGTGTGTATGTGTGTATGTGTGTATGTGTGTGTGTGCGCGTGTGTGCGTGATGTGATGTGATGTGATGTGATGTGATGTGATGTGATGTGATGTGATGTGCGACACGTCGACACGGGGGACAGCGGGCGGACACACACACACACACACACACACACACACACACACACACACACACACACACACACACACACACACACACACACACACACACACACACTTTTACAAACTTTAATCAATCAGGATATCAATCAAAGATTTACATTAAACCCTCGATGGACTACCTGAAACGAACGAAAGCTTGTTGGGGGTGAGGGGGGGGGTCCCTCCTTAACTCCTTGTACATAAGAGTTCAATTAAAAAAAACTACTGAAACAACTCGGTTTTCGTGTTTTACCTTCTCTAACAGCGATGCACTGGGATGCCGCTTCACCGCGCCCCTAATATCCAGTCAGCGATTTTCCTGTCAGGATCCATCAAGCAAGCGGTCCGCTTCTCTCCGCTCAAGCTTCGCCGGGAAACGCACGGACTCTCAATACACCGCAACATCCAGGTCTGCTTCCTTCACCCTTCCTTTCACTTGCTCACCCCCCGAACATTCGAACCTTGGACTCTGCCTTAATATCAATACAATGGTGTTCGAAAAAAAACCACGACGTTTCACAAAGGGACTTTTTAAATACACACGTTATATTACTAACAAATAAAAAATATATAAAACAGTCACCCCCCCCCCGAAACTATGTCGACTGTACCAACATGGCTATCATGACCCGCATCAAGGGAGAGAGGAAAACGAAAAGCCAAGGCAGGAGAAAATGCCGAAAAACACAAAATGATAACGTAATAATAACAACAACAACAACAACAACAACAACAGCAACAACAACAACAACAACATAAAAGGGCAATCACAAATTGCAGACCCTCGCCAGGACTTGTTTTGTGTGGTGTTTGTGTTCCGGTATGTTACGTAATTAATTATACATAACTGGAATTGCCCTTTGTAACTGCTGGGCTGGCAGGGATGATTGGGTCCACGTCCCGCTTTGATGCGACCCCGCATTCATTTGACACCTGACCCTGACCCTTACCCTGACCAAAACGTTTTTTTTTTTTAATCATTATTCACCAGCAAATACAACTCGTCACTTCACTGACAGGGACAATAAAAGTGGGATCGGGGGGGGGTGGAGAAACAGAGACGTAGAGAGGTGGAGGTAGAGAAGGAGAGAAGGAGAGAAGGAGAGAAGGAGAGAAGGGGGGGAGAAACAGAGAGGGAGAGAAGGAGAGAGAGGGAGAGAGGGAGAGAGGGAGAGAGGGAGAGAAGGAGAGAAGGAGAGAAGGAGAGAAGGGGGGAGAAACAGAGAGGGAGAGAAGGGGGGGGAGAAACAGAGAGGGAGAGAAGGGGGGGAGAAACAGAGAGGGAGAGAAGGGGGGGAGAAACAGAGAGGGAGAGAAGGGGGGAGAAACAGAGAGGGAGAGAAGGGGGGGAGAAACAGAGAGGGAGAGAAGGGGGGAGAAACAGAGAGGGAGAGAAGGGGGGGAGAAACAGAGAGGGAGAGAAGGGGGGGGGAGAAACAGAGAGGGAGAGAAGGGGGGGAGAAACAGAGAGGGAGAGAAGGGGGGGAGAAACAGAGAGGGAGAGAAGGAGAGAGAGGGAGAGAGGGAGAGAAGGAGAGAAGGAGAGAGAGGTGGAGAAGGAGAGTGGTAGAGAAGGAGAGTGGTGGAGAGGGAGAGTGGGAGAGGTAGAGAAGGAGAGAGGTAGAGAAGGAGAGAGGTAGAGAGGTTGAGGAGAGAGGTAGAGAAGGAGAGAGGTAGAGAAGGAGAGAGGTAGAGAAGGAGAGAGGGAGAGAGGTAGAGAGGGAGAAAGGTAGAGAAGAAGAGAGGTAGAGAAGGAGAGAGGTGGAGAGGGTGAGAGGGAGAGTGGTAGAGAGGGAGAGAGCTAGAGAGGTAGAGAAGGAGAGTGGTGGAGAGGGAGAGGCAGAGAGTGGTAGAGAGGGAGAGAGGTAGAGAAGGAGAGAGGTGGAGAGGGTGAGAGGGAGAGTGGTAGAGAGGGAGAGAGGTAGAGAAGGAGAGAGGTAGAGAAGGAGAGAGGTAGAGAAGGAGAGAGGTAGAGAGAGGTAGAGAAGGAGAGAGGTAGAGAAGGAGAGAGGTGGAGAGGGAGAGAGCTGGAGAGGTAGAGAAGGAGAGAGGGAGAGAGGGAGAGAGGTAGAGAGGTAGAGAAGGAGAGAGGTGGAGAGGGAGTGAGGGAGAGTGGTAGAGAGGGAGAGAGGGAGAGAGGTAGAGAAGGAGAGAGGTGGAGAGGGAGAGTGGGAGAGAGGTGGAGAGGGAGTGAGGGAGAGTGGTAGAGAGGTAGAGAAGGAGAGAGGTGGAGTGGGAGAGAGGTAGAGAAGGAGAGAGGTAGAGAAGGAGAGAAGGAGAGAAGGAGAGAAGGAGAGAAGGAGAGAAGGAGAGAAGGAGAGAAGGAGAGAAGGAGAGAAGAGAGAGAGAGAGAGGTGGAGAAGGAGAGTGGTAGAGAAGGAGAGTGGTGGAGAGGGAGAGTGGGAGAGGTAGAGAAGGAGAGAGGCAGAGAAGGAGAGAGGTAGAGGAGAGAGCTAGAGAGGTAGAGAAGGAGAGAGGTAGAGGAGAGAGCTAGAGAGGTTGAGAAGGAGAGAGGTAGAGAAAGAGAGGTAGAGAAGGAGAGAGGTAGAGAAGGAGAGAGGTAGAGGAGAGAGGTAGAGAAAGAGAGGTAGAGAAAGAGAGGTAGAGAAAGAGAGGTAGAGAGGTAGAGAAGGAGAGAGGGAGAGAGGTAGAGAGGTAGAGAGGGAGAGAGGGAGAGAGGTAAAGAAGGAGAGAGGTAGAGAGGGAGAGAGCTAGAGAGGTAGAGAGGGAGAGTGGGAGAGAGGTCGAGAAGGAGAGAGGTAGAGAAGGAGAGAGGTAGAGGAGAGAGCTAGAGAGGTTGAGAGGGAGAGAGGTAGAGAGGGAGAGAGGTAGAGAGGGAGAGAGGTAGAGAGGTAGAGAGGGAGAGAGGTAGAGAGGGAGAGAGGTAAAGAAGGAGAGAGGGAGAGGGAGAGAGGTAGAGAAGGAGAGAGGTAGAGAGGGAGAGAGGTAGAGAGGGAGAGAGGTAGAGAGGGAGAGAGGTAAAGAAGGAGAGAGGTAGAGAGGGAGAGAGGTAGCGAAGGAGTGAGGTAGCGAAAGAGAGGTAGAGAGGGAGAGAGGTGGAGAGGGAGAGTGGGAGAGAGGTCGAGAAGGAGAGAGGTAGAGAAGGAGAGAGGTAGAGGAGAGAGCTAGAGAGGGAGAGAAGGAGAGAGGGAGAGAGGTAGAGAAAGAGAGGGAGAGAGGGAGAGAGGGAGAGAAGAAGAGAGGTAGAGAAGTGGAGAGGGTGAGAGGGAGAGAGGTAGAGAAGGAGAGAGGTGGAGAGGGAGAGAGCTAGAGAGGTAGAGAAGGAGAGAGGTGGAGAGGGAGAGAAGGAGAGTGGGAGAGAGGGAGAGAAGGAGAGAAGGAGAGAAGGAGAGAAGGGGGGGGGAGAAACAGAGAGGGAGAGAAGGGGGGAGAAACAGAGAGGGAGAGAAGGAGAGAGAGGGAGAGAGGGAGAGAAGGAGAGAAGGAGAGAGAGGGAGAGAAGGAGAGAGAGGGAGAGAAGGAGAGAAGGAGAGAAGGAGAGAAGAGAGAGGTGGAGAAGGAGAGTGGTAGAGAAGGAGAGTGGTGGAGAGGGAGAGTGGGAGAGGTAGAGAAGGAGAGAGGTAGAGAAGGAGAGAGGTAGAGGAGAGAGCTAGAGAGGTTGAGGAGAGAGGTAGAGAAGGAGAGAGGTAGAGAAGGAGAGAGGTAGAGAAGGAGAGAGGGAGAGAGGTAGAGAGGGAGAAAGGTAGAGAAGAAGAGAGGTAGAGAAGGAGAGAGGTGGAGAGGGTGAGAGGGAGAGTGGTAGAGAGGGAGAGAGGTAGAGAAGGAGAGTGGTGGAGAGGGAGAGGCAGAGAGTGGTAGAGAGGGAGAGAGGTAGAGAAGGAGAGAGGTGGAGAGGGTGAGAGGGAGAGAGGTAGGGAAGGAGAGAGGTAGAGAAGGAGAGAGGTAGAGAAGGAGAGAGGTAGAGAAGGAGAGAGGTGGAGAGGGAGAGGCAGAGAGAGGTAGAGAAGGAGAGAGGTAGAGAAGGAGAGAGGTGGAGAGGGAGAGAGCTGGAGAGGTAGAGAAGGAGAGAGGTAGAGAGGTAGAGAAGGAGAGAGGTGGAGAGGGAGTGAGGGAGAGTGGTAGAGAGGGAGAGAGGTAGAGAAGGAGAGAGGGAGAGAGGTGGAGAAGGAGAGAGGGAGAGAGGTGGAGAGGGAGAGTGGTAGAGAGGGAGAGAGGGAGAGAGGTGGAGAGGGAGAGTGGTAGAGAGGGAGAGAAGGAGAGAGGTGGAGAAGGAGAGAAGGAGAGAAGGAGAGAAGGAGAGAAGGAGAGAAGGAGAGAAGGAGAGAAGAGAGAGGAGAGAGGTGGAGAAGGAGAGTGGTGGAGAGGGAGAGTGGGAGAGGTAGAGAAGGAGAGAGGTAGAGAAGGAGAGAGGTAGAGGAGAGAGCTAGAGAGGTAGAGAAGGAGAGAGGTAGAGAAGGAGAGAGGTAGAGGAGAGAGCTAGAGAGGTTGAGAAGGAGAGAGGTAGAGAAAGAGAGGTAGAGAAGGAGAGAGGTAGAGAAGGAGAGAGGTAGAGGAGAGAGGTAGAGAAAGAGAGGTAGAGAAAGAGAGGTAGAGAAAGAGAGGTAGAGAGGTAGAGAAGGAGAGAGGGAGAGAGGTAGAGAGGTAGAGAGGGAGAGAGGGAGAGAGGTAAAGAAGGAGAGAGGTAGAGAGGGAGAGAGCTAGAGAGGTAGAGAAGGAGAGAGGTGGAGAGGGAGAGTGGGAGAGAGGTCGAGAAGGAGAGAGGTAGAGAAGGAGAGAGGTAGAGGAGAGAGCTAGAGAGGTTGAGAGGGAGAGAGGTAGAGAGGGAGAGAGGTAGAGAGGTAGAGAGGTAGAGAGGGAGAGAGGTAAAGAAGGAGAGAGGTAGAAAGGGAGAGAGGTAGAGAAGGAGAGAGGGAGAGAGGGAGAGAAAGAGAGGTAGAGAGGGAGAGAGGTAGAGAGGGAGAGAGGTAAAGAAGGAGAGAGGTAGAGAGGGAGAGAGGTAGCGAAGGAGAGAGGTGGAGAGGGAGAGAGGTAGAGAAGGAGAGAGGTGGAGAGGGAGAGTGGGAGAGAGGTCGAGAAGGAGAGAGGTAGAGAAGGAGAGAGGTAGAGGAGAGAGCTAGAGAGGTTGAGAAGGAGAGAGGGAGAGAGGTACAGAAAGAGAGGTAGAGAGGGAGAGAGGTAGAGAGGGAGAGAGGTAAAGAAGGAGAGAGGTAGAGAGGGAGAGAGGTAGCGAAGGAGAGAGGTGGAGAGGGAGAGAGGGAGAGTGGGAGAGAGGTCGAGAAGGAGAGAGGTAGAGGAGAGAGCTAGAGAGGTAGAGAGGGAGAGAGGTAGAGAAGGAGAGAGGTGGAGAGGGAGAGTGGGAGAGAGGTCGGGAAGGAGAGAGGTAGAGGAGAGAGCTAGAGAGGTAGAGAAGGAGAGAGGTCGAGAGGGAGAGAGGGAGAGAAGGAGAGAGGTGGAGAAGGACAGTGGTAGAGAGGGAGAGAGGTAGAGAGGTAGAGAAGTGGAGAGGGAGAGTGGGAGAGAGGTAGAGAAGGAGAGAGGTAGAGAAGGAGAGAGGTAGAGAAGGAGAGAGGTAGAGGGGTAGAGAAGGAGAGAGGGAGAGAGGTAGAGAGGGAGAAAGGTAGAGAAGAAGAGAGGTAGAGAAGGAGAGAGGTGGAGAGGGTGAGAGGGAGAGTGGTAGAGAGGGAGAGAGCTAGAGAGGTAGAGAAGGAGAGTGGTGGAGAGGGAGAGGCAGAGAGTGGTAGAGAGGGAGAGAGGTAGAGAAGGAGAGAGGTGGAGAGGGTGAGAGGGAGAGTGGTAGAGAGGGAGAGAGGTAGAGAAGGAGAGAGGTAGAGAAGGAGAGAGGTAGAGAAGGAGAGAGGTAGAGAAGGAGAGAGGTGGAGAGAGAGAGGTAGAGAAGGAGAGAGGTAGAGAAGGAGAGAGGTGGAGAGGGAGAGAGCTGGAGAGGTAGAGAAGGAGAGAGGGAGAGAGGGAGAGAGGTAGAGAGGTAGAGAAGGAGAGAGGTGGAGAGGGAGTGAGGGAGAGTGGTAGAGAGGGAGAGAGGTGGAGAGGGAGTGAGGGAGAGTGGTAGAGAGGGAGAGAGGTGGAGAGGGAGAGTGGGAGAGAGGTAGAGAAGGAGAGAGGTAGAGAAGGAGAGTGGGAGAGAGGTAGAGAAGGAGAGAGGTAGAGAAGGAGAGAGGTAGAGAGGTAGAGAAGGAGAGAGGTGGAGAGGGAATGAGGGAGAGTGGTAGAGAGGGAGTGAGGGAGAGAAGGAGAGAGGTGGAGAGGGTGAGAGGGAGAGTGGTAGAGAGGGAGAGAGGTAGAGAAGGAGAGAGGTGGAGAAGGAGAGAGGTAGAGAAGGAGAGAGGTGGAGAGGGAGAGAGAGGTAGAGAAGGAGAGGTAGAGAAGGAGAGAGGTGGAGAGGGAGAGTGGGAGAGAGGTCGAGAAGGAGAGAGGTAGAGGAGAGAGCTAGAGAGGTAGAGAAGGAGAGAGGTAGAGAGGGAGAGAGGTAGAGGAGAGAGCTAGAGAGGTAGAGAAGGAGAGAGGTAGAGAGGGAGAGAGGTAGAGAAGGAGAGAGGTGGAGAGGGTGAGAGGGAGAGTGGTAGAGAAGGAGAGAGGTGGAGAGGGAGAGTGGGAGAGAGGTAGAGAAGGAGAGAGGTAGAGAAGGAGAGAGGTAGAGAAGGAGAGAGGTAGAGAGGTAGAGAAGGAGAGAGGGAGAGAGGTAGAGAAGGAGAGAGGTGGAGAGGGTGAGAGGGAGAGTGGTAGAGAGGGAGAGAGCTAGAGAGGTAGAGAAGGAGAGTGGTGGAGAGGGAGAGGCAGAGAGTGGTAGAGAGGGAGAGAGGTAGAGAAGGAGAGAGGTGGAGAGGGTGAGAGGGAGAGTGGTAGAGAGGGAGAGAGGTTGAGAGGGAGAGTGGGAGAGAGGTAGAGAAGGAGAGAGGTAGAGAAGGAGAGAGGTAGAGAAGGAGAGAGGTAGAGGGGTAGAGAAGGAGAGAGGGAGAAAGCTAGAGAGGGAGAAAGGTAGAGAAGAAGAGAGGTAGAGAAGGAGAGAGGTGGAGAGGGTG
>NC_140967.1:41924187-41944187 GCF_056783735.1 Eptatretus burgeri
GTGCAATAGAGAAGAAAGGTTTACACATCATCATTAATAAAACAAAGGTTATGGTGAGTGGCAAAGAAGGAGAAAGGAAAGAAAGTGGACAATGCCCTTGTATTGTTCAATATCTGAAAAAGAAATTGTAAGGAACTCAATTTAATGTAGACAGTTGTGGATGTTGTCACAAGATTGCAGTGGTATCACTGGGAATTTGGTCAGAAAAACTAGAATTTTCATTTATAAAAGATGTGAGCATCAATCATTTCAAAAAAAAAAAAAAAACGAAAATAAATGCTCATGAGCTCAGAATTGAATATGGAAAAGGTCAAAAGTTTCAATTACCTTGGAGACATGATAGAGGCAACAGGAGGAGCAGAATTAGCCATAAGGTCAAGAATAATGTCAGCCCGGATAAGTGGGGACAACGAGGTGGTATCATGATCGAAGCATAGAAACATTTCATTTGGAGCTTATAAAGCCTGTATCAGACCGGTATGGATGTATGGAAGTGAAACGTGGGCAATGCGAATCGAAAGATTAAAAAATAATGGAAAGAACAGATTAGAGAATGATACAATGATGAATTGATTGTCTCTGAAATAAATAATTATTATGATTGTCTATAATAATTGATTGTCTCAGAAATCAGGAAGAGATTCAAAATCAATACCAGTGATTAATAACTTAGAAAGAGGTTGGTATGGTCATGTGCAATGAAGGTCAGAAGATGAAGATCTAAAGAAAGCAATAAAGCTGTTGGTAGAAGGAAGAAAGCCAAGAAGACGTCTTACAAAGGTATGGATTGAAACTGTCAAGGAAGACACGAAATGTTTAGGTTTGCACAAAGCCGATCCACTGGATAGATTTGTATGGAGGAATGCCGTTATTCAACCAACCCCCTGTAAAAAAAGGGGAGCCAACATTTGTATGTGGATGAAACTCCCCTGAACAAAACTGGCTCTGAAATGCAAAGCTGCAGATTGCCCCATAGAGGTCAGTAGAAAGCAGTGTCGGCATTGTCAATCTGTCAAAATCTACAGAGATCATGATATTACTGCATTAATGGAGTTTTCCCAAATATATGATTTTCTTCTTTCTGCTGGTTAAAAAAAAATGTAAACAGAGTCAAGGCTCATGGAAGAGCTAGAACACTGAATGGAACAGGATGCAACTGGACAAAAGGGACAGGAGAGAGGGGGGGACAGGGACACTGGGACACTCCTAGGGACAGTTAGACATGTCCAAGGTGAAGTGACACTAACAGCAGAGTTGAAGGACAAGATAGAGGGAGACTTGGACAAATAATGGGTGTGGGGAGGAATGGGGGACAGTAGAGGATGAATTGACAAGATGGATACAGAAGCAAACTCTCATGAATGAAAAACTGTGAATTTGGAAGGAGGAGGGCTTGGGGTGGGAGGAAAGGGGAGCGCTGAATGACGGGGGTAGAAAAGATCATGGTTTTGGATGGGGGTGATCTGAGATAGTGGTGAACAGCTCTCTTTAAGATTTGGAGGGAAGAATGAGATTGAAGATAATGTGGAATTGGTTCCTCAGGAGGGAAAAAAGGAGCAACAAATGAGTGGAGGTGAGCAGTGATCCTGGATTTTGGGGGTTTCACTAGAAGTGAGTTGATGGTGGACCATGTGTACTTTGCAGAAACCTGGGGGAACAAATCACAGAAAGAGCAGAGGGTGCATGAAAGGAGGTGGTAGAAGACACAGACTACCGACCTGCTAGCGATGTGAAAGTGATGGGCCCATAGACTCAGCTTCATCACAGGAGGTTCCAATAATCTTGAAGGCCTTGGTTTCCATGATGTCACACTGACATCAAGGTCTGAGGCAGGGGTGCCAGCCCAGAGGGGAGAGCAGTACTCCAATCAAGCTGTGGATGAAGGCCTTACAGGTGGATAGGAGTTCAGGTGTGCCAAGGAAGGACTATGTATACTGCAGGATGCCAAGTCGGTGACTAGTTTTGGAGGCCAACTTTGAAATGTAGTTTGCCCAAGAAAGTTCATGGCTGATAGTGAGAATCAGGAGTTTCAGGGATTGTACTTCTTCAAGAGCTTTGTTAAGAAAGTAGATCGGAGGATTTGCCATAGAGTCCTTTCAGCGAAAGAAAGTGAGAGTGTGAGATTTGTCACCGGATTGAAAGACATATTCCAAGTGATTTACCGGAGCCTGGTGTTGGCGGAGTGGTTAGGGCAGCGGCTTGGGATCCAAAAGGTCCTGAGTTCAAGCCCCGTTGGACCACTGAATTAATACACCAGGGGGTTGACTCAGCCTGTCATCCTTCCGAGGTCGGCGAAATGAGTACCAGTATACTGGGCCGGTGTATACCCCGGTTAAAATAGGTGTACCATATCCCTGTATCGTAAGAGGCGACCAGGGTTGCGTCAGGAAGGGCATCCGGCACATGTTTAACATGTGCTAAATCACTATGCGCATCATACGGATGATCCGCTGTGGCGACCCCGAATGGGAGCAGCCGAAAGAAGAAGAAGATTCCAAGTGATTCACCAGCTTGTGATTTTCTCAAGGTCTGAAGAGAGGGAAGATGCTGCTGCCTGCCTTTTTGAAGGATGACAGGTGACATGAGAGAGGGTGAAGTCATCAGCAAATAGATAAAGGGTATTTTTCAGGGTCAGAGAGATTGTTGATGAAGAGTAGGACTGAGCCTGGAACACTGAATTGGGGGACTTAAGCCTTAACAGGTAGAGGAGATGAAAGGATTCTGTTGAGAGCCACATGTTGACTATAAGAGTGGAGGAAGTCAGTAACTCAAGAGTGGAGTTGGCCTTTGATGTCATAAGCAGAGAGTTTGGAGGGCAAGGTGGGATGCCAGACTGCATTGAAAGCTCGAGATTTGTCAAGAGAGAAGGTTCTGATCTCATGTCTGACATTGAGGACTACCGTCCATTGTTGAGAGAGTCGGAGGAGCATGTCCAAGGTGAAGTGACCTGGTCTGAATCTAAATGGGTGAGCATGTCCAAGGTGAAGTGACCTGGTCTGAATCTAAATGGGTGATCTGAGATGAGGCCCTTGGAGAAATGGGAGGATTTCATATCATCTGTGATGATGGATTCCATGACCTTGCTGATGAATGTAAGTAAGCCAAAAAGGTCTGGAGTTAAGGGGCTTGGATGACCAAGGCCAAATGATAGAGAGCAAAGAGCAGAAAGAGGATGTGCAAGACCAGCAGTGCAGGTTTTTCGGACACGTGAGCTGATGCCGTCCGGTCCACTTGCAGAATCAGAGTTGAGGGTTGCCAGAAACTTCTCCGCCATCTTTGCTGAAGTGCCATGGCTGACGAGGGAGGTACCAACACCCAGACAATTTCCATCGTGACAATTAAAATAACCCCATATGAGGAAGAGAAAGTTGGGATGAGTGGTTAAAAGTTGGTCCATGTGATACAACACAAAGGGAAATAAAAGGTGGGAGTGGAGGGGACGTCACAGCCAAAGATCCTTCTGTGGGTTGGGAGGGGTAAGATCAGTTCGAAATTGAGTGCGAAATGCGAAATTGAGTTGTTGATGTAAAGTGCAACACCGCCGTTAGGGCGGGTTTCAGGCCTTCAAATTGAAGGAGACAATAGTTTGGGAAGGGACACTAAGGTGTCAGGTATATCCCATGGGAGGAATGATTCTGTTAAATGCATTATTAAAGGTTTATCGGTAGCAGCCAGGGTTGAGAGATCTGCCAGGTTGGAACGGAGGCCTCAGATGTTTGAGGTCCACACAGTTAGAGACAAGGGAAGAAGCATTGGGAAGATGGATTAGATAGTGGTGAAAAAGAAGAGCACATGGGGTATTCATGATGGAGAAATAAGGAGAGTGAAGCATTCTCAAAATGTTTTAAAATGCTTTTAAAGGAAGAAGGAAGAAGCATTTATATTCAATGAAGATTGTTTGGAGATATTGAGAAAAGAGGGGGAAAAATGGAGAACATGCAGAAGGAAATTAAAGTGCGATGAGATCATTGTGGAGTGGAAAGTTTTTATTTTATTTTATTATTTTTTTTTTTTTGAAGCTCGAAGGGGAAACAGGATAACGTTGAGGAGGCAGAAGTGAAATGTTTTGGAAGAAGGAAGCACAAAGAAGAATACGGAAACACAAAGGACACAGCACTTTCACAGTGGCCATCCAAGGAGCGGCTAAAGTAGACCTTGAACAATACAAAAACAAATTTGCCAAATGCAGGTTTCCCCCACTAAATGAAGAGGTTACTTACTTTTATAACCCTTCATTATGTGGGAGCTCATTTTCCATTATTACCCTCAACAGAGGAGAGGGTATTGCATTTGGTTCCATTTGTTTGTCTGTTTGTCTGTCGGCAAAAAACGTGAGTATGTTTTTCTCTGCAACCGCTTGTCAGAATAACACAAATTTTTCACCATTGGAGCAACTAAAGGATATGGAGGGGTTACAGTAAAACTCATGTAGAATGTTTTAATGATAATTATGATGTCATAGGCACCCGACATATATAGGTTAAAACCCGTCAGTACGTCAATTGTACCTTGAAAACTAAAACCCATAAGAGAATGTGCAGGCATGTGAGTAATTTGTTTAAAAAAATTGGCGCCCCTTTAAATGAACTTTTTACAAGTATTACTTGGTCCCTCCTAAGAACACAAGGGTAGTACAGCATGCATACGAGATTTTTTTTGAATGCGCCTTATTTTCTATTGTATGGCATTTTCCATAAGTCATGGAACGTCCCTTCTTTTCTATAGTTTGGCATTTTCTACAAGCTAATGCAATCTCCCTAGTTTTCTATCGTTTGCCACTGCACATAACATATAAAGGGGCCTTTTCTATGCCCCTGGCATTTTTTCCAAAAATAGTCATCAATGAAACCATTCGTTGTTGTGAACTTTGGCTATGCAAACCTTTATTAAGTAGGGATACCTGTACAACAAGGTAAGATTTAATACTGAAAATTGGACGGAAACACAAACAGCAACATAGGGATGAAGATATAGCAGAAAACACGACAAATCCGGTTCACGAAAACCTACCTTTCATGACGTGCAAGCAGCAGCTCCAGATTCGACAAACATGTGTAAAAATCCCTGAACCCAGAAGTTGGTCAGGGATTTATTATAAATCTTTACTGCTATAATGATTATAATTACGCACAAAGTACCATAATGAAATCTTTAACATATTTACATCTTCAGCCAAGTCACCTGAGCACTTGCAAGCGATTCATTATTATTGATAAAGAAACAGAAGATGGGAGGAGGTTATGTTTTCACCCCTGTTGGGTCGCCGAAATAGGTGACCATTATTGTCAGTAATTGTCTGTTTGTTTGGATGTTTGTACGTTTGTCATCAGCATAATTGGTAGTAAACGTGGGCGGATTTTGACCAAACTCGGGTGGTAAGTACATCTTATGACCTCGTGATTTGGAAAATGTGATGGTTGCTAGGGACGCTTTGGTTCCCTAGCAACAACCGAAAAACCTTCAAAATCGGTACCGTTCACGTGAAATCAATTCCGAAAGCCATTATCCCACATAGGGTTATGAAATTTGGCACGAATGATCTACAGGTGATGCTCTATCAATATTCCGGTTTTTGTGATATATGGAATACTTTACCCACAGTGCCGCCTTCAATTAGGGTATGCGCAAAAATTGGCAAAAATTGAAGGCCCCCAAGCGACCAGGTGAGTGCATCGATATGAATGAAACTTTGCAGGTTCATGGTACTCAATGAGTACTACAACTTTGCTTCAGGACATATTGACCAATTTCGCTTAGGTCAGGGGTCAAAGGTCAATTAGTGCAAAAATCGATAATATGCGAGAGTTGGAGGTGCCTTCGTGCCAAATGCTACTCCTCCTAGGGTGATGGTCGGATGGTCATGAAAATTCACACTAATCGTCTGGAATACATTGTGCACAAACAATCAAGCCGGATTTTCGATTCAGATCTTTGTTCACCCACAGCACCCCCTCGAACTTTGGGGATTTCCGATTTCAAACCGCATTTTCGGTACTTTTCATTCAAATGGATACCGAGTAAATTATCAGTAGATGGAACTGGATGAGATTTGATATGTATAATCTTAAGGTGATTCCCTATCCGCTATATGACATCTATTTTGCTCTATATCTTCTAGTTTCCAAATGGCAACTCTCTCAACTTGGGTGTCCGAGGGCCATTGAGCATTCCTGCTGAAACTTCAAAGTACACTAGCTCCAAGACGATTGAACTGAATCGAATGAAACTTTACATACTTATAGACCGTAATGAGTACTACAACTTTGCTCGTTTGCATAATGACCTATCTCGATTAGTTCAGGGGTCAAAGGTCAATAATTGCATTTTTCGGTCAAAATGACTGTTCAAGTCCCTCGACCGGCAAAACGGCTCAACCGATCCAAACAAATTTTTGCACGTGAATACTCCCCGATGAGTAGTACAAGTTTGCTCATTTGCGTAATGACCTATCTCCACTAGGTCAGCGGTCAAAGTGTCGCAATACTAACAGTCCTGCTCGGCGACCCATCACCGCCTACCGGCTTGTCTATCTCTTTGTTTGCCTGTCTGTGAACAGGATATCTCAAAAAGTTACGGGCAGATTCGGATGAAACTTGATGGACTGGTTGGGTGTTTGACAAGGGCAAATCGATTTGATTTTGGTGAAGATCCGAATCCAGATGTGAGAATTTTTCAAGTGATTTTTCACATCTGAGAGATGGGGGTCAAAAACGATAAATAGCATGATATTTCAAAAAGTTGTGGATGAGTTATGACAAAACGAGGTGGTGAGTTGGTTATGTGATAACGACAAGCCGATTTGAATTTGGTTCAGGTCCGGATCCAGTTCCAGCCTATTAGTGGGATATGAAACGTAAACTGTTCAGCCCGGCGGAGGTGTATGCTCTACCGGATGCCGTTTTAGTTTTCAATTAAAAGGCTTCCATGAAAATCCACATAGCTCTTGCATAGCTCTGATTTATAAACTTTTGCCATTCTCTGTAGCAAAACAGTCCCCCACATGATGAAAGTTAAAAGATATGACCTATCGGTTTTGTGATTAAATCATCAGATAACTTATGCAAGAGAGTATGTCAAAAACTACATCTTCTCACAAAGGTCAGTTTATAGTGAACAGCTTTGATGAAGTTATTATACTGTATGTTTCTGTGATTCACCAACTTTACTCTCGAAAGGTCTGGATCCAACTTTCTGTTACTTAATTGAAGCCAAGAGAACAGCAGGATGCAAGCATTTTATGGTATTTAAGCATGGGGATTCAGAGGACTGAACCACGTGACCGATAAAGTCCTAATTTTATTTTGTTGACCAATTTATCCCTAGATGACCCTCAAAAAATTTCATACTGATTGGATGGAGCATTGTACGTATGCAATTATGAGGTAATAATGAAGGCATCTATGACATCATAAAAAAGTCACTCATTCCCCATGGGAAGTACTTGACAGGTGACAAGTTTCAATTTTTCCCATGGAGCGATTTTGGAGATACAGAGGTCCAACGTTTCTCCTTCTTTCCAATATGGCTGACAAACACCACATGACCTATGACATAATTATCGTTAAAACATATTACATGCAGAGTCGTACCTATGGTGAAAATTTCGTGTAAATCTGATAAGCGGTTCCAGAGAAAAGGGAATAACAAAATGCAGACAAGCACGTATGGGACCGATCACTTAACTCCACGGGCTAAAAAGTCATTTACACCAGCGTTTACTCTCTTTCCATGGCTTACAAACATCGGTTTGGTCCATTCATCCATTCCTTCCCTCCATCCATCCGTTGATAAGGAACGGCAGGCTTGACAATGTGGGATGCAACACAGGCAGGAGGGGCCTGAACATTGAGTATTGATCGATGTATTTTTGATTGTTTTTAGCAGAGGGACAGTGCAGAGGAACTGTGCGGGTACTTTGCTGTGTATCGCCATGGCTTATAAACGAACATCCAAACAGCTTGTAGAGCGCTCTCCAAGTGGCACTCAAGCAAGCAATCCAATGAAATGGATGATAAGGAAAGGCAGGCTTGGCAAGAGATTCGCGATCACCGATCGGTCATTATTGAACACCACCCAGAGACGCTCGGAGTGTCAAACAATGTTTGAATTGATCAAATGGACACTTTGTTTTTTTTAGCAATCGGAACTGCGGCTCAGGTCAGTTCCATAGTTTAAATGTTGAAATTCAGCTCAGGTTCAGAGATTCTAGAGCTTATTGCAAATGCGGAAATGAAATAAATCCACGGACACTGGCGTATCTGGGCATTTCTAAGCATTGCGATGTATCCAGGGATTCGTAGGTTATGAAGATGAGGCATGAATGATATGAGTGAGAAAAGTGAAAAAACATATTTTGAGCACTTTATTGTGAAGAAACCATTGTGGCCTGTTCCAACTCATGGAATTGTTGAGCAGGCCAAAAGAAGAATTGCGCTTTAAGACCCCAGCGAGGGAGGGCAGGCTGACCCAAAGGGCTGACCAAGGATGAAGCCTTGACAAAGGAAAATTATCTTCAAAATGGGTGTTTAAAGTAACCGTAACACTCAGTTTTCATTCATGCACTTCCTTGGAGTTCTCTTAGTATGCATGCAGTTTCAGGCTGATGGGTTTCATAGTTTTGGAATTATGGAGGACACACACACACACACACACACACACACACACACACACACACACACACACACACACACACACACACACACACACACACACACACACACACACACACACACACACACACTTATTAGTATAGATTGGTTGAAGGCTAATGGAGGAGCTTTGTGCATAAATACATACAGGACAAAGGTATTAGTAGGACATGATTGTTCCTTAATACAAATTATAATGGCATTAATAGGCAAAAAACATCCACAAATGGTACATGGGATTATGACCCTGAGCTCTCTCCACACGAACCAAGTGGTTCAGAGTAGAATTCGATAAAGACCAACCCTTGAATTAAATTATAAAGAAAAACTGGATTGTGGTGCCACAAGGCAACGTTTTCACAAGTATGTTTGTCATGATTGCTCTGTAAATATGTAATCTAACAGAAGTAGTTGTGCTGTACTGCTGAAACCAATCGCCAAATAACCATGTTATCAATTATCTTTGTTCCTTCGATTCAGTGGTAATGAATATGCAGAATGATAGTTTACAAAATTACTACACGTTGTTACTTTGTCAACATCCTCTGACCTCATTGATTTGAAATTGCTTAATTTCAATAATTTCTGTTGGACATTATGCCTGGTGTTGGCTTAATGGTTAGGGTGGTGGGCTTTGGATCCTTGGGTCCTGAGTTCCAATCCTGCTCAGCTGTTGAATTAACACCAGGTAGGGTTAACTCGGCCTGTCATCCTTCCGAGGTCGGCGAAATGAGTGCCAGCATGTTGGTATCCTGTGTCGTAGTAGTGACCCGTCCAGGATTGTGCCCAATAGCCAAGGAGACTGCTTCGGCAGCACCAACGCTCTGCACAGAGTATGCTCCCAATCTCCTCCTTTGGTCATTAATATATGCACTTTGCTCTGATGTTTTTTTTCAGAAATGCAAATATAAAAAGATATGGGCTAAAACACACAACTCCCTATTAGCTGGAAAATTTATATTTTTTGAAAAAAAAAAGACCAGACAGAGCTCAGCCTGATTATTTTGGAAGGTGATCTCATCAAACACAAAATAAACTAGAAGGGCACTAGGTGGAGCGCATACCTCCGCCACATAATGCCTGATCCATGAGAACATGTTGGGCCCAATACATTTTTGAACTAGAGGGGGAGCACTCGGGAGAGTGCAAAACCTCCGCCGCCAATACTGCTGGGTCACTCAAGTGAACCTTATATCTTATTCATTAAATATGATGTCAACAGTGCTGAGAGTTATAGTTCTTTTCTCCAACATTTTTTGGGAGGGGGGGGGGGGGGTTGGAAATCACTTAAAACATGTAAAAATGCAAAAAAAAAAAAAAATCGAAATTTTGTTGAAAAAAAAAAGTTACAAAATTTTTTTTTCTCTAACAATTTTTTTTTTGGGGGGGTGGTTGGAAATCACTTAAAACATGTAGAAATGCAAAAAAAAATCCCTTTTTTGGGGGGATAATTTTTTTGGGGGGGTTGAAAATCACTTAAAACATGTAAAAATGCAAAAAGAAAATTTTTTTTCTCAATTTTTTTTTAGGGGGGGGGGTTAGAAATCACTTAAAATATGTAGAAATGCAAAAAACAAAAATTTTCTCTAACAATTTTTTTTGGGGGGGGGTTGGAAATCACTTAAATCATGTAGAAATGCAAAAAAAAATATTTTTCTCTAACAATTTTTTTTTGGGGGGGGGGACCAAGTCCAAAATTTAATGGCATGATCCTTGGACCATACCTAACCCCCCCACCAAGTTTCGTCGAAATCCGTCGAGGAGTTTTTCCGTAATACTGTTTATAAACAAACAAACAAACAAACAAACAAACAAACACTCAAATGAATCACTCATGGAGTGAGGAAGTTGTCGAAGTTGTTTGAAAATTTATTATAACTTCATTGCAGTCACACGGATACAGCACAAGAAACAGCATTTACAGTTCAGTCAGTTGCCATCATGAACAACATTCGAATGTGGAATGTGATGTCAATGGTTTAAGTCAAAAACTCCATCATCACCTCCACCTCCTCCGCATAAAAACAAGCAAAATTCTTCCTGAAAACGGAAAATTGACACACCTGCGTGATGGTAACGTCATAATGGATTGGTACGATGTGGAGGGCCTTTCATTGTTAATAAAACTGGCCTGCACTGCAAAATAATACATCACGTTTGCAGAATAGTGCAATTGGTGCCTGAGCGCGATAGACGAATTTTCGGTGTCAGGCAAACTATTGAACCGGAACAGTCACAACGAAAGCCTGGATATCTCATGAAAGAGTAATATCTGAACTAAGTTCTCACCTAGTTTGAGCCACATATCACAAAAATTGATGGAGATCCGCGCTTTCAAAAATGGCCAAATTATGACACATTTTTGCTGATGGGATCCAGAATACAAACCGGAAGTTGATCAAATTACGTCAGCTCATGGCCAATCGTATGTTTTACATTCCCTAAACGTTTGAGCGAAAAATATAAAACTTTCGAATTTTAAGAATTTTTTTGTCATGTAAATGGGCTTTTCAATGCAAATTTCAAACATTTTGTGACGTCACAATCTGGATCCGATCCGATTGAAACATGGCAGGGTGAAAGATATTATGACCCCACATAAGCACATGAAATATCTGAGCAACTGAACAAGAAATGGCGGAGAAATGATTTTTTGAAATTTCGTCCCATGTAAATGATTGGGATTTTTTGAAACTTTGTGAATTTTTCGTGACGTCATCATTTGATCCAGGTTCACCCAAATTTATAGGTTCAGTCCTTGGGTGATTATCTTTCATGTCAAAATGTTTCGTGGACATATACACAAGGACCGCTGAGAAAATCGATGCACAGACACACACACACACACACACACACACACACACACACACACACACACACACACACACACACACACACACACACACACACACACACACACACACAAACAAACAAACTCTTAACTGTACAAAGTGACAGAAGTTGTCTTCGACAACTTAACAAACAGAAAGGGGTGAAAACAGTAACCTCCATCCATCTTCGAAGATGGCAGAGGTGAAATATCATTTTTGGCCCTATCTCTCAATGGTGAAGAATCACTATGAGAATTATCAGATCCGGATCCGGATTTTCAGTAAAATTTAATCAATTCTTCCTTGTCACACACCCAACCTGTCCACCAAGTTTTGTCTGAACCCGTCCACAACTTTTGGAGATATCCTGCACACAGACAGACAAACAGACAGACAGACAGGGGTGAAAACATAACCTCCTTCACCTTCGGTGGTCGAGGTAAAAATGATGAGAACATTTGCATGTTTGAGATAATGAAGCCTAAATCATACCCATTTGTTTTGCAGAAGAGGACTTTGTTTGCTGTGTTCTCTCTGACTGTCTCTCTCTGTTATATTCAAGAAATAACTAAGGCTTAAATATTTAATGTGTGTGTGTGTGTGTGTGTGTGTGTGTGTGTGTGTGTGTGTGTGTGTGTGTGTGTGTGTGTGTGTGTGTGTGTGTGTCTTGGAGGATGATGGATGATGTGCATTTGGTTATCTTGTTTTTATCCCCCTTCGTTTCCCAGTTATGCCATTACCTGAAGTTCACTGTTGATCTTACACAATTATAGCAAGGCCTTTAAACAACTGATTACATGTAAACAGTATAGTTAATTGCAACAACGTACTATGTCTTTAAACTGAAACACATAATAACAGATGGACAATGTAATGTACTCAATGAGCAGGGACGAAGGCTCTGAAGTGGGAACAATAGGTTTATTCAGGACACAGGCATAACACAGCACAGCAACACATAGGAACATGGGTGGGTCACGTGACTCTGCTCAACCACGCCCCGGTGCACCCATGTATGTATGCATTATCATAAACTACTGATACATCTCATCTCCCCCCCCCTTGTTGTTTTTGGGTTTTTTTTTTTTACAAATCAAGACGCTCAGGAGGTTTACAGACACGGGCTGATCTTCTAAGGGCTGGTGGAGGGTTGTCCTTGCTTGCAACTGCTGTGGGTTTCTCAATAAGGGGTACAGGGTCGGGAAGGAGTTCTCAGGTACATTGATGGGTGAAAAGCTTTCATGAGGAAACATCTCAGGTTCAAACGCAGGTGGTGTTAATCCAGGAGTGGGTGACAAAGGCACTTGAGCCGGTTCAATGTTTGGCTCCCCATGATGTAACCTGAGTTGGTCAACATGTTCACGCATGTATCTACCGTCACACAACTCCACGAGAAACATCATTTCACCAATATTGTCGATAATGATGCCAGATAACCACTTGGTCCCACATCTGGAGTTCAACATGTATACAGGATCATTGATCTGGTAGTTGCGGTACACAGATGTTCGGTCGTGGTTACGTTTCTGTTGCTACTTGTTATTCTCGACCTGGCCCGTTACGTCTGGGTACACTAATGATAACCGTGTTGTTAATTCACGACCCATCAGAAGCTTGGCAGGTGAGTGACCGGTGGTTTGATGTGGTCTAGTGCGGTTGTTGAGCAACACGCGAGCTAGACTATATTGAATGGAGCCTTCCTTGATGCGGCTTAGACCATTCTTGATGATCTGAACAGCACGTTTGGCTTGACCATTACTGGTAGGTTTGTAGGGCGCAGATGTGTAGTGCTTAATGCCATTCATTTTACAAAAGTTCTGAAACTCTGAACTCGAAAATGACGATCCATTATCTGATACAATGGAGTTTGGAATACCATGTTGTGTGAACATGGCACGTAGAGCTTCAATTGTTACAGCAGAGGATGAGGATGGCACCACGAGAGCTTCAATCCATTTGGAGTGGGCAACAACTACGATAAGGAAAAGCTTCCCTTGAAATGGACCAGCATGGTCGATGTGTAGTCTGGACCATGGTTTTGATGACCATGACCACATGGCCAATGGAGACTGTAGTGGTGTCTTGACATGGACTTGACAAGTGCAACAATGATGTACACTGGACTCAATGTCACTGTCCAAACCAGGCCACCAAACATGGGCTCGGGCAATAGTCTTCATGGTGACTACGTCTGGATTGTGGAGTTCACTGATAATTAATTGTAACTCCTTGCACTATAATTGTAAATTGTAACATTGTGGAGCCTTGACTTTATGCCAAAAAATGATTAATGTACAGGGCACACTATCCATCGTCCTCATTCCTATAGTTCCTCATTCTTCGTCCTAATCCCACCTCCTTCGTCTCCGTCCCTCCCCTTCGTCTTCATTCCTCATCCTCCTCAGTTCCTCGTCCCTCTTCAGTTCCTCATCCAACCTCTGTTCCTTGTCCCTCCTACATCATCCTTCATCCTCGCCCCATCCTTCCCTTCCTCCTTCATTTCTGTCCCTCCTCCTCCTTCGTCCCCGTCTTTCCTCAACCCCCGTCTACCTCCCTCCTCTTCCCTATCCTCATCCTTATCCTCCTCCAGACTTCATTCCAACCTCCTTGTGCCAAAACCACCACTTTTCGTGCCTGTAACAAATAAATAACGCCTTGAATAGTTTCTTTGATTTCCTTTATAATTGTAAATTTACACTCATTTACCCGTTGATGACTTTCCTTTAAAAAGCTGTCCTAAAAACAAAGAAGACCATTTAATGAAATCGCTAAAACGATTCGGATGAAACTTGGTGGACATGTTGGGTGTGTGTGTGTGTGACAAGGGCGAATTGATTCAGTTTTGGTGAAGATCCGAATCCAGATCCGGATCTGATAATTTTTTTTAAAACTCATCTTCACCATTGAGAGATCGGGCTAAACCAATATATTACACGATATCTCAAAAATGTATCTGGCCCGATATGTTCTTGTGGATCAGGTATGCGCTCGACCGAGTGCCCTTGCCGTTAAATACCTGTGATGATGAAGGATGTTACAGGTGCAGCACTTTCTAAAGAGATTCCCACCGAGGAATCCAGGGGCAGGTTACGTTTTCTTTCTTTCTACGACACTACAATCAAATTAGAGAGAGAAAATTGATTTCAAAATTCGAGCCAAGACCCTGTCAAACGGACGGTCTAACTCGAACCCCAACCCCATAATTGGCAAGGTGCCTGCAATACCACGTCCTACCGGAGGCGGCGCTATGGCGTCCACATTTACATGGAGAGAAATGGGGTCTCCACACCCGGAAATTCTACCCCTAAAAACCCCGAGTACAACCAGCAATCATCCAGCTGTTTGGGAATACTAGTGCGTGGCCGTACGTGCAAAAAAAAGCAAACAAACAACAAAAAAACAAGAATTATGACGTCATAGCAACGTTCCTTTCATTGGTTAGTAAATAAATGGCCATGACTTGGGAACCACTTGTCCGATTGATATCAAACCTTGAAAAGGCACATCCTCAGGTCCCCAGCAATATACCTGGCAAGTTTCAATTAGATCGGACCGGCGGTTGTCGAGAAACACCGGTCGCAGACAGACAGACACACACAGACACACAGAGATTGCTGGAATTATAGATAGATATATCAAGTCAAACACACACAAACACAAACACACACACACAAACAAACACACATAAAACACACACAAACACACACAAACAAACACAAACACACACATACACACAGAAACACATACAAACAAAAACAAACAAACACACATAAAACACACACAAACACACATAAAACACACACAAACACACATAAAACACACACAAACACACATAAAACACACACAAACACACATAAAACACACACAAACACACATAAAACACAAGCAAACACACATAAAACGCACAAACACAAACACACACAAACAAACACACACAAACACAAACAAACACACACAAACACAAACACACACAAACCAAACAAACACACACAAACCAACCAAACAAACACACACAAACCAAACAAACACACACAAACCAAACAAACACAAACCAAACAAACACACACAAACCAAACAAACACACACAAACCAAACAAACACACACACAAACACAAACACACACAAACCAAACAAACACACACAAACAAACACACACAAACCAAACAAACTCACAAACTAAGCAAACACACACAAACAAAGACACTCAAATCAAACAAACACAAACCAAACAAACACACACAAATACAAACACACACAAACAAACACACACAAACCAAACAAACCCACACAAACACAAACACACAAACCAAACAAACACACACACAAACAAACACACACAAACCAAACAAACACACACAAACACAAACACACACAAACCAAAAAACACACACAAACCAAACAAACACACACAAAAACACAAACACACACAAACCAAAAAACACACACAAACAAACACACACAAACCAAACAAACACACACAAACACAAACACAAACACACACACACAAACACACACAAACCAAACAAACACACACAAACACACACAAACACAAACACAAACACACACAAACACAAACACAAACACACACACAAACACACACACAAACACACACACACACACACACACAAACACACACACACACACACACAAACACACACAAGCCAAACAAACACAAACAAACACACACAAACACAAACACAAACACAAACACACACACACAAACACACACAAACACAAACACAAACACAAACACACACAAACCAAACAAACACAAACAAACACACACAAACACACACAAACACACACAAACACAAACACAAACACAAACACACACACACAAACACAAACACACACAAACACAAACACAAACACACACAAACCAAACAAACACACACAAACACAAACACAAACACACACAAACACACACAAACACAAACACACACAAACACACACAAACACAAACACAAACACACACAAACACAAACACAAACACACACAAACACAAACACACACAAACACAAACACACACAAACCAAACAAACACACACAAACACAAACACACACAAACACAAACACAAACACAAACAAACACAAACACAAACAAACAACACGACGAATTCGAAAACGTATGAATGGCCTGATGAAGTATAAACAAATATCATTGGTTGAGAAAGATAAAGAGGAATTAAAAAGACGCTTGTTTGGGGGATATTTGCAAATAAAATGCAAGTAGGGAGATATTAACCAGGATTAACATCGAAGGAAACACTATCGATGTTAAAAGGTAACCAACCAGTCGTGAAGTTCAAAGGAAAAAAAAACAAAAACAAGGTGCGTGACATGGACCCTTCATTGAGACCGATTCCATAATTTATTTAAAAGCTTTAAAATAAAGAAGAAGAAGAAGCCTTGGGTTAACCCGTCGGCGGATCGTATGAACGGGATTCTTTGTGTTGAGAGAGAGAGAGAAGAGAGAGGCGATGAGTCGAGTCCGCGGAGCGAGAGAATGATGTGAAATAATAAATATCTCGAAGTTATTTTTTGCTTGTAGCGAGTCCACCATTGCGAAACGTCCATCGTGAGCGAGTTGCTTCTTCGATCGTCGATTCCTCAGCTGGTAGGATTAAAAAGGAGTGAAAAAATGGTGAAGGAAAGGGGAGACGAATTAACGGAGGGGAAGTACGAGGATGAAAGTGCGAGGCTGAAAATGGTGCAGATGGGGGAGAAGAAAATTGGAGGAGACGAGTGAGAGATAAAGAGGGTGAGCATGAGTGAGGAGATAAGGAGGTTACGCTCGGTGAGGAAGTAAGTGAGGGGTTTCAGAGTGACGTCGTGAGGTTTTGTGAGAGGGTCCAAACAGTGAGGAGTTGTTCGAGTGAGGAGTTGTTCGAGTGAGGGGTTGTGAGAGTGAGGTGTTTGCGAGTGAGAAATTGTGAGAGTGAGGGGTTGTGAGGAGTTTGCGAGAGTGAGGAGTTGTGAGAGTGAGGTGTTTGTGAGTGAGGGTTGTGAGAGTGAGGGGTTTGAGAGGGGTTGTGAGTGAGGAGTTTGTGAGAGTGAGGGGTGTGAGTGAGGAGTTTGCGAGAGTGAGGGGTTGTGAGAGTGAGGGGTGTGAGTGAGGAGTTTGTGAGAGTGAGGGGTGTGAATGAGGAGTTTGCGAGAGTGAGGAGATTGCGAGAGTGAGGGGTGTGAGTGAGGAGTTGTGAGAGTGAGGAGTTTGCGAGAGTGAGGGGGTGTGAAAGTGAGGAGTTTGAGAGGGGTAGTGAGAGTGAGGAGTTTGTGAGAGTGAGGGGTTATGAGAGTGAGGGGTTGTGAGAGTGAAGTTTGTGAGAGTGAGGAGTTGTGAGGGTGAGGAGTTGTGAGAGTGAGCAGTGTGCGAGAGCTTGTGAGAGTGAGGAATTGCAAGTGGTTACAGTGAGAGTGAGGAGTTGCGAGGGGTTACAGTGAGAGTGAGGAGTTGCGAGGGGTTAGAGTGAGAGTGAGGAGTTGCGAGGGGTTACAGTGAGAGTGAGAAGTTGCGAGGGGTTACAGTGAGAATGAGGAGTTGCGAGGGGTTACAGTGAGAGTGAGAAGTTGCGAGGGATTACAGTGAGAGTGAGGAGTTGCGAGGGATTACAGTGAGAGTGAGGGGTTGCGAGGGATTATAGTGAGAGTGAGGTGTTTGAGTGAGAGTGCGGGGTTGTGAAAGTGAGAGTGAGGGGTTACAGTGAGAGTGAGGAGTTAGAGTGAGAGTGAGAGTTGTGAAAGTGAGGCGTTGCGAGGGGTTACAGTGAGAGTGAGGGGTTACAGTGAGAGTGAGGAGTTAGAGTGAGTGAGAGTTGTGAAAGTGAGGAATTGCGAGGGGTTAGAGTGAGGGTGAGGGGTTGTGAAAGTGAGGTGTTGCGATGGGTTAGAGTGAGGTGAGGGGTTGTGAAAGTGAGGCGTTGCAAGGGGTTAGAGTGAGAGTGAGGGCTTACAGTGAGAGTGAGGGGTTAGAGTGAGGAGTGAGAGTGAGGAGTTGTGAAAGTGAGGCGTTACGAGGGGTTATAGTGAGGGTGAGGGGTTGTGAGAGTGAGGTGTTTGCGAGTGAGAAATTGTGAGACTGAGGGGTTGTGAGGAGTTTGCGAGAGTGAGGGGTTGTGAGAGTGGGGAGTTTGTGAGTGAGGGTTGTGAGAGTGAGGGGTTTGAGAGGGGTTTGAGAGGGGTTGTGAGTGAGGAGTTTGTGAGTGAGGGTTGTGAGAGTGAGGGGTTTGAGAGGGGTTGTGAGTGAGGAGTTTGTGAGAGTGAGGGGTGTGAATGAGGAGTTTGCGAGAGTGAGGGGTGTGAGTGACGAGTTGTGAGAGGGAGGAGTTTGCGAGAGTGAGGGGTTGTGAAAGTGAGGAGTTTGAGAGGGGTAGTGAGAGTGAGGAGTTTGCGAGAGTGAGGGGTTATGAGAGTGAGGGGTTGTGAGAGTGAAGTTTGTGAGAGTGAGGAGTTGTGAGGGTGAGGAGTTGTGAGTGAGCAGTGTGCGAGAGCTTGTGAGAGTGAGGAATTGCGAGTGGTTACAGTGAGAGTGAGGAGTTGCGAGGGGTTACAGTGAGAGTGAGGAGTTGCGAGGGGTTACAGTGAGAGTGAGGAGTTGCGAGGGGTTACAGTGAGAGTGAGAAGTTGCGAGGGATTACAGTGAGAGTGAGGAGTTGCGAGGGATTACAGTGAGAGTGAGGGGTTGCGAGGATTACAGTCAGTGAGGGGTTGCGAGGGATTACAGTGAGAGTGAGGAGTTGCGAGGTGTTACATTGAGAGTGAGGAGTTGCGAGGGATTACAGTGAGAGTGAGGAGTTGTGAGGGATTACAGTGAGAATGAGGAGTGGCGAGGGGTTACAGTGGGTGAGTGAGTGAGGAGTTCGAGGAGTTAGTGAGTGAGAGTGAGGAGTTGGAGAGAGTGAGGAGTTACCAGGAGTTGGAGTGAGTGAGAGTGAGGAGTCAGAGTGAGAGCGAGGCGTTACAGTGAGAGTGAGGATGCGAGTGTTAGAGTGAGAGTGCGGGGTTGTGAAAGTGAGGAGTTGCGAGGGGTTACAGTGAAAGTGAGGGGTTAGAGTGAGAGTGAGGGGTTGTGAAAGTGAGGCATTGTGAGGGGTTACAGTGAGAGTGAGAGTGCGGGGTTGTGAAAGTGAGAGTGAGGGGTTACAGTGAGAGTGAGGAGTTAGAGTGAGAGTGAGAGTTGTGAAAGTGAGGCGTTGCGAGGGGTTACAGTGAGAGTGAGGAGTTAGAGTGAGGGTGAGGGGTTGTGAAAGTGAGGCGTTGCGAGAATTATAGTGAGGGTGAGGTGTTGTGAAAGTGAGGGGTTGCGAGGGGTTAGTGAGGGTGAGGGGTTGTGAAAGTGAGGCGTTGCGAGGGGTTAGAGTGAGAGTGAGGGGTTAGAGTGAGGAGTGAGAGTGAGGAGTTGTGAAAGTGAGGGGTTACGAGGGGTTATAGTGAGGGTGAGGGGTTGTGAAAGTGAGGCGTTAGAGTGAGGGTGAGGGGTTGTGAAAGTGAGGCGTTGCGAGGGGTTACAGTGAGAGTGAGG
>NC_140967.1:41949187-41966687 GCF_056783735.1 Eptatretus burgeri
TGCTGAGATGCTGTCGTGGTGGTGGAGGTGGCGTGGTTGTAGTGGTGTCGTTGAAGAGATGCTGTTTGTTTGAAATAAAAGATAGAACAGAATAAGGGCTGACTCGAAGATGCACAGCCCGGCACACGAATAATTCCCTTTAGATATTGTTGGGGGAAATCTAACCTGGAACACACACTTACCGAATTAACTGACCTCTGGGGAACCTGAATGGTGTTCTGTGAATTTCCACAACCGTAACTATATATATATATATATATATATATATATATATATATATATATATATATATATATATATATATATATATATATATATATACATACATACAGGGGGTCCTCGACTTATGACGGAGTTCCGTTCTTACGACGCGTCGTAACGCGATTTTCCGCGCAAGTCGGAACACACCTTTTAGTGTGTTCTGCCCCTCATTCCTCAAACAATCTTTTAGCCTTCTCCTGAATCAACATAAGGCTCATTAGGATACGCCGTTGATGGTGGTTTTCCAGCCAAAGCACTACCGTAAAATTCGGACTATTCCCTCAACTTCGACCTCTGCGGCTAAAATAACGATGCAGATTGTTTTGGATTTTTCCGATGTTGCGGGTTTTCCCGATGACGTGTTCAGGCCAAATCAAGTTGTTGTCGTCAGTCTCCAGTCTGTGTTTAGATTCACATTAGGTTTCAAAACTGGTTTTGACTCTTCGTGAATTCAAAACTCACTGTAAAAGTCCTCTTCCTGCAGAAAGTCAATTTATTTTCCTAACTCATCGCAGAGAGGTTATTCTTCTTACTTGGATCGACGTGGTTATTTATCTATATGGTATTTATATTTACGTTTATTACCTTGCATTGTTAACCGAAACTTGAAAAACGTAGAATGAGCGAGGTAAACCACAGCTGAGCTAGAAAAAGTTCAATCCACACTCCAAGTGTCTTCCCTGATCGCCGCAGCTGTTTGTGTGTTTCCTTGCTTTCTTCAGTGATGAGTTTGTGACCTCAGAATATATTTAGAGAGATATTGATTTGGTAAGAGTACGGTATGAAGAAACAAGAGGTCCACACGGGGAATTCAAAACTCACACGGGCGAACTTTCTCGCTGCAAAAAGTCAACAAAGGCTTTCAGAGGTAGGAAATACCAATGGCATGGATGGTCGGGGTGTTTCTACTGTTCAGATTAGACTCAAAGCAAGATCGATCACTTTTTGTAGCTACTTTTCGGACGTTTTTGTGCTTGTTTTTTTTCTTAATTTATGGGAGATGCGTCGTAACCACGAAACGTACGTTGAGACCGTCGTAACCCGAGGATTGCCTGTATATTTATATGTATTGTGTATATATATATATATATATATATATATATATATATATATATATATATATATATATATATATATATATATATATATATTGTTACGAATCTACGCCCGCCCGGCGTGCGAACAACCGCTTTAGCCAATGGCAGCCGCACGCCCACCGGACGAGCAATTCAGTCATGACTTCACGGAACAACGCCGAGAACCAGTCACGGGTGTGCCTTCAACGCACACCACGGCCCAGTCCGTATTCTACCCGCACGCGACAGGGTCAATCGCCGAATATCGATATACCTAAGTATTCGCGCGGGTAACCTACCGAGGGACCGTACCTCAGCGAAGGCCTGTTTGGACACGAACCGCTTAAGCGGTTCGTTCCGTTCTGGGATAACTGAGCGGGTATTATCGCCAGACCTCGCCGGACCCGATTCTATTTATCGGTATTCAAAAACCAACTAGTATTCTGAAAAACAATATGGCACTTCAATGGGGGAAAATGACACGACGAACAGGGTACATTTAAACAAGCACATTTATTTACTACACACGTATACAGGGATGCAGGTATATACAGACAAGGAATTCAAAAACACGCATGCAGTTGCTTTACGAAGACTGCGGGACGGGACAAAGACACGAGCAAGGCGAAAACACGACAACCGACTATTGTTTATCATTAATGTACACTTAAGCAGGTTTTACTTATCGGACTCGGCGCCACAACATGCGTTCAAAGAAAAACCCCAGGAAAAAGACCACCCTCATAGACAAGGGAGTCAGACTGGGCCCGTGGGCCTTTATAACGTGGGGCTTTGGTGACCGAAAGGGCCCCACGAGGCCGTTGCAGGTTACCTGCACCCTCGTGGTGCCTTGCTGGGGCGAGTCGCGACATCCCGTCCCCACGGCAGCTAGCGTAGCCGCGGTTGCGCCCAGGCCTTGCCAAGCGGCAGGCGAGCTCTCTCCGGCTCTCCCCACACGCACGCGCAGGTTCGCGCGACACAGCAGCGCTGCGCCTCCAGCCCGCGTCTCCTTTGCGACGCCTGCACCTCCACCGACCGACCGCTCCAAGCTCCTGACTCGGACACGAGCCCAGATCTCCACGCAGCTCCGGCAGAAGCAGCACATCTCCTTCCGCGGCGTCCAGCGGCAGCAACAACACCAGCGACGACAGAGAGATATTCAGCAACGACCGAGAGATTCTCCTCAGCACAACTCCAGAGAGAGATTCAGCGACAACCGAGAGAGCTTCAGCAACGACAGCGAGAGAGATAGAGATAGAGATAGAGATAGAGATAGAGATAGAGATAGAGAACGCTCCGTGTGCCCTTTTTATTACCCACGCTCTGCTCCTCTGCTCTCGCCCCGCCCTCCTTCCAGAACCTGTGGGAAACTTCCAGAACATGCGGGAACCTTCTCGAAGGAAGCGTTTTCCCGCCAAATCGGGGATGCTCCCTTGCCGCTGTATTTGTCTTCTACCACACGCCGGGAGGAATTCACCGTGGAGATGCCATTCATTCGGGGGAGGGGGAACGGGGGCCGCCTGCTTTCCCTCGACGAAGGCCAGGCCTCTGGCAACCGTGTGCTGAGGTGGAAACGCGGTGGTGTGGTTAAGGTGGTTGTGTGAAGCGGATGGTCCAAAATAACGATAGTAAATAAAAACGGCTACCTGAAGATCACAGCCCTGTGACATGAATAATTCCCATTAAACAATGGTGGAGAAATCTATCTGAACACACACTTAGCAATATAACTGAACTAAGGACCTTTATGGTGTTCTGCGAATTTCCACGTCCGTAACACTATATATATATATATATATATATATATATATATATATCCATCCAATGGGACCATACTCTTTGCAGCGCGATGGTGCTGTTTAAGCAGACTCCTTGGCTATTGGGCATAATCCTGGACGGGTCGCCACTCCGACACAGTATACCAGCATGCTGGCACTCATTTTGCCGACCTCGGAAGGATGACAGGTCGAGTTAACCCCACCTGGTATTAATTCAACAGCTGAGTGGGATTTGAACTCAGGACCCTAAGATCCCAAGCCCATCACCCTAACCATTAAGCCAACACCAACCATTAAGCCAAGCTATATATATATATATATATATATATATATATATATATATATATATATATATATATATATATATATATATATATATATATATATATATATATATATATATATATATACATACATACATACATACATACATACATACATACATACATACATACACACATACAGAAACGCAAAAGAAACTTACCACTTGTTTGAAATGTAATAAAATTATAACAGTTCAAAATAAAACAAACCAACAATTGCTAATTGAAACATTGGCATTTTATTGATGACATGTCAAGTTTTTGACCAATATACACCATCTCATAAGTTTGTTCTACAGTACAGAATAGCACAGGGTGCAATGTCAGTCCCCTTTCAATAGCGTGTGTGGCCACCATTGTTTTGGATACAGGCAGTGCATCGTCGGCGCATACTGCCTACCAGTCTTTGGATGGATTGCTGCTGGATTCTGTCCCACTCAGTCCTCAATGTCTGAAGCCATCTGACTTAGGACCATCTGCCTGTCCTGTCTTGCAGTGGTGACTCTTGGCCTCCCTCATCGAGGTCTGTCATCTGCAGAGTTGTGGAGGGTGTCTCTGTCCACCATGGCCGATATCGTCTGGTGTGAACAGCCAAGGCAACGTGTCACTTCACGGAAGCTCAATCCGCCTTTCAGTATGCCCAAGGCACACTGCCGTTGATCCCTTGACAATCGTGGCATGTTGATTGAAATGCCCATTTTGCACTGGCCTTTTTAAAGCCAATATCAAGACATCACGTGCAGCTCATTAAAATTTTTCCCGTACCCCTTGGCTAATCACTGACAGTCAAAACGGCTGTTCAATAGCTGTGCTATGAAGTGACCATTGAAGGTTCAAGTGACCATCCGTGACCGTTTGGTCTTACAGTGAGGACACTATTGTCCACAAATAAATTCACACATTTACTACACGCAGTGTTATTGTTGATATTTGAAGGTTTAAAAGGTGGTAAGTTTCTTTTGTGTTTCAGTATATGTATGTATGTGTAAGTGTATATATATGTATTTATATATATATATATATATATATATATATATATATATATATATATATATATATATATATATATATATATATATATATACATGTATGTATGTAACGTATTACCCCGCTTATCCGCCAAGTTGGGGCAAGGTCATTTTTGGCGGATAAGTGGGGGTGGCGGATAAGTGATCTGGAGGGGTGCAAAGGGTGTCAGGTAGGGCTCGTAGGGGCCTAAGAATCTCATTCCCTACTCACTAGAACAAAACCAAACAAACGGAACAACATACACCATATTTTCATAAATGATTCACGTTTTTATTGCTGCACATACAGTACATGTGTGTTATGGGGCCATTACAGGACCCCAACAGGATTGAAGAAATCAGTAATTTCCTTTTGTTCAGCGACAGAGATTACAAGTTCATTCAGGCGCATCCTGAGTTTTGAAATGGCAGTAATATCCTCCTTGGTCGTATTACGGTTGCTATCTATGTACCTCGTGACTTGTTCCAAGGCGCGCCTCGCTTCCAATGTGCTAGGAACCGTGGCTACTTCTTGTGGTGCATCCGGTTCCTCGGTATCCTCATCATGAATGGTAGTCACAAGATCGACGATTTCATCATCTGTAAGAACCTCGGTTGGTTCTAGATGATCATCGACATGATCGAATTCTTCTGGTGTCATCAGCACGGCTCTATCTATGTTGAAATGTTCAGCGATCTGTTTGAAAATGTTCCTCGGATACGTAGTGCTGGTGGCGGTCGAAGAAGAGGACATTGTCGCAGGATCGAACCAATTGTCCGGGGTGATGCCAGATGCCAGATGTTTGAAACAGTTCTTGATGGTTTCGGGTTTCACTTCATCCCAAGCCATCTTGGAGAAGCGAATAGCGTCGCTCAGTTCCAGCTTCGGTTCTCGATTTTCGTCAATCGCATCGACCAAATGCTGTAGTTGATATCTTCGATAATGCTGCTTGAAATTGTTTATGACACCAGCATCCATGGGCTGGAGATGCGACGTCGTGTTAGGCGGCAGGAAATGCACTTTCGTATTAGTGAGACTGACTTGGCCCTCCTCATTCTCGGGCAGAATATGAGGTGGCGCATTATCCAGCAACATCAGCACATGGCGGTTCGCTATTCGCATTTTCTTTTCGAAATCGCGCAGCCAGTCGTGGAACACTAAGCTGGTCATCCACGACTTTTTGTTGTTGCGGTAATCGCAATACAAGTCATGCTTGAATCCCTTGAAGCACCTGGGATTATCACTTTTCCTGATGACTAGTAAACGGGACTTATCACTACCGTCAGCGTTGCTGCAAACAGCTAGCGATATTCGAGCTTTTGCTTTTTTTAGTTCCCCTCGAATACTCCCCCGTAGTGAGAGATCGGTCAGGCAGCATTTGGTAGAACAGGTCCGTTTTATCCATGTTGTAGACATCACGAGGCTGGTAATCTTTCAGCACACCCTTTGCCTGTGTTCTACCAGCACTCACTGAATCCTGGGACACACGAGCACTTTCACCGCATAACTTCCAACATGATATACCATAGCGCATTTTGAAGCGATTCATCCAACCATTCGAGTAATGGAAGTCGACAATTTCCAGCTTACCTCCAAAAAAAATGGCTTTCATCCTCAGTATAGCTTCAGTTAGTGGAATGGTTTTAGCACGTGCTGAGCTAAACCAAAGAAAGAGCGCTTGTTCCATATTCGAATGTTTGCCACCGACTTGACGTGTCCAGCGATTTGTTCAGCCATCGGTCTGACTGTTTTATCACGTCACCGATTGTCCTCCTCTTCACGGGCTTTCCAACTTTCGCTGCGAAAAAATTGGCAATGTCTTGTTGAGATTTTGATGGAAAACTCTTAGAGTACTCACAGATTTCTCTCTTCTCTTTCACTGTCAAACACTGACGGTCCCTTTTCCTCTCTACAGGAGCCATGCTGTTTCAAACTTTTTTTTTTTAGAAACCACTAAGCACTGTTAGATCCACAATACACACTGGAGATAGCGCTGCAAATGCCACGAAAGCATAAACAAAATTAGATTTCACAATACTCGACCGGATGTGTACTGCCACAGGCTCATTAGTACATTTCTCCATGGAAGCGAGAAATTTCCTGATGATTCATCACTGGCGGATGTCACAGGCGGATAAGCGGGGTAATTTTGCAGGGATTTCCATTACTATGTACGTCGGGCAGACATGGCAGATAGCGGGGTGGCGGATGAGCAGGGGAATTTGCTAAGCTTTTAGCTCAGATGTTCGGTTCCTGAGCAAATCACGGCAGACAGCGAGGGTGGCGGATAAGAGGGGGGCGGATAAGCGGGATAATACTGCATATGTATATATATATATATATATATATATATATATATATATATATATATATATATATATATATATATTGTTGCGAATTCGCGCCCGCCGGCATGCGAGTGGCCACGTAACTCGAATCGCGGCACGTCGCCCACCGGACCACCGGACGGACAATTCTGTCGTGACCCTCTCGGACTAACGCCGGGAGCTAGTCACGGGTGGGCCTTTCGGCCTCACCATGATCGTGCCAATCGGCCCCCCGCGTGGGATAGGGTTGTTCGCCAAATTCGACCTACCTAAGTACCCACGCGGAGGGTAGACCGGGCGATCGCACCTCGCCGCAGGTCGACTCCGGACACGGGCCACTTAAGCGACCCATTCCGTACTATCGGGATAACCGAGCGGTGTTATCGTCGGCCTCGACGGTTCCGATTAATTATCGGGCGTATTAAGCCCACTACCAACCCTTTACGTGAAGCAAGATGGTGATTCAATTAAAGACAAGACGAAGCGAAACGGGAAAAACAGTTCAACACAATTCACATTTATTCCGCGGCACACGGAGAGCACACATATACAATTACAACAATTATGCACCAAAAGCAAATGTAACAAAAGAAACACAACAATGCAGATCTACTAGCGACTACGCGAGCACACGGCAACACTGAAACAGTTTTACTTTACAGACTGCGCCGACAACACATTTACTCAAAAGTAAAAGAAAAGGGCCACCCTCAAAGACAAGGGGACAGACAGGGCCTGTGGGCCGCGAGACCGGGTGGATCCTACCCGTGTCTTTGATGATGAGCCGCAAATGTGGCGGCGCCCCGACTCCGCGCTCCTTCGCGGGTTTCGTTGGCACTGCTTGGAGTGGGGTGGGAACAGGGCCCCCTTTTCGCACTATCTCAGCGCGGGGGGAAAAAAGGGGGGAATTGTGGATGCTCTGGGGAAAGAGGATAGCTGGCTTGCTTGGGTCCCGCGACGAGCGACTCCACTGCGACCTCGTCGCCGACCGCCATCTTCCTTGCCTCGGACCCGAGCTATCCGGTCCCCTCCGCAATTCTCCTCAGCCGACTGCAGCAAATCACCTCGACCGCGCTCCAGGCTTCAGGCTTCCCCTCTCTGCAGCTCCCCGACAGACTCCGAACCCCGACAGACTGCCACTCTCCAGACCCGACTTGACTCACAGCTCCAGAGACTGCTCCTCTCCAGACCCGACTTGACTGCCTCGACCTTTTCTCCAACTCCGACTGCCTCCAACTCCCTCCGACCCAAAACTGACTCAATTCGCCCCCTGCTCGGCGCTTTATAGTTGCAGTTGGTGGTTGTTGTGTAATGGCGGTTGAGACGTGGTTGGTTCAAAATAAAGATAGAACAGAAAAACGGCTATCTTAAAGGGTCGCAGTCCGAATGAATGACATTTATTCCCTCTAAACAACGGGTTTGGGCCTAACTACACATATACTTACAGAGATATCTCACCTAAGGGACCTGAATGGTGGTTTGCGAATTTCGTCAACCACAACAATATATATATATATATATATATATATATATATATATATATATATATATATATATATATATATATATATATATATATATATATATATATATATATATATATATATATATATATATATATATATATACATAGTGTTGCGGGCCGGGGACCGGTGGCGACAATGATCGCTAGGTGGGGGAGGTTACGTCGTCTCCCACAAGACTCCCCAGAATTGTTGGCCGTCGCTACAGATAACTCCGTGAGGCGGCGGGTCGCTTAACCGACCGTGGACGCCAATACCTCCACCGTGTAGCGGAGGGTCTTTTTGTCTAGAACCAATTTACCTAATTAACCATGCGGTGTCGTCTTAACCGACTGCGGTAGAGTTCCAACTACCGACTACCAACTCCGGTTTGGGTGCAGTCGAGTTGAACTGCCAAAGCCGTGCTGGCTAGGATGAGCAGATTAACGGGAACAAAGACCCAGCTAAAACTCAGATCCGAACTATGCTGGACCAATGAAGGAAAAGACGAAAACGAACTGGGAACATTTCTACGATAATTTATTTATAATAGACGAGGAAATTTGTGGCACAGAAACAGGTTTATTGGGGTGTTATGCAGGGGAAAGAAAGAAGATGTAGTGCGACAATTTACAGCAACTTACAAAAGAAGACAGAGCAGACTTACGCGGGAATACACAGGCAAGATTTACAATGATCGAAAACACTTATGCAGTTTCTACTTATTAGACTGGCGCCACACACTCAGACACACACTCGGACAAAATAAACCCAGTTGAAGGCAAAGGACTTTTGCAGGGAGGGAGGCGGGCTGAGATCGCAGTTCTTTCGAGTACCTGAGTCTTGGGGAAAGGAATGCTCCATGGTGCGGCACCTGCCAACGGTCGTGCAGTCAGGTCCACAGCCGCCCATGTGGAGTTCGGGTCTGTGGAGGAGCTCGAGTGGGCCGGGACCAGTAGTCGGGCCGTCGGGGCGAGACGTGAGTGGAGACAAGCAGCGGGAACTCCTTCGTTTTCCAACCAACTCCGGCCTCCAAGCACAGAACAAACGACCCCCAAAGAACTCAAGACTGAGGATGGTGTCGTGGTTTATAGACCTCCCTCAGCGGGGAGGATCCTGATTGGACAGGGTCTCCATGGGTCCGCCCCTTCTGGGCGAGGTTTCGGCCAGGCACCGGCGAGGCCCGCCTACTCCACGCATGTGGACTCGTCAAAGAGTTGGAGAGTTTGGAGAAGCCGAATTGGAACTGTGACAGCGAAGATTCTGTCTCGGGAAAACGAGCCTCCAGAGACAACAAGTGGACCGTGGTACGTTGTTGCCAGCGAACCGGAGGCTGCAAGCGCTTGGATACAGTGGATCGCAATGGAGGATGGGATATAATGATTTATTACCCTAACTAAAAAATCATCGCAATGCACCCCTTCGATTTTTCATGACACACAAGGAGGGGTTCTGTCTATGCATCTATCTATAATTCCAGCAGTGTGTGTGTGTGTGTGTGTGTGTGTGTGTGTGTGTGTGTGTGTGTGTGTGTGTGTGTGTGTGTGTGTGTGTGTGTGTGTGTGTCTGCGACCGCCGTTTCTCGACGACCGCCGGTCCGATCTGATTGAAACTTGCCAGGAATATTGCTGGGGACCCGCGGATGTGCCTTTTCGAGGTTAGATATTAATCGGACGAGCGGTTCCCAAGTTACGGCCATTTATCTGTCGACCAATGACAAGACACGGTGCTATAATGTCACGAATGACGTCACAATTAATGTTTATTTATTTATTATTTTTGCACGATTGACGGTCCGATCTGATTGAAACTTGCCAGGAATATTGCTGGGGACCCGCGGATGTGCCTTTTCAAGGTTTGATATTAATTTGATAAGCTGTTCCCAAGTTACGGCCATTTATCTGTCAACCAATGACAAGACACGGTGCTATGACGTCATGAATGACGTCAAATTAATGTTTATTTATTATAATTATTATTTTTTGCACGATTGACGTCACATCTTGGTGTTGGCGCAGTGGTTAGGGCAGCGGCTTGGGATCCAAAGGTCCTGAGTTCAAGCCCCGTTGGGCCACTGAATTAATACACCAGGGTGTTGACTCAGCCTGTCATCCTTCCGAGGTTGGCGAAATGAGTACCAGTGTACTGGGCCGGTGTATACCCCGGTTAAAATAGGTGTACCATATCCCTGTGTCGTAAGAGGCGACCAGGGTTGCGTCAGAAAGGGCATCCGGCGTAAAACATGTGCCAAATCACTATGCGGATCATACGGATGATCCGCTGTGGCGACCCCTAATGGGAGCAGCCGAAAGAAGAAGAAGAAGCACGATTGACGTCACAATTCTTCCTCTTCTTCGTTTGATATGACGTCACAATTGACGCTGGGGACCTGAGTATGTTTCCCAGGTGTTTCCCAAGTTATGGCCATTTATGATACGGTTGGTCCGATCTAATTGAAACAATGCCCCAATCCAGTCGTTGTTTACGAGAGCGAAGGAACGAAGCTGCACATACAGGCACGCACCTACGGGCCCGCACGAGTGTACTTAATGGCATAACTGACTTGGGACACCTGTATGTTGTATGCCTATGGTTCCTAGAACCGTAACAATATAATGATTATTCTTGTTTACTCATCACATGCTTTGAATTGCAACATGCATGTGCTTACAAAAAGCTTTTCTGTCAGGTCAACGTTTTGTTACGGCTGTGGAAATTTGCAATACACCATAAAGGTTCCTTAGATTAGCTATGCCGGTGAGTGTTCAGATACGTCCCCACCGTTGTTTAAAGGGAATTCTTCGTGTTCATCGGGATGCGACTCTTTGAGATAGCCGTTTTTCTTTACCTATCATTATTTTGAGCCACCATTGCAACAAACCTCCATGCAAACAACCACCACCAACTATGGCACAACGCCCACCACCCCCACAACAATCACCACCATCTTCGCCACTACGCCCGCTTACGAACGCCATCCTCCGCGGACCACGGTAAGACAGTTTCTGCGTCGGAAACCGTCCGAGAAGGATTGGCAGAACAAAAGCTCTTGTGAAGCCTGTGGGGTTTTTCCCGCCTGTTTTCCCCACGCTTGATGTGAAGGGAAGGGGGCGGGGCAGCTCGCTCCCCATTGGTGGGACACGGGGCGTGAGGCGGTTTGGAGTGAGGGCACGTCCCTTTTCGAGAAGCTTTTCGAAGGGAGGCGGAGCTGAAAACGGGGTGGGGCGAAGGGCGGAGCCCCGCGCTATAAAGGGCGGACCGCACCCGGAGCTCCTTCTTCTTGGTTCATGCTCGCCCCTGTCTCTCTCGGTGATTCACGTTGGGCCTCCTCCTCTCTTTACGGTTCATGCGCTCTTCTTGACTCGCGCTCCCCTCCTCCTCGCTCGTTCCCGTGGCCCGGCGCGGCCTGGTGGTGGAAACGTGGACGGGAGGCGCCAAAGTGTGGCCTGTGGTGGACCTGCGTGTCCGGAGAGGGTTCGCCGGCCGCGTGGGAGGTCGGAGCCGGGCGCGGCCCCGCTGACGGTCGTGGGAGGGGGACTGGACGGCCACAAAAGGGAGGTCCTTTCTTTTCTTTTTACTTTTGCTTGCATGGTGTGGTGCCGTCTGTCAGTAGAACCTGTTTAAGTGACTGTGTTGTACAGAATTCCCTGCTTTATTCGGTTGTATTGTTTTCTTGCTGTACATATTGCATGACTGCCTTACGTGTGTGTAAATAATAAATGTGCTTGTCGAACTGTTCCCCGTCGTTGCGTCCTTTCCTTTATTGAAAGTGCCACCTTACCTCGTGGAATAATTAGTGAGGGTTTGAACACCCGGGTAAAGTAATCTGAACCGTCGAGGTCGGCGATAACACCGCTCGGTTATCCCTGTAGTACGGAACGAACCGCTTAAGCGGTTTGTGTCCTAAGCCGACCTGCGGCGTGGTGCAACCCCTCGGTAGGTTACCCGCGCGAGTATTTAGGTATATCGACATTCGGCGATTCACCCTATTTCGCGCGGGTAGAATGCGGACTGGGTTGTGGTGAGGTTAAACCCCCACCCGTGACTGGCTCCTGGCGGTAGTTCCAGGAGGGTCACGACTGAATTGACCGACCGGTGGGCGACGCGGTCACGATTAGAGTTACGTGGCCGATCGCACGCCAGGCGGGCCAGAATTTGTAACAGTATGTTGATTGTGGTTGTGGTTTTAAAAAATCGTATTGCCCTTCTCTCCATTTTGACTGTCCATTTCCAGTTATCCAGAAAGCTATGGGAGAATCAGAATGATTTTCTGGTTTTAAATTGCAAGATACAAATGAATTTCTGAAGCAAGAGATTTTGGAATTGGATGCAATTCTCTCGGTGTATGTTAAAGTATCAGCAATCATCGCCAGACTTTAACTCCAAAGTTGTAGGAGTAAGGACTCCTACGTTGCAGGTGTTACAGACTTTAACTCTGACCAACGTTGCACGTTGGTCAGAGGAGAGGGTATTGCATTTGGGTGTTTGCTTGTTTGTTTGTCTGTCTGTCTTTCTGCACATAATGTGCTCACATAGGCCACAAATGCAACCTGGCAGTAGAATAACACGTTATCTTTTTTCAACTGAGTGCCCCCATTTAATTGTGAGAATGTCTGTATCTGCATTGCCAATCGAAAGTCTACATCCACTTTCAAATTTTTCACATTTTGTTGCCTTATAACCTGGAATTAAATTGCATTAAATCAGACTTTTCCCACCTTTATTTACACGTAGTAACCTACAACTTCCAAGTGAAAAACAAATTCTACAAATTTTAGAAAACTAATAAAAAATACAAAACTAGAATATCTTGGTTGGATAAGTGTTTCGACCAAAAAGTTTCGTTGTGGTTTCGTCAGACCACAAAACCTTTTGCCACATAGCTTCAGAATCTCCGGAGTGGTTTTTTGCATACCTAAAACAGGACTCAAGATGAGCTTTTTTGAGTAATGGCTTCCTTCTTGCCACCCTGCCGTACAGGCCAGACTTGTGGAGTGCTTGGGATATTGTTGTCACATACACACAGTGACCAGTCGTTACGATAAAGGCATGTAATTCTTTCAAAGTTTCCATTGGCCTTTTGGTGGCCTCTCTGATCAGTCTCCTCCTTGCTTGGTCACCCATTTTGGAGGGATGGCCAGATCGAGGCAGGGTCTTGGTGGGACCATATACCTTCCATTTCTTAATGATTGTCTTGACTGTGCTCTAAGGGATATTCCAGGCCTTTGAAATATTTTTATACCCACCCCCTAATCTGTGCCTTTCCACAACTTCATCACGGCAGTCTTTTGAAATCTCATTGGTGCTCACGGTTGAATCTTTGCTGTGAAATGCACGACCCAGCAGAGGAAACCTCCAGCAACAGCTGATTTTATTCTGAAATAATCAGAATCACTACAATTTAACACAGGTGGAGGCCAGTTAACTTGTGTGATTCTGAAGGTGATTGGTTACACCTGAGCTTATTTACAATTGCTATTATAAGGGAGGTGGACAGTTATCCAAGTAAGATATTGTTGTTTTGTATTTTTTATTAATTTTCTGAAATTTGTTTTTAACTTGGAAGTTGTGGGTTACGATGTGTTAATAAAAGTGGGAAAAGTCTGATTTAATGCAATGTAATTCCAGGATATAAGGCAACAAAAGGTGAAAATCTTGAAAAGGGGTGTACACTTTCTATAAGCACTGAATAGGGTGTACTATTAAGAATCGAAAAGGTTTGTTGTCTACTATGAACATAAACCGATGTCGTCGATGCATTGTCTACACACCAGCAAATAATCACCACACAAAACAAGTCCTGGTGTCTGCAATCTCTGATTTCTCTTTTCTAGTTGGTTGGTTTTGTGATTGCTCTCCTGGCTAACTAAAATTACAACTGCTCAACGCTTATATCCACAAATACCAACGGCGCAGAGTGGCTATTTAAATCGGGGCCCTCTCGGAATGCCTGTTCTATTTATTTTTTCTTGTTTGCTCTGGTCCAGCTAACATGGGGATGTGACGAACTGTGAATTACTCTGATGGGGTTGGCATGTTGGTGGGAGGGGATGAGCTCAGCTCCCAGACAAATGATGTGTGTTTAAGTAGTCCCCAGTCTCGCGATTCCTTGGAGATCATCATGGTGCAAAAACGACAGGATGTAAACTGCAGTTTCATTAGTTTTGACCTAATTTTGCCATGCATTGACCACAGGTCTTCAATGCTATGGCACAATGCTCAACATGTTGATTACAGCAACAATTTATTTTACCATTATTGTAACAGACTGGTCAGTCATCACAGACTTGGGCCAAAAACTTCTCCCTGGCCAACCCACACAAGAACGTGGAATAATTGTGGCCATTAAAGAAAGGAGAAAAAAAAATGACTGTTCAATCATCACTGTACTTTTTAAATTGTCATTGTGCTGTTATACATTGTCATCATTGTTTAATTTAACCTTTTTGTGAGTCAAGGTGAGTAACTACTTTAACTGTCTGTGTTTACTCAGCGAGCAAAGTATCTGCCAGGCGAGAGCCTCTGTCATGATGTATGATGACAGTAACAAGAAATGGGTTCCAAGCGGTGGTTCTTTGGGCTTCAGCCGTGTGCACATTTACCACCACACGGGGCACAACGCCTTTCGTGTAGTTGGACGCAAGATCCAAGACCATCAGGTAAAAAAAAAAAATATATATATATATATATATATATATATATATATATATATATATATATATATATATATATATATATATATATATTCCGTCCATTCTTCATTTTTTTTAACTGAAATTAAGCTAAAATTGGTGGTGATTTTTATTTGAGATTTGTCTTGGCAAATTAATCCGAGGCATTTGTGTTGGTAAGTTTATTTTGCCTTTTAAAGGTTGTTGGTGTGCATAAAATTGCAATGGATATGGAAGGGTAGTGTAAAGTAAGAGGGGGGGAGATCATTGGTGGCTTGTAATGGGGGAAAAGAAGGGTGGAATTAAGCTGTATTGAACTTGCTTGGCCAATTTTGGTCAGTTGCTAATATGGAAGGAATTCCACCTCCCACCCTTCTTTATAAACCCAGCCAACTCTTCATAACCAGCACATTTGCTTCCCCAAATAACTTTAACACCTTGGCAGAAAAATCTGGTATCAAATATTTTAGATTGAAAGGGGGGAATGATATGTTTATGGGGGAATGATGTGTTGGATTATTGTAATGAGTTGGTGATGTCATCTGCTATTGGCAGGGAATAGCTGACAGCATGGTGCTTGCATTGCCTTGTTTGGTATATATATATATATATATATATATATATATATATATATATATATATATATATATATATATATATATATATATATATATATATATATATATATCTCTTATCGTCTTCCTATAAATGGTATATTTCGGTAGCTTTGGTGACCAGTTGCACATTTTTAAAAGAACGGCAAATAGCTTTCTTATGCCAGATCGTCAGATTGGAATATCTTGGATACATTTCTGTCAACACTAACGTAAGTTAGCTGGCATCTTACTGTGATTAAATTGTGTTCAAACAAAGCAGGTAATGTCTGGTCTGTTTTACTCCTACTGCATTGCTACCAATAACAAAGGCATTTGAAATTACAGAAACAGTAAGGATTGCTGCTGGTACATGTTTGCCTATTACATTGGCATCATAAACTTAATTTCTAAATAACAGGGTTTAACAGAGAATTTCCTTCAGTATTTTGGGTTTGTGATGGTGTTGGTGGTGTTCGTGGTGCAGGTATACTGACAGAGAACAGTATTTGGTGGTTATGCTCTTGCAGAAATAATCAACTGTTTCTTTTAAACATGTCAAAAATTGAAAGGTGTCTTCTTCTTCTTCTTTCGGCTGCTCCCGTTAGGGGTCGCCACAGCGGATCATCCATATGATCCGCAAAGTGATTTGGCACATTTTTTACACCGGATGCCCTTCCTGACGCAACCCTGGTCGCCTCTTGTGACACAGGGATCTGGTACACCTATTTTTAACTGGGGTATAAAATTGAAAGGTGTACATGATTTTTATCCCACCTTTCTGCATGTGAATTAGCTCTTCTTTTGCCTTTTGACTTATTAGTCCCCTACTTGTTTCACCGGAGGGGATGATGTTTGCTCTCAGTCTGTCCGTCCATCTATCTGTCCCACCTATGTTTTTTCAGACTCATTTCCCCATAACCTTTAACATGTTCAACGATAACTTGGTACATGGCTTTATTATGAGAGGTTACAGAACAAGTTCAAGTTTCAGTCCGTTTTGGCAATTCTTCACAGAGTTATGCCCTTTTTCAACTTAGAAAATATCACATGATGCATGGGTCAGTGTTCAGCTGCCCTGACTCCTTCCCACTGCTTTACACCTATTGGCTGGACAGATAGCCTGACTCCACCCCAATAAAATCATGTGTCACCATTGCATGAAGCAGGACAGATTGGCAGGCCTTAGGCCTGCATGTTAGTCTTTGGCCCAGTGCAATTGGAATGATCCAGGTATATAACCACAATGTATTATATATATATGCACATAAGCAGTCCAAATGTTTGTGCTTCATGTATTTACATTGGGTTATGAAGCAGCACCGATCGACAGACCTTAGGCCTGGGAGTTATCCATGGTCCAGTGCAATTTCAATGATCACAGGTATATATATATATATGTGCATATGTATATGTACATGTGTGTATATGTATATGTACATGTGTGTATATGTATATATATATATATATATATGTATATATATATATATATATATATATATATATGTATATATATATATACACACACATACACAGTCATGCGCTACTTAACGACGGGGATACATTCAGAGAAATGCGTCGTTGAGCGATGTCGTCATTGTGCGAACATCATAGAGTGTACTTACACAAACCTAGATGGTATAGCCTACTGCACACCTCGGCTATATGGTATAGCCTATTCCTCCTTGGCTACAAACCTGTACAGCATGTTACTGTTCTGAGTACTGTAGGCAATTGTAACACACATCGAAGATCGATGGAAGACTCGTTAGTTTTACCTTTGTGCTGTTCATGACGGCTATGTGTGTTGTTAGCGGCTGCTTACAATATTCTCTCGCATCAATTTTATTATAGAAAGGTGAATAAATAGCGTTTGGATTTTATAAATAATCATTGCATCGATGTTATAATTTACAAGTGAAGAAACGAGCACCTGTCAGTTGTGTGATGTATTTTCAGAA
>NC_140967.1:41969187-42189187 GCF_056783735.1 Eptatretus burgeri
GGATGCAAATGTGTTTGCAGCCGCAATGAACAATGCACTTGATGTGCTGAACTCACAGGAACCAGGTGCACCTCCACTCTGTCTCTCTCCCTATTTCTCTCTCTCTCTCTCTCTCTCTCTCTCTCTCTCTCTCTCTCTCTCTCTCTCTCTCTCTCTCTCTCTCTCTCTCTCTCTCTCTCTCTCTCTCTCTCTCTCTCTCTCTCCTCTCTTATCTCTCTTATCTCTCTTATCTCTCTTATCTCTCTTATCTCTCTTATCTCTCTTATCTCTCTTATCTCTATATATCTATGACTCTCTTTCTCATTCTATGACTCTTCCTCTATATGATTCTCTCTCTCTCTCTCTCTCTCTCTGACACTCAGTGGTGTTGGATTACCACATGGGTATGCAAAGCCCGTGCCCAGGGCCCCAAGCTCAATGAGGGCCTCGGGGGGGGGGGGGGGGAAATACATTTGCTGTTAAAATGTTCTAGACCAGATCTACTACTGTAATATTATTTCCAGTTACGAGTTACCGTTTGAGGTGTTTCTGTGCTGGTTTCGACTTTCTACTGTTGCTGGGTTCTCTGCGCTCGAGCGCTGCATGACTGTCAAGTCTCGTTGGAGGTGCAAAACCAGACAATAGTTCATTACACAACAAGAATGACCGCACTGTGGTCACACCTGTGATATAATCCGGAAATGGGCCAATTGTGAAATGCGCATTTAAAGCACTCTTAAAAGATGAACAGGATGATTGGGAAACACCTTGAATGTGCTATTAAAAGATTAACTTGACGCCTCTCATCCATGTCAACCTCCGCCACGGTTATATCAGAAAGAGTTGATTCGTCACACGGTCTCGGATTATTTACCCCCAATATGGGGCCTTTCAAAAATTACGTCATGCTATTTTTTGAGTAATTGACTTAAATTAATAGATGAAACAATTGCAAGTCTGTAGGCCAAAAAAAACAACATTTTACAAACTCGTGTTCAAATATGCAAATGACTTGCAGCGTCATCAGTCAGATGGCATTTTCTGTTAGAATTCACAGGCAGTTATAAATAATGGATCAATGGTACTTACGTGGGAGCTCAAAGAGAAAGGTAAAGCAAGCAAAGGAGACTAAAGGAGTTGCTTTGTGAAAAAGGTACCAACTATGAACCAGTAATTCAAGGAGAAAGAGAAACGAGAAACGACAGACTAAGACGATGGCGACACAGCTTTGGATTCGGTAGATGTGGCTGCTGGCATTGTAGAACAAGCAGCTCAGCACTCAAGCAAGCACTCCAATAAAATGGTTGATAAGGAATGGCTGGCTTGGCAAGCGATAGCAAGCTGATTGGTAATGGAACACCTTAACATGGCTTTTTCTTTTACAAGTGGGGGAAAAAGGCAATGAAGCATTGGAATTCCTCCGGATGTTTTGCAGTCAAGTCTAAGTAACATAGACTGAGCAAGCGTGAAAATAACACGGAGTCCTCTTTTTTTTGGGTGTTTTGGGTCGAAATTTTTTTGTGCCGAGGTCCCTAAGAAAGCTTAATGCACCTCTGATGCATGACTCTCTCTTTCTCTGACTCAAACTCTATATCTCTCTCCAACTTTCATCAATGTTCTTTAAAATGCAATTGTTTTTTTTCTCGGTGTGTAAAGCACAGGGAGTTCCTTGTAGACATATGCATGTTTTACTAGGACATGAGGAGACATTTGCTTACCTTCCTATGAATTGCAAGAGTATTTGTGCTGTTTGTCTGCTTGAAAGTTTTTGCTTAAAAAAACAGGAAATTGCTTTTTATAATTGATCTGTATGCATGTTTTCTGAACTTTTTACTGTTTCTTTCGTATTTTTTGTGAGTTTCAACTTGTAATGGTAAACTTACATCAACTTGCATGTTTGGACAAAACAGCTTTTTTTCTGATTCAAGCCTGCCTGTTATTAGAAATGTGTTTTTGGAACGACCTCAACAAATTAAGCTCCATACTCTCTGGCAAAGCAGACACAATGATACCTTGATGAAATGACACCAGACCGCCATCTTTGCTTATCCAATTACATGGATACAGACAATTGATTATCTCCTCCCTTCCTGACACTCTCTTGTTGAGCAGTGCAGACGCTGAGCCGACAAGGTTCTCGCTTATTGCACCACCAACAACAGCAGTTGCACAACGGGCCTCTTGTTGCTGAGCTGGAGCTCCAGAGGAGGTGCTGCACACCACTTAAAACACTTCTGTGACATGTTCTTTAATTTGACTTCATGAATGCTTTAAAAGTGTATCTTCATTTTTGTTTATTTTAAGAAATTAGTTATTAAGAATTTATTGTCAAAGGTGATTTTTGTTTTGCTCTTTTGATGTTATGTGACTTGTTTGTTTTATGCAACTATTTATTTTCAGCAATATATATGCATCTCTACACAAAAGAGAAGGGCAAATAATTGTGGGTATTCAAAAAAAAAAATTCTTCAGGAATCGTGTTTTTGGAATATAGTTAAATACTTTCTTGGCTTCTCATGTGTGTTTTTCATATTTTTCCTCTGCAGGCAAATCCAAGAAAGGCAAATGCAAGCAGAACATGAGAGGCTGGAGAGAGAGAGGGTAGAGAGGCTGGAGAGAGAAAGGGCAGAGAGGTTGGAGCGAGAAAGGTTGGAACGGGAGCGGCTAGAAAGAGTGGAGCGAGAAAGAGAGAGGTTAGAGAGAGAAAAGGCAGAACAGGAGAGAGAGCGTGCAGAGTGGGAGCGAGCAGAACGAGAGAGAATGGAGAGAGAACGTTTAGAGCATGAAAGAGTTGAAAGGGAATGCTTAGAGAGGGAAAAGGCAGAAAGGGATCGTCAAGAACGAGAAAGATTAGAGTGTTTAGAAAGAGAGATGCAGGAAAGGGAGAGGGCAGAGAGAGAACAGCAGGAGAGAGAGAGACTTGAACGTGAGCAATTAGAAAAAGAGAGGGCGGAGAGAGAACGTTTGTCAAGAGAAAGGGCTGAGAGAGAGCATCAAGAAAGGATAGAAAGAGAGTATCAGGAAAAGGAAAGAGCAGATAGAGAACGTTTAGAAAGGGAAAAGGCAGAAAGAGAGCTTTTGGAGAGGGAGAAGGCAGAGATACTTGAGTGGGAGAGAATTGAACATGAGCGAATAGAAAGGGAAAATATTGAGCAAGACAATGAAAGGATGGAGAGAGAACGTATCGAAAAATTGCAACAAGTACGGCTAGAGCGCGCTGAAAAGGAGAAAGCACAGCAAGATGAGGATGAAGAGGGGGATGATGATGATTGGGAAAGAGTGACTATGAGTTGGGAGCGACGTGGAATGGATGCTGAAGGGTCACAGAATGAGAGAGTTGAAAGTCTTCGGGAAGACAACACTGATGAAGGTGAGGAAAGTGAAGGAATAGCTTGCATTCATGTCTAAACGATATTATTGTTAAAATAACTGATCTAATGTCACAAATGTCAGTTAAATTTTGGTGCATTATGATGGGGTTGAGATGAATCTGCATGATTCTATGACAGCTTTTACAGTGGTCCATTTTTCTTGATTTAACAAGATGCAATTCCCTTTTAAAAATTACAACAGTTTAAAAATGTGACTGTAAAAAACGTTTCCAACATTGCCATATGGAACATGATTAAGAAAATTCGAGGGGAGAATTGAAAACCTGAAAGACTGTGTGGAGAAGTAGGTATCTGATTAATGACTTGGGCTAATGAAATAAGTTGCCCAAGTTGAAGAAAGCAAGTTTTAATGTTTATTTTTATTTTTTATTTTTTTGTATGTTGATCCTCAAGTCGGTCTAGTGGCAGCCATGCTGTCGCCGTCAACACCAAGATCTGCCATGCCACAAGCACCAACAGCTCCACCTCCCCCCCCACCACCACCTGGTCCTCCTCCAAAGCTCTCAAGCTGTTCTATGCCTCCCACTCCACCACCACCACCTCCACTACCTCTCCCACCCGGTCCTCCTCCATGCTTATCTCCAGTCTCTGTTCCTCCACCTCCACCTGGACCACCACCAAACTTAAGTGGTCCCCCAACCCCCTTGGTCCCCCAACCCCCTTGGTCCCCCAACCCCCTCGGTCCCCCAACCCCCTCGGTCCCCCAACCCCCTCGGTCCCCCAACCCCCCTTGGTCCCCCAACCCCCCTCGGTCCCCAAACCCCACTCGGTCCCCAAACCCCCCTCGGTACCCCAACTCCACTCGGTCCGCCAACTCCATCCTGCCACCCACCACCTCCACCACCCCTTCCACCAGGCTCTGCAGAGGGGCCACCACTTGTTGGCCTTGCTGCTGCACTTGGATCTGCTCGACTTCGTAAGATCACAAGGGTGGGTGCTGATGTGAATGAGAGGTGGGGGTGGGGGGGGAGATAAAGGGTCATTAAGGACTATTGTATGTCTGAATTTAATTCTTGCCTTTTCATTTATTGCTGTAATATCCACATCTTTTTGCATCCCCATGCGGATGGTTTATTATATTATTTGCAACAATGCCTCAAATTATTTTTTCTATGATTAAACACAGATCTAGTAGTGAGTGATGTGGAGTACAAAATTTTAAAAGTCAAGAAATCACATTGAGTGGCTCTTTGGGCTGACAGAATGGGCAGAGAAAGCACTATCTGGGTTTGATTATATACATTTGGGCTATTTGTATTTGGGCTATCTGGGTTAGATTCCTGACCCTACCATAAAACTGTCACTATGGTACTTTGCAGGCAAGGTTTCCCAATGAGGTGGCCTTCATTTGGAAGGGCTGTTAAGTTGGCTGTCTCACAAACTAGGATTCACTGGTGGGGGTTGATACTGTGGTGCCTTTTGAAGATTAGGTCATTGCATCTGTAGCTGTGTAAAATTCCAAATTGCTGCCCCACTTAATGGTACTACATCAATGGCACAGCCACACCTCGGTAATATTACAACCAACAGACCAAATTGATATTTTATCCCAGTCAAATAAGCATTTGATTGATATATAGTGGCTCTTTTAAAGTTCACATTTTATAATAGACTATGGGAGCATTTTGTATCTGATAAGAGATCCTGAAAATAGTTGTCTGGGTGTGACAGTTTATCAACGGCTTGTGTTACTCCAACTCTCTGGAAGGGTGCTTCGTCATTGATGAAGCACACACGGCCTGCATAAACCCTATTGAAGTACACACTCCTTGCATCGACCCTGACAAAGCACACATTGCTTGCATAGGCCCTGATGAAGTACACATTGCCTACATCGACCCTGATGTATCTCATAAGGGCTAGATAGACTTTGTGACTGAAACGTTGAATTTTATGAGCTGCTTTGAACCCCCCCTCCCCTCCACCCCCACACACTACCTTTTCCAACCCCCACCAACCTCCCCCCATTCCATTTTGAGATTTCATGTACTTGTTTATGCATTTATTTTATTTGATTGTGGTTAGTCAAGAGTATGCAGTTTTATTAATATCTTTATTTCAGTCTGATGAGGCTGCGGTGGCGATGAGTGGATCAGGTCGTCCTGAAGGAAGCCGTGGCCCAGGCATGGTTCATTTAGCCAGCAGTGGTGGCCTTATGGAGGAGATGAGTGCCCTGCTTGCCCGCAGGTCAGGAGGAAAGACTTGTGCAAGCACAATCAACATTTGTTTTTTTTATTGTTGTTAATCTTTATTGTACTTTTACCTCCACCACCAAAGGTAAAGAGGGTTATGTTTTCACCACTTTCTGTCTGTCTGTGTTTATTTGTTTGTTTGACTGTCTGTTTGTGTGCAGGATATCTCTAAAAGTTGTGGATGGATTCGGATATCTCCAGATGTTGCTTGATGTTGAAAGTAAAATTTTAATGGATTCGGAAAGTAAAAGTGCAGGATATCTCCAGATGAAATTTTGTGGGCAGGTTGGGTGTGTGACAAGCCCGAACTGATTAGATTTTGGTGAAGGTCTGGATCCGGATCCAGATCCGACTACTACAATTTTTTAAAGTGATTCTTCCCCATTGAGAGATGGGGCCAAAAATTATATTGTTACGAATTTGGAATTCGATTGCACACAACATACAGGTTCCTTTCGTCAGCTATGTCGATAAGTGCTTGTTCCCTAGATAGCTCACCTTCCATTGTTTAAATGTTCAGAAATCGATTAGATGCGCTGCGGATCTATTTAATAGTTAAAGAGCGATCCCAACACAATGGAGACGTCCCTCCCCCTCTTCTGTGAAGAGGAAGAAGAACCCTGCCGTCCCATGATTCATGATGTCAACAACTCCCTCCCACCCGTGGTTGAGCGGGCGATGGATCACGAGGGCATGAGTCACGCCGGGTGCGGGGGAAGGGGGCGGAGAAGGATAAAGAGGAGATCCTTTCTTGGTTCGTGTGCGGGGTTGGAGAAGGGAGTTGGTGGGAGTCGTTCAGCAGACCTTCGGGTTCTGTTTGGCTTGGGTTAGGGTTGAGGCCTTCGGAAGCTTTTTGGCTTCTGCAGAGGAGTTGTTCAGTGACTTCGGCTTCTGCTTGGCTCTGGTGGAGACTTTTTGGAGAGCTGCTTTGTGAGTTGAGCCGGTTGCTCGGCTCGAGCTCCGAGTGGTGGCTTCTTCTTCTTGGTTCGTGGAGCTCTTTGTTCTCTGTTTGGTTCCCGACTTGGTGCGACTCATCGACCTCTTCTTGGAGGTGGTTCCTCGGGGAAGCGGCGCATCAACGGGAAGGATCGGCACCTCGTCTCACCAGCACGTGTTGAGAAGCGCGGGAGGATTCGCGGGAGCTCGTGAAGGATCGCGGCTCACGGCGATTGGATCCAGTTCACTCTTGCTGGAGCCCGGGTCCGAACAACTTGAAGACCACACGAGGTGGAGAGGTTCGAGATAGGCTCTGGGTTTCAGCTCACCTGTCCTCCGAGCTGGAGCCCATTATTAAAGGCCTCAGCCACCATTTCTTGGGTGTGTGTGCGTACGTGTGTCCGTGGGCCCGTGCCTACTAAGTAGTAAAAACTGTTAAGTGATTGTGTAGAACGGTTGTAGTTCTCCTGTCATGCGTGTTGGTCTTGTATAATTGCATACGTGTTTTGCCTTGTTTAATTGCATATGTGCATGCCTGCTTACGTACTTTATTACAATAAATGTCCTTGTGTGAATGTAAACCTGCTCATTGCGTCCTCTTCCCTTAATTGAGCTGCCATCTTGCTCTAGGAATATAGTTGGTTTTAAATAGTCGGTAAAGTGATCGGGTCCAACGGGATTGCGCGATAATACACCGCTCGGTTATCCCAAAAGGAAGCGAGCTGCTTAAGCGGCTCGTTTCCAAGCGGTCCCGTTGACGTACAATCTCTCGGTAGTCTACCCGCGTGATTAATTAGGTTTATCGACAATTCGGCGATTTACCCTGTAGCGCAGGTAGAGTGCGGACAAGCTTGTGGTGTGCTTAAAAACACACCCGTGGCTGGTTTTCGGCGTTGACCCGGAAAGCCGCGACTGGATTGTCCGTTCGGTGGGCGAAGTGACCGCTATTGGTTAGACGCGGTCATTCGCACGCCGGCGGGTGAGAATCTACAACAATATAAAGCACAATAATCTCAAAAAGTTGTTGATGGATTCGGATGAAACTTGGTGGACATGTTGGGTGTGTGGCAAGGACAAATTGATTCGATTTTGGTGAATATCCGAATCCGTATCTGGATGCGATAATTATTTAATTCTTAAAGTGATTCTTCACCATTGATAGGGCCAAAAACGATATCGTACTGTATTGCATGATATTTCAAAAATGTAATGGGCCCGATATGTTCTCTTGGATCAGGGTGGCGGAGGTATGCGCTACCGAGTGCCCTTCTAGGGGAGGGTGACTCCAAGGGTCAAGGGTGAAGCTGCGATCAAGGGTGACTCCAAGGTACTTATGGGACAATTCATTCTTGACTAGTTTGCCACAAAAGGAAGCCTCGAGCTTTCTGTTAGCCAGTCATTTGCTGAGATAGAAAGTGGTAACTGGGGTCTTAGTTGGGTTTGGGGAGAAGTGCTATATAGTAGATGAAGTATTGCTCTATTACCTTTAATTCCCAGGGCAGGGAACTGCTGAGATCTTCAAGGTTGATTGCTTGGGTCACACAGGCAAGATCGTATGCATAGGCAAATTTTCTGGAGGTGGTCCAGACATGTCGCTCACATATATGTTGAAGAGGATTGGAGCTAAAATAGATACTTGCAGAAGATAATCATTCTGAGTCCTTATTGAGTTTGCTCTCAGAATGATACCCTATATCTGATTGCTCGGCATAGAAGAAAGGACACTTATTGTGGCTTGGCACTGGACAAAGTATGGCAGCTTTCAGCAGAACATGTCATCATACCGTATCATATGCTGATGATAGGTCAATTAGTGCAACACCTGTCTCGAGCATGGCTTGGTAGTCAGCCCCAATGTGGGTGGTAAGGGCAAGTACTTGATCAACACAGCTCCTACCAGGTCTGAAGCCAGATTGTTTCTTGGAAAAGTTGGCCAGAAGGACACGCTCAAACAATTCGTATGTCCTACATAGCAAAGATATAGGCTGAAAGCTAGATGGGTCAGCAGCAGGTTTTCCTGGCTTAAGGATGGCAATGACGTTAACTTCTCTTCAGGTTACTGGTGTGACTTCAGTTGCATGGATGTTGGTGAAAAGAGAAGCCAACCAATTATGCCTGTGAGGTCCCAGATTCTTCAAGAATTCAAAATATATGCTATAAATTCCTGATGCTTTTTTTTTTTGTATACCTTGGTCGAGGCTCGTATGAGAGCTAACACACAACTCACAGCAAGGAGGCATGAGACAAGAGGGGCGGGAGTGGAAGGGACAAAACAGTGGGGAACAGACACATTAGGTGAACTGTGGAAGGGAGAGGGATGGGGATGGGACGGGGAACATGGCGAAGAGAAGATGGACATTTCAGGGACTTTCAGGAAGGAAAGCAGGAGAAATGAAGGAAGTGGGCTTGGGTGGATTATCGGGGGTAGAAAAGATCGAGGATTTGGATGGGGGAAGATAAGAGGTGGTGGTGAACAGCTGTTTTGAAAGCCTGGAGGGAAGAATGGGAAAGAATAGAGTGAGGAAGTTTATTCCAAAGGCGGGAAAAAAGAGGAATAAAAGAGTGAAGATGAGCAGTGATTCGTGATTTTGGTAGTTTTACCAGAAGGGGGTTGTTGGCGGACCTTGAGCGCCCTGTGGAAATGTGGTGGGGACAAATCGCAGAGAGAGCAGGGGGGCAAGGCTGGAGAGGAGTCTGTAGAAGACAGAAAGACCACCGACCAACCTGCGGTGATTGAGTGAGAGGCCCAAAGACTCAGCTTCATTGCGGGAGATGCCGATGATCTTAAATGCCCTGGTTTCGACAGCGTGAAGCCGAGAAAGGTGGGAGGCAGGAGCACCAGCCTAGAGGGGAGAGCAGTACTCCATCAGGCTACGGATAAAAGCTTTGTAAGTGGTCAGGAGCTCAAGAGGGCCGAGGAAGGACTTAGCATGACGGAGGATTCCCAGTCGGCGACTGGCTTTTGAGGCGAGGTTGGAAATGTGACTTTCCCAGGAAAGGTCATGGCAGTTAGTGAGACCTAGAAGCTTGAAAGAAAAGACTTCTTCCAGAGGATTGTTGAGAAAGTGGATGGGGGGGGGGGGTTTGTAAACGGTCCTTTCGAAGAGACATAGTGAGAGTGTGAGATTTGTCTGGATTGAAAGACATGTTCCACGTGTTGGACCAGTTTGTGATTTTATCCAGATCTGCAGTGAGCGAAGAAGCTGCTGCTTGCCGGTCTGAGGGATGATAGATGGTACGGCAGAGGGTGGAGTCGTCGGCAAAGAGAAATAGAGGATTTTCCAGAGAGTCCGAGAGATCATTGATGAAAACCAGAAAAAGAACAGGGCCCAGAACGCTACCTTGAGGAACTCCAGCCTGCACAGGAAGAGGGGATGAAAGAACTCCATTTAGGGCCACACGTTGACTGCGACAGGAGAGGAAGTCTGCGAGCCATGAGTGGAGATGGCCTTGAATACCATGGGAAGAGAGTTTGGTGAGTAGGGCAGGGTGCCAGACTGTGTCAAAAGCACGTGATATGTCCAGGGATACGGCTCGGATTTCCTGTCTGGCATTGAGGACCTCCATCCATTGATGGGAGAGCAGAAGCAGCATATCCAGGGTAGAGTGACCTTGTCTGAAACCAAATTGATGATTGGAAATCTTTCTGATGCTGATTCTGATGATGCTTTCCTTGCTTTGGTGGGCAAAAGGCCAGTGTCAATGTCAATCCTGGTATAAAGGGAAAAAAGCAGGGATGTAGGAGGAGATAATGAAATGGTCTTGGAGAGTTCCTTACAGACTTCACTGTGAGCCTTCTTAATTGAGGCAACTTTATAGTTGAGGAGCAGCCTGGAAGCAACAGCATTAGCCGATACTTTGGGAGGTTTATGTTGAGCATGTGAGGCAGCTCCAGATGTCTTGGCAGGTTCCATGCCTTTCTACTTGAATAAATAAAATGAAGCTTCTCAACAGTCTCCTGCCATATTTTTCATCTGGCCATGTCCCAAGATTCCAAGAGCTCAGATGCAACACCTGGATCCCCAGAAGCTTCATACTATTGGAAGAGTTGGTCAGTTTCTGGCAACCAACAAGGTGTTTTTTGCAAAAAACATGTGGGATGTTGTTTTTGGCTACATCTCTCAGGATCTTGCAGAAGCTGCTCTCGCTCTTCAGGACATGGTTGATGCTGATGATCTTCTGCTCCAACTTCTGGTGTGAAAGTCTCCTAGTTGGCTTTCTGAAAATTCCAATGGGCTTTAGGTTTGGATGTAATTAAGGGAACCTTTATTCAAATGTGGATTGATGCTGGTCAGTGTTGGCTGTGTGGAAAGTGTGGAAGGATCTCACGAGAGGCATGAAGAGGGTGTCCATTACTGTCACTGGAGAGAAAACAGAGGTCTGCATTGTAGTCTTACTTCCATCTACGTGAATGGAGAGTACATGATTGCTTGGCATCGTGCAGGAGATAGCGATCACGAGCGGATGCCCAAGCCATCAGTTGTTCACCTTCCTCGTCATCTGAAGTATATCCTCATGAGGTGTGATGGCTGTTGAAGTCACCAGCATGAACTTTAGGATGAGCAGTAATGGGTAGTGCTGGAACTGGCCATTCTGCCTGAGGTGGTTTGTACACGTTGGTAGTTATTGTGTCCCCAACATTCACAGTGGTTATGAAGTCATTATTGGCACTAGATTATTTAACAATGTAAAAGTCAGTCAGGTTGTGTCGTAAGGAGGTTGCAATGCCATATTCGCATGGTGCACTGCTGCAATAAGTTTGAAACCATAGCTGTGCAGCTTGGAGGCATTGGAGGCATCCTCAGCATGTCTCTTGAAGAACAAGACTAGCAACATCAAGGTCTTTATCAGTTCTTGATATGTAGTCACACTTTGCTCGTAACATACCTTCCACATTTAATTGGAAGATACAAAGAGTTTTCCCTATAATTAAAGACGATTGGTCCTGAAAAGGGCCGTTTGTAAGATCGTTGTGTTCTATTTTCAAAGTGATGACATTAATTACCTCGAGAGTTCATAGAACACAATACCCCACACAGTGTTAAGTATATACTTCAATTTTAATAAAATGTTGATTTTTAAGATCATTTAAACAATAAAATCCAGAAGTTTTGCACAGTTGAAGCAGTTTTATACACCACCCTATAGAACATGTCCAAGTACTGCAAAACTGGAGATTCTTGGAAGTATTATGAAGGTGATTTGTGTTTTACAGTGTTTAAGTATATAATTACATTTAAATAAAGGTGTAAAGAGGTTTAAAGGCATATAAGTAAACAAATTCCCAGTTTTACTGTTGTTTTACCCAGTGTCTATTGCATCACCCGATGTAACACTTCACATTAGTTATTCGTAACTGTTGTTTGTGTCCTTTATGATATCCTTAAACACAGTTTCCTGTTTGAAATGATTTTTAGTTTTGTTTGACTGCCAGGCAGGCAGAGTAAAAATATTATCTCGCTCCAATTTTGCACCTGGCGATCGGGACTAATTCAGAGACAAAGTACTGTTCAACGGCAGGCTTGTCTTCCTATTCATGTTCTGATTTGTGTTCAAAATATAAATTAAATTTAAACAACTTGTCGTGGGTCTGGCAGTTAAGTTAATCCCCCATACCTAATTGTGGTGGATGGGCGGTTAACACCAGCCAGCCTGGATAGCCGAGCGGTATTCCTGAGGAGGCGGACACGTGATCCTCAGAGATTATAACGCGTGCGGGAGGGGTGGGGTGCATTCAGCACTGGTGGAGCGATGGAACAGATGGATGCATAAGGGGGTTTATACTCAAACCCCATGACAAATAAATAGACGCAGCAACTTAAATAAATGCAGGGATTTAATGACAGTGGAAATATTTACAAGGGTAATTCAAAATGTAATAATAATAACGTGAAGTAAATTAAAGTCTAAAGTCGAGGCGCCTCCACACACGGACTTAAATGCAGACAAGGGGGGAAACGAAATAAAAGAAAAGCAAACCGTCCCTTTAGTCTAGCACTTAGCTTGGTCCAGAGATGGTCTTTATAGAACTTGGAATTGAGGCGCTTCGTCCTGCACATGTGGACGCGCCAAAAATGGCGCCAAGCCGCTCTCTCGTAGTGGGAAACGTACGTCAGGCAATTCATGAGGTGATATTCAACACCAGGGCTCAGAGACCGCCATGCAGCTTCTTCGTTGATCATCCTCACCGACGCCGTGGCTTTGCAGAATGGCGCCGTCTCATCGGTGATATACACGAGGCTTTGAGGTCGGTCTCTCACAACCCAAATAAGAGCCAATGGTCAGCGTCTTGCTCCACCACGCGAACCAATTCGCCTCAGCATGAATGCGAGAATCGTGCTGTCTTCTTCATGCATCGAAGAAAAAACATTTCGTCATGCTGAGAGGAGAGCAAAGCGAGATCCTCCATCCCAGCCACGTTCTTCTCTCGACCGCATGCATTCCTCACACCGAACTCGTGCGTTGGCTCCCGATCTCTCTTCGACGTCACCCCAAACAACCTTTCACCTCTGGGGTGTGGCTTTCTGGCACGAAAACCCAGGAAGGCGGGGCCTCTGCCTGCTCAGCACACCTGGCTCGCTTGTTCTCGTTGTGATTGCCTGCTGTGACATTCTCCTGCGTTTTTGCATTTAAAAGCCAACCATGAAGGAGTTGCACTTTTATAACACTCGCATACTGGGGTAAATTGGTCTTGATACCGATCTAATTAACACAGCACCACCCCCACGTGATAACAAATAACACTTAAGCTCACAGTTTCCCTACCTAATTTACATCGAGATGTCACCAACACATACACGGATCAAGCAATTCTATATAATCCTAACTTTCCTATGAAATTCCTCCATCTACCCCCACAACCGTAACAAAGTGGTTCCTTGATCATAAACTGATAAGACGGACGGACAAATATGAGCCATTTGCTTAACCCTGCTTTTCACTTCGCATGCACGGAGTAATGACAGGGTGGACCACGGGAAGGTTGTTATCTCCCATCCCTTTCTTTGGTAGAGAGTTGACATTTTTTTTGCAATGCAAGTGTAACCCTCATTGCCAAAGATTGACCAGCCATGTGTTTCTTGATGTGAAAAAAATTAAAGCTCAAATCGAGTTGATGGATTTTGGATGTAATTAATAACCAAAACCAAACACACTCTTTGCACAACAATTTGGTGTCTATTTTGTGACGGTAGAACCTGGACAAAATCGGGATTCAGGAAGTAATTAAGCATGCATTTTATGATTGAGAGTTTAACAATACCTTTGTACCACCATGCAATAGGTTTGCAGTACTGGATTTACTGGAGTCTGAGACATGAAGCATTCCTTATTTTCCCCCGTTGCTATTCCAAAAGGGCTGTACTTCAATCGATGGTCAGCCCAATGTGTCTCCCTTGCGGATTGGAACTGGTTAATGGTAGTTGCATTGGCAACATATCCTGGTAGTGCATTTCAGTTGTTGACACTTCTGACAGAGAAAGCTGTTTGTCTTTGCTGAGATTTATGGTGCTGTTTTCTTATCTTCATGTCGTGCCTCCTGGTTCTCAAACTCTCTTCCCTGACAAAGAATTTATGAACATCGATTTAGTCAATTCCCTTAAGGATTTTGAAGATCTGAATAAGTTCAGCCCATTGTCTCCTGTATACCATTGTGGACAACTTCATTGCTTTAAATCTTTCCGAATATTATAAGTGCATAGCTATCGACCCAAACCTGCTTGAAGGAGTGAGAATATTTCTTAACTGGGGAACAGGTGCCACAGGCTCCGGTCAGGTCCACGGCATTGCCTTGGTGGGGGATGGAGCCCCCCCTACTCAGAACAAATCTAGGAAAATAGAACCAAAATGGAGAGTTCTGTTGGTTATAAATCTTATAGGCACAAAGGAGAAGGAAGAAAAAATATTCACAATTAGACTGAACTCCTAAAAGTAATGGCCACTCAGTATTCCAAACTTAGATTCAGATGTATGTACTTCAAGACATATTTTGACAGTGAAATTAAATATTTCCAGTCGAGCATCAAAACCAATTTCACCTTTTATCACATGTCTGCCACATTATAAGCTCCTTGAAAGGAGTTTCTGCACACGTAAATGGATGGCTGCAAAGCCTAGACTGAGAACTGTGCATAGTTGCCTCTGAGCTGTCTATCTTGGGTTTGAATCCCCACCCAGGTATAGACTGCCATCCTGGTGTTTAGCAGGCAGGGTGAGGTATAAATGTATTTGCCATCTATCGGATGGATCTTACAGATCTGTCTACGTTAAAGGTCCCACAGTATCTTCTGTGGGGAGTAGGGAAGTCATCACCAACTCCTTAAACAAGTTACAAAGTCCTGCATAAAGTGCAGGGCGCAAGTGGTCTGGTCTTCTTCGATATCCTTCAGAACACCAAGTGACATTGCTTGTTATTTCAGTGAGGTTGTCTGGTTTAGTAGATCCAGTGGCTCCACAAACAACCTTGAAAGTGACAGTGATTTTCATTGGTTGGAAACTCATCTGTTATATATATATATATATATTTTTTTTTTTACATTTTCAGCAAACATTACTGCCCTGCACAAAAAGGTGCAAAAACAGATCCCTGCAACTACAGACCAATCAGCCTTCTCCCAATCATCAGAAAGGTTATGGAATCCATCATCGCTTCAGACATTAAATCCTTCCTCTTCTCCAATGGCTTGATTTCCGATCATCAATTTGGTTTCAGACCAGGTCACTCTACCCTGGATACACTGCTTCTGCTCTCCAAACAATGGATGGAGGTACTCAATGCCGGACATGAAATCAGAGCCATATTCCGAGACATATCATGTGCTTTTGACACGGTCTGGCACCCTGCCCTGCTCACCAAACTCTCTTCCTATGGTATCCAAGGCCATCTCCACTCATGGCTCGCTGACTTCAACTCCTGTCACAACGAACATTTGGCCCTAAATGGAGTTCTTTCATCCCCTGTTCCTGTCCAGGCTGGAGTTCCTCAAGGCAGCGATCTGGGCCCTGTTCTTTTTCTGGTTTTCATCAATGATATATCCGATTCTGAAAAATCCTCTTTATCTCTTTGCTGATGACACCACCCTCTGCCGTACCATCTGTCATCTCTCAGACCAGCCAGCAATAGCTTCGTCACTCTCTGCAGATCTGAGTAAAATCACAAATTGGTCCAACACGTGGAACATGCCTTTCAATCCTGACAAATATCACAGTCTCAGTATGTCTCTCCGAAAGGACCATTTGGAACCCCCCCCCCATCTACTTTCTCATCAATCCTCTCAAATAAGTCCTTTCATTCAACCTTCTGGGTCTCACTATCTGCCATGATCTTTCCTGGGAAAGACATATTTCAATCTCGCCTCCAAAGCCAGTCGCCTTTCAAATGATTGAGTCGCCAGTTGCCAGTCCAAAGCCAGGATTGGGAATCCTTTGTCGTGGAAGTCCTTCCTCGGCCCACCTGAGCTCCTGACCACATACAAAGCTTTCGTCCGCAGCCTAATGGAGTACTGCTCTCCCCGCTGGGCTGGTGCTCCTGCCTCCCTCCTTTCTCGGCTTCACGCAGTATAAACCAAGGCATTTCGGATCATTGGTATCTCCCAATATGAGGCTGAGTCTTTGGGCCTCTCACTCTCTCACCGCAGGCAGGTCGGTGGTCTTTCTTTCTTCTACCGTCTCCTCTCCGGTCTCGTCCCTCCTGCTCTGTCTGCAATTTGTCCCCACCATATTTCCGCAGGGCGCTCAAGGTCTGCCAACAACCCCCTTCTGGTAAAACTACCAAAATCACGAATCACTGCTCACCTTCACTCTTTCATTTGTCTTTTTCCCCACCTTTGGAATAAACTCCTTCCCTCTGTTCAATCCCATTCTTCCCTCCAGGCTTTCAAAACAGCTGTTCACCACCACCTCTTATCATCCCCCATCAATAACCTCAATCTTTTCTACCCCCGTTAATCCATCCCAAGCCCACCTCCTTCAAATTCCTTGCTTTCCTTCCTGAAAGTCCCTGTGGTGTCCATCTTGTATACTCCATTTTCCCCCGCCCCATCCCTCTCCCTTCCACAGATCTAACGTCTCTGTTCCTCACTGTTTTGTTCTTCCCACGCCCCTCTTGTCTCATGCCCCCCTTGCTGTGCGTTGTGTTAGCTCTCATATGAGCCTTGACAAGGTATACAAAAAAGGGACCTGTCTAATGACTTTGTTAAAAAGAAATGTTGTTTCAAAAGAAAAATTCAAATGTGAGATTTCAGTAGTTGGATATGAGTGCATGACATGAGTTGAAAAAGTGTACATCTCATGCCAAATGCATAACAGTTGACAGGTGAGTAAGTGATAAATGTGTGGTAGCTTTCTGGTTTCCCTCTGTTGGATCGTTTCAAGAAGATCATCTTTCTTCTACCTAGAGCACCATACCGAGTTGCAGTATTCCACTTTTGGTCATACTGTGGTTTTGTCAAGTCGGAGTAGCCTTTTCCTCCCCAGTGCCGATAATGATCTTTTGATGATTGCTAATTTAACATTACTTTTCTTAGATATGTCTGCAACATGGGAGCTGAAGAATTATAACCTTGTATCAAACAGAACACCCAAGTCTCTTTCTTCATTCTCGATTTTTACTTTATTTGGGCCAAAATCTCCTTCCATAATATAGGCAGACTTTTGGTTACTTCTCTCATAATGGACAACTTCACACTTCTTATTGTTAAATGGTGGCTGCCATTTACAAGACCAGTCCATGACTGCTTTCACATCTCAATGTGAGATTTCTGCTTCAACTTGAGTATCAACAACTCTTTACAGCTTTGTATCGTCTGCAAACACTTTCAGCTCAGAGTCAACATCGACCTCAACTGGAAGGTCGTTGATAAAGATGACAAATAGTACTATACCCAGGACACTGCCTTGGGGTATTCCACTCGTCACTAGTCGGTGTTCTGACATCCAGCCATTGACCACCACCCTCTATGTTCGTTCTATCAGGTATTCCTCCATCTACTCTATACGATTTGAGCTTGCATAAGAGGCGTTGATGTGACACACTATCAAATGCTTTATGGTAGTCATTGTTGTGACCATCATTCAGCTCTCTCGTCCATCGTTAGAGAACTTCGAGGAGTTGTGCACAACAGGATCTCCCACTCCAAAAACCTTGCTGCTCACTGCTGCAGTTATTATTTCCAAATGCTATCCCAATCTCTTTCTGACAATTTTCTCCATTATCTTGCATACCAATAAGGTCAAACTAATAGGTCTGTAGTTTGTAGGATTACTCTTCTTTCCCTTCTTGTAGATAGGTACACCAATGGCTGTTTTCTACAACTCCTAAACACTTCCCTCCTTCAGAAGTTTGGTGAAAATAACTTGAATTGGCTTATAGATTTCTTTATAAGTTTCTCTCGATACTCTCAAATGTAAACCATCTGCATTTGCAGTTCTGGGCTTGGGGCGACGGCAGCTTCTCAGGGGTCTCTGCCGACTTTGTCAAAGTTAAGTTTCCCGTCGTTATTTGTCACGTTTTAACTGTTCCTTTTCTCACCTGTATGCTGTGTGTTCCTAGTTTGGTTTTGTTTCAAAAATCGTGCTATTTTGTGAGTTTTCATCAACCTTATCTTGTCGGGTTCCTTGAGGCCTTCTTGTCCTTCCCATCTAGGTGTACAATCACTTTTATTTGTAATCAATTCCTATTTTCCCCACTTTTCTCAATGCCCCCCATCTATTCCTCCCAACTACACACTCTGTTTCTTGTACCCCCGTTGATCACCCCAAACCCACCTCCTTCAAATTCCCTGCTTTCTTTCTTGAAAGTCCCTGTAATGTCCATCTTGTATACCCTGTGTTCCCCACCTCATCCCTCTCCCTTACACAAATCTCATGTCTCTGTTCCCCACTGTTTTGTCCTTCCCTCTCCTGCCCCTCTTGTCTCATGCCCCCCTTGCTGTGCGTTGTGTGTGAGCTCTCATACGAGCCTCGACAATATATACAAAAAATAATAATAAGAAATAAAAATCAGAGCCAGCTGATTTGTTGAAGTCTAGCTTTAACCAGGAGGCTGTCCACCTCATGAACTATTAAAATCCATCCCAGTTAGAATAGATTCCACAATACTCCTTTTTAATGTTGGCATTGTTGTTTCATCCGCAACTGTGAATACACTCCTGAAAAAAGTAATGAAAGAATCTGCCTTCTCCTGGTCAATCTTTGCCCAGATACCATCTTAGTTCATACACATTGTTCTCAGTCAGCTTATGCTCTCTTTAGTTGGTTAAGTTCAAATGTTGCATTGTTTCATGTCATGACATAAACTTTCAAGTCAGCTTCCTTTCTACTCTTTTTGAATCTACTCTAAGTTCTGTGTTTCAGTTTAATGATCTTTAAAGCATCTCTATTTATCCGCTGAGGCCTTTTTCTCATCTGTTTCCTCTTCATGGAGACGCATGAGTGTATGCATCTTTTCATTGTATTTTCAAAGAATCTCCATACTTCCTCTCCTGTAACATCCTTAATATTCTCATTCCATTTTACTTCTCTCAGTATTTTCCTCATTTTATCATAATCTCCATGGTAGTAACTCATTGTGGATGTATTATCTTACGATTCTGGTGAATCAATTGTTATATAGAATGATATTGTCACATGGTCACTCCTGCAAAGCAGTAGACCAGTATCGGTGTCGATAACAATCAAATGTTCATTGTTTCTTTGTGCCATGTCGAGTAATTCTAGGATCAACACGGTTATGAGACATGTGTTGGTCTCCATGGGTCTGGAACTATGAACCAGAATAGCACTAAGTTCCTTGACTCTGCAAGAAGTCATGGACTTAGGGTGGCTGGTTCATGGTTTCAGCACCCACAGGCTCATTGCTGGACTTGCTATTCCAACGCTGGTGGTGTGCAAAGGAGATTGACCATGTGCTCATTGATGGGCACTGGAGGATTCTTCAGAACTGCAGGGTCTATCGGAGTGCTCATTTCCTCAATACCGCCCATAGGCTTGTTGTACCAACTCTGAAGTTGCAACTTAAGTCCAGAGGAATGGTACCATTTCAGCCAAGGCTGGATGTTGGCAAGCTCAAGGATGGGAGGTTAACTGAGGAATTTGTGAACAGGCTGAGTGTGGATTTGGGGGCTCTGGGTGTTTTGGGGAATGCTGAAGAGTTGTGGAGTGCCTTCAAGAATGTTGCTGATGGAAGTGTTGGAACTCATTATCAGGCGAAGAAGAACTTTGTCTCCCAAGGGACACTGGATGCCACTGATCAGTCACAGGGCCAGGCTTAATGGTAGGGCTGAACTGTTCAGGGAGTTGAGGCGTAAATCTGTACATGTGCAAAAAGCGGACAAGGAGGCCCATGTACGAGGAACCTGTGAGGTAGTAGAGCATCACTTGTAGTCAAGTGATTCTCATCCTGCTTACAGAGGAATTTGTGCATTGCATTCCTCCAAACCCAGGCCTCAGTGTACTTCAGTTCGAGCGAAGGGTGGTGGGCTCTTGACAGAGGAGTCAGAAGTGAAGGCACACTGGGCCGGTTACTTTGAGTGGCTATACTAGGCTGACCCACCAGCTGTGGAGTTGGATGTCAGGGGTGTTACTATCCCTCTTGCTGACTATTGCTCAACTGTGAACTGCCTTCGTTTGCGGAAACACAGACTGCAGTGAATCAGTTGAAATGGGGGGTAAAGCTCCTGGGATTTGTGGCATCCATGCTGAACTTCTCAAGGCTGGTGGAAATGTTGTACTCATGTCGTTGCATGTAGTTCTGTGCTCTGCCTGGAACACAGGCATCATCCCAACTGACTGGAAGAGGGGCCTTGTCCCTTTCTGAAAGGGAAGGGTGATCGCAAAGACTGCAACAACTACCGAGGGGTGATTCTGCTTTAATTGCTGGGCAAGGTCTTTGCTCGGATAATTATTGATAGGGTTCGCCTTGGATCATTCTGCTTGAGCACCAGCACCCAGCGCAATCACGATTACACCAAAGAGGTCAACAATTGACTGTATTCTTGCTCTTCAGGTGCTCACCTAATGCAGATGAGTGTTTCGGCAGGGGCTGCTTGCAGCCCATATTGATCTCTGCAAAGCTTTAAATTCATTGAATTGGGATGCCCTCTGGAGGATTCTTCTTCTTCGTGGCATGCCACCAAAACTGATCAATCTGATGTCTGAGCTATACTCTGGAACTAAGAGTGCTGTGGGATTTGGTGATACCATCTCCGACTTATTTCCAGTCAAAACTAAGATGCAGGCTTTCGATGACATCTTGCATGCTGCTATCTTGTCTGTACCTGTTTTGTGGTGAGGATGTTGAGGTCACGGAGAGATTCACTTTCCTTGGCAGTGATATTCATGCCTCCGCATGTTGTGAGCTAGAGGTCAATAGACGTCTGGGTCAGGCCTGAGGGGTTACGGATTCACTGGAACATTGGGTGTGGCGTTGTCAGTACTTTTGCAGGAGGATGAAAGTCTGAGTCTTTAATTCCTTCGTGCTTCCCGTCTTGTTCTACGGATGTGATACTTGGACTCTGATACTTGGAAACAAAGACTTAACTCTTTCAGTACTAGGTCTCTTCAGAGAATCCTTGGCTATCACTGGTCAGACTTTGTGTCCAATGAGCAGTTTCTGAGAGGGACTCTGATGAGATTTCCTATATAGGCCGTGAGTGTCAGCTGCGGCTGTGTGGTCATGTGGCTCGTTTTCCTCACACTGATCCTGCTTACCAGATTCTCTCAGTGAGGGAGCCTCGTGAGTGGAGGTGGCCAATGGGCAGCTGACATGCCTCGTGGTTGCAGCAGGTTGATCGGCATCTAAAGAGATGGGAATGGGCCAGACATCTGCCTGGGGAATGGCCAGACGGAGGCCCTTGAAGTACCGGCGGAAAGTGGACGCAGCGACGTGCTGCTCCGGCGTATGCTTCCATACCTGACCTGACCTGTGTATTGTTGAGCTCTTGGTGAATAATTCGGGGTAATTTGTACAGGTTTTGCAGATTATTTCACGTTCGTGTGAAAAATGTACATATTGAGGGAAGCAAAGAGGAATCGGGCAGACTCAACTCAAATGACGAAAAACATCGAGATTAAAACGGACATTTTTATCATGCATGCATTCTGTGTAAATGCTGTGGACTTCATTACTCTGCCATGTGATTGACTTTTGCTTGTCGAGCTGTCTGAATACCCTGGTTTTTCTTCCTTGCAGGTTTTTCTTCCTGTGCTATCCGCTTGTAGTACAAGTTTGCTTGTTATATTTGGTTCCTGCCTTGAGTTTTGCACTTGGATGTATCGCTAAAACAAGCTGTGCACTTGTTTCCTTTGCTTGTGCACAATGTGAGCTCATCTTGTTATGAATACACCATTTGTGCTTTGTTGCATGCTTGAATTAATCTCGTTCAGTTTCCTACAGTCAATATACTGCACTTGTATACCATATCAGATGCCTAGTTCAAAATAAAAAGTGGTCAGGATGCATGCAAATCAAACTCAGAAGGGGGAACTTGGGAGCCGGATGGGTATTGACTATGAGCACGGAGTAGGTTGGGTGGGGTGGGAGCGCTCCTCTGATTCATTTTAGCTTGGTCTGTATATCCCAATGAATGTTCTGTGCACGTTCTTTGAAGCTGAAGGGTAGCGAGATATGAAAAGGACAAGTGGGGAAAAAGGGGTGAGAGAGGGGTAGGTGAGCTACATTTGTGTACTCGGAAATGTAATAGTATCTATTTGTTTTCTTCTTCTGGTAAGGAAGATAAATGAAATCCACTTGCAGTGCTTTTGTTCATGAATACAATGCTCTCACCTTCTGTTGAACCTGGACATGATCAAACGTGTGCCATCATGCATAAGCTTCACTTGAACCAATCATCATTGGGGGTAATACGTTTAACAACAATAACTGTTTTATTTTGAACATAATACAGCAGTATTAAAGATTACTATTATTATTATTATTATTATATTATTATTATTTTTATTATATTGTTGACCTAATGGAAGTTTCATTAAAAGAACAATTCCCATTTATAAATGTAGTGGTAAGAGTGCTCTGCTTTCGCACTGGATGCACTTTCAGCTCTTCTCAAATATCTGCAAATGATTATTTATCCATGAAATGCTGCGATCGGTGCCCGTCTCACAGTGCGCAAGTTATTATTTGTAGCAAGAATCAATTATGATGATGAAGTTGACACTATTATTATTATTTATTATATTCCACATAATACCCCATAATGTCAGAGGAATTTTTTTTTTATTTTAATTTTTTACAAATTAATTTGAAATGAAAATCTGAAATGTCTTGAAATCTGAAATAAGTATTCAACCCCTTTGCTATTACACTCCAAATTGAGCTTGGGTGCATCCAATTTCCTTTGATCATCCTTGAGATGTACATGCACCCGTGGCCAATTCAATTGATTGGACATAATTTAGAAACACACCTTTCTATAGAAGGTCCCACAGTTAACAGTGCATGTCAGAGAAGAAACTCCACAACCAAGTCCAAGGAACTGTTTGCAGACCTCTGGGATAGAATTGTGAGGAGGCAAAGATCTGGGGAAGGGTATAAAACAGTTTCTCGAGTGTTGAAAGTTCTGAGAGCACAGTGAGCTCCATCATTAGGAAATCAAATGAATATGGAACTACTCAGATTCTTCCGAGAGATGGTCGTCCTACTAAACTGAGCAACAGGGCAAGAAGGACCTTGGTCAGGGAGGTGACCAAGAACCTAATGACCACTCTGACGGAACTACAGAGTTCCCTGGCTGAAATGGGAGAACCTGCCGGAAAGAAAACAGTCTCTGCAGCACTTCGAAATTTAAGCTTTATGAGAGAGTGGCCAGATGGAAGCCACTCTTGAGAAAAGTCACATGACAGCACGCCTTGAGTTGACAAAAAGGCACGGGAAAGACTAAGAGCATGAGGCAAAATAATTTGTGGTCTGATGAAACGAACATTGAACTCTTTGGCCTGAATGCAAAGTGCTACGTTTGGAGAAAACCGAGCACAGCTCATCACCCATTTAACACCTTCCCTACTGTGAAGCATGGTGGTGTAACTATCATGCTTTTCAGCAGCAGAGACTGGGACAATTGTGAGGATAGAGGGAACAATGAATGGAGCCAAATACAGGCAAATTATTGAGAACCTGCTTCACAATGCAAAAGACCTGAGACTGCAGCAAAGATTTACATTCCAACAGGACAATTGCCCCAATCATACAGCCAAAACAACACTGGAATGGCTTCAGAAAAAAAGAACGTGAAAGTCCTTCAGTGGCCCAGCCAAAGGCCAGACTTGAATCCCATTGAGAATCTGTAGAAAGATTTGAAGATTGCTGTTCACCGACACTCCCCATCCAACTTGATAGAGTTTGAGTAAATCTGCAACGAAGAATGGGAGAAAATCCCCAAATCCAGATGTGCAAAGCTGATAGACACACCCAAGAATACTGTAATTGCTGCCAAAGGCACTTAGACAAAGTATTGTCTCAGGTGGCTGAATACTTATGTAAATTAGATATTTCTGTATTTCATTTTCAAAAAATTTGTAAAAACATGTTTTCACTTTGTTATTGTGGGGTATTTTGTTTGGGTGACAAATTTTTTTATTTAATCCATTTTATATTCAGGCTGTAACACAACAAAATGTGAAAAGTAAAGGTGTGTGAATAGTTTTGGAAGGCACTGTATATATGTATATTTAAGCTATGACTGTTTATTAGGTTTGGAATGGGACAGCATGACACTTGTTTTGCAGGAGAAGATTAGCAGAACCAGGCACCTCGGAGGAGAAACCAGAGCCAAAAGAGGAAAAGGCAGTAAGTTTAAGTTTCCTACTCATGATGGGTGAAAGTGTAGATTGATGTGTAGAATTATGTTTGTAAACCCCTGAATGACAAGTTCAATGATGTACACATAGCAGGAGAGTTTGATGGAAACGAATGTCAGCTAATGGTGAACAGTGATTCGAATTGGACACTAAAGCTGTGTTCACACACATAATCTGCAGTAACTAGTACATACTAATTCCAAAGATGAAGTTTTTGCATTCACATGAAAATGCTTATTATGGGCGAGGTGGCATTTTGCAAAATAGTTGGCATGAGAAGGTGAGTGGCAGTGAATCATGTGATTACGGTGGCCGCAAAACCTGCGAGAGATAGAGATAGATAGATAGATATGCTAGGCCAAATATTTGTGACATGTTCATACACACTTACTCATAAATATTAATGTGGTCCAAGTTGGATGAACTCGTCTGAGACACGCACACGCACACGCACACGCACACACATACACCTACCTCCCTCTTCTCATCTGGGACAGAAAGGACAGAAGACCGCATCAAATAAATCTGTTTGAAAGGCAGTGAAGACCGAGCTGAGTATGCCAGCTTTGGTGAAGCAGAAGGCTGCACATGTGGCGCTCGAAGTCGTGCTGATCGACATGCGTTTGGGACCCGACCTGGACTTTTGGGGATGCAAAAACCTGAGCTTTGGCGACTTCTTTTTTTTGCAAAGTTCCACCTGCCTGGGACCAAGTTCCATGGGATCCGATACTGTGTCAAATACGACTTTGATGGGAGTGAGAACCAAGCTGGAGGTGGCAACTTTGGTGGGGCAGAGGGCCGCATGGAGGGCGCCTGGAGTTGCGCCGATCGACATGCGTTTGGGACGCGGCCTGGCACCCTGGCCTGGCCTTACCTTGCGGCTTGTTGGGTTTTGCCAAATGTATCCCATCAAGGAAGGAAGGATGAGACCGAGAAAGAAGAGACCGAGACCGAGCATACCCCGGATGCCACACAGGACGTCGTGCGGATCTACATCATCGCCACTTCGGGGATGGAGCAGGAAACGGAGCACAGATAAGGAGATGGCTTGGTCCATGAGTCGTGGTTCATTGCTGGGGTGAAGATGGATGCTTCAGGACCAGGGAAGGCTCCATTAAACAGAGCACATTTAAGGAGACTGCTTGGTCCATAAGTCATGGTTTCTTGCTGGGGTGAAGATGGATGCTTTAGGACCATGGAAGTCTTAGAGACTTACGAGTGAAAATGATCGGCGGCAGTGGCACACACACACACACACACACACACACACACACACACACACACACACACACACACACACACACACATACACATACACATACACACACACACACACACACATACACATACACATACACATACACATACACATACACATACACATACACATACACACACACACACACACATACACATACACATACACATACACATACACATACACACACGTACCTGAATTGTGATTTACACATATACAGGCACGATTGTGATCGTACATACACATAGTATACATATTATATGCACACATATTGATATGTGATCATACACATATTATACGTGACATATTATATACATATCAGAGAGTGCGCTGGAACTCTATGTTGGGATGGCATAGAAAAAAAAAGTCTATCCCACCCGCTATATACAAAACTAAAGTTGGAGTATCTTCTCCAAAAAGTCGCTTTGGCTATACATGAGAGCTTACCTTATCTGTTCAGCTGATTGTCTCGGCAGGGATCACTTTTCAGTACTCCAGACCATGGCAAAAGCAAAAATCCGAGATCAGTCAAAACTGGCAAATCTTCTCGTTCATAATAATAATTATAATAATTATTATAATAATAATAATAATAAAAAATACTACTAATAAAAAATCTTCAGACGGCGTATTTCCAAGCTGCCTCTCAATGGCAATGACGTGTACCATCTGACATAGTTTTACTTGGTGCAGCATCCTTTGCTATCATAATTTTAATAGTTTCAAAGGATTCCATGAAAAGTATGCAAAACTGCATTCCTTTGTAAAGGAATAGGAAGAGATCAGAGGGGTGGGTGGGACTACGATTAGTCAATCAGCCTGATGGAGCAGGGCTACGAGACACATTTGCCTTTGGGCCAATCAGACCGACAGCATATGGGTGTGTTTAACGGTGGAATATTATCAAGAAGTCAGCGACAGCAACAATCCACGCATATTTCGACAATACGTTCTACTTGGAATGTTAGATCTACAAAGTATGTACAGCATAATTACAATGTGAGCACATCTATAAAGTTTGTAATACAACATTTGTAAATCAGTAGTGGAACATCTATATACATAAATTTTTTTATTGACTATTTTGAGTAATCCCATCCCGATAACTTTTTGAGCACCCCAACAGCTGTTATACTTTACCATTCCAATAATACAAAACATGTCCTGTTTTCCATTGTCATGTGATGTACCAAAGCATATTGGAATGCAAGGTTATTCTATCTTGATAATGTGAACAGCTGATTGGCTATATGACTTTTGGAATTCCACCAATAGGATACATCATCTGAGATTTGAATCTGGATGAATGTCTCTGCATTTGTGCATGTGTAGGGGAAATTGTGAGTTCACTGGTGTGCTAGTGCAGTTTAAAAGTTATCGATCAGAAAAAAAATACTGCGAGTATGGTCTGGAGCCTTTATTTGGCGAACATTGCTTTAGTGGCTTAAAGTTACTGCAGTATATACAATACACTCACCACTCTGTCCGTGGCTGCGCTGCTCTCACAAATTCGGGCAGCAGAGAAGAGTGGGGCCAATTTGGCCCCCGTCTTGCATTGGTGGGTACAACCACTGCGAAGAGGCATACCTCTGATAGATTCATAGAGGATCTATCGGGGGTATGCCTCTTCGCAGTGGTTTCATAGGCAAGATAGGCATCCCCGCCGCGAGGCATCCTGTTTCATGGCTGTCGAGTGGCAACCCCGATACTCGATGACACCATGAATGACACCTGTAGCCTCTGCCAGGTCACCCCACACACAATAAACACACATTATGGAAGACTGTGGCCCTGGTTTCCACGAAGGCAAGAGCACAACTTCTGAGATGTGAGGGATCTAAGATGTCGGCTATCTCCATGCCGCGGGCCTGTTCGAACGGAACTAACCGGGGCTAATCAGCAACTCCCTCACCATTTTACCTCTCCTACATTATTCTATTGTTCCACCAATAAGCACCTGTTAAAGCACAAAGTATTGTATGATTCTGGTTAGCCTGTTTAGTGTTCCCATCGGTGTTCATGGCTCACACTGCTGAGACGTGAGGTTAAAATCCCATCTGCTATATTGATTTGTCCACTGTCTAATAATGTCCTTGTAATTGTGTAAAAGTATTGTTACGAATTTCGCCCGCCCGGCGTGCGATTGGCCACGTTACTCGAATCGCGACGCGTCGCCCACCGGAACGGACAATTCAGTCGTGACCCTCCTGGAACTATCACCAAGGAGCTAGTCACGGGTGGGGGTTTAACCTCACCACAACCCAGTCCGCATTCTACCCGCGCGAAATAGGGTGAATCGCCGAAAGTCGATATACCTAAGTACTCGCACGGGTAACTTCCCGAGGGGTTGTACCACGCCACAGGTTGACTCCGGACACGAACCGCTTAAGCGGCTCGTTCCGTGCTATAGGGATAACCGAGCGGAGTTATCGTCGACCTTGACGGTTCAGATGAGTTACCGGGTGTTTTAAACCCACTATCAATCCCTTACGTGATGCAAGATGGAGATTCAACAAAGAAAAGGACGAAGCGAAACGGGGGAACAATTGGACAAGCACACTTTTATTTCAAACACGTAAGCAGGCAAATAGGAACAAAGGAAAGCACTACGACCGAATAAAAGGCAATTATTTACAGCACAGTCACTTATACAGGTTTTACTTTGCAAGACTGGCGGCACAAACACACATACAAAAGGCCGAAACGAAAAGAAAAGAAGCAACTTCCCTCATGGACCGTCGAGTCCTCCTCTCCTACTACCGTCAGCGCAGTCGCGCCTGGTTCCGGCCTCCCCTGCGGCCGGCGAACCCTCTCCGGTACCCCTCGTCCGGACGCGCAGGTCCACCAACAGGCCGCGCTGGGCCACGAGCGCGGGAACGAGAGAGGAGGAAGGGAGCGCTTTAGAGAGCGAGACCCAAGGAGAGAGACCAAGCCTTTTTGGAGGGAGAGATGGTGCCTTTTTCGGAGAGAGCCACAGCCAACATGAGCCACGATCAGAGAGAGAGTGAGCCTCGCATCCGTTTGCCTTTTGTAAGGCGGGGCTCCGCCCCGTTCGCGGCTCCACCTCCCTTTGAGGCGTTTCCAGAAGGCTCTCGAAGGGGGGCGTGCCCCCACTCTGACCGCCTCACGCCGGGCCTCCACCAATGGGGAGGGAGCTGCCCTGTCCCCCTTCCCGTGCCATCCTTGGCACCGCAGAGGGGTGCGCAAACCCGCGCAGGTTTCTTTTTTTGCCGTTGTCGTTGGTTGGTTTGAGGTTATTGGATCCAAAATAACGATAGAGAAAAGAAAAATGGCTAACTCAAAGCGTCTCAGCCCGGATGAATCACACATATTCCCCCTAAACAACAGGTGTGGACTAACTACACATGAACTTAGCGTCATAACTGATCTAAGAACCCTTTATGGTGTATTGCGAATTTCCACAGCCGTAACACTACCCCCTCCCCTTTTTACAGACTCATCCCGAGTCGTCAAATTTTCGTGTGCCCTCATGTGTAGTTCTCCCCTAGTACGTTTTACCTTCGGATCCCCGAGTGCGACATTCAGTGTATTCGTGTCCCCAAAATAAATAACCTACGGGCTGAGTAACTAACTAAACAAACCCACTCCTACGGACGACTTAAATAAAATTTCCGGCGCTAATACATACATGCCGGGGGCGCACTCATATACAATACACAACTTAACACCTTAACCTTATACATTTACACTATTCCATGGCCCAGGATCGATGGACTCTGCGGGAAGAAACAACAGTCACAAGCAGGGAGCCAGGCTGCTTAAATGCAGTCCAAGACCTCCCCCTTTTGAAATGAACGCAGTGAACTGGCAAACGTTGCATGGGCTGCCAGTGCAGTCCCGTGTTGCAGCTGCCAACAGGGCAGTCCCTGCAAACTTGCGTGAGGATCCTGGCGCACATGGCAATGAACGAGGGGGGGGGGGGAATGCAAAACAGAACGGGGCTGGTGGACATGGGCAGTAGGCATGGGACCAAGGCAAAGGCAGGCAGGCAAGGCATGGCATGACAAGGCCGCTGCAGCAAACACAGGCGGCAGATGATCGACCGGCACAGGCCTTGAAGCAAAAACACCAGCAGACGATCCGGCCGGCACAGACCTTGCAGCAAACAGCCAGCCGATGAAGTGGCCGGCACAGGCCTTGAAGTAACACAGCCAGCCGATGAAGTTGGCCAGCCTTTGCCGTTCAGTGGAGGTTGGTGGAGGGAGTGCAGTGGTGCTGGCCACTCGGAAGGCGGGCTTGGACCTACCTACTGTCTCCCTCCCAACCTATCGCCTTTGCCCGTCTCTGTCCATACCCACCCCCTTCATTTGTAAAACCCAATTTAGCCCCAACTTATTTTTTTGTTTTTATTTGTATTTTCACTTCCCTTCTAGAAATCGTCCCCTAATCCCCTTTATCGTCTTTGTTCGGCTAACCTATCACGTCACCTAGCCTACTCCCAACCCCTACATTCCCTTCCTGGAGGGGAATAAGGGAGAACGAGCGTCCTGCGTCGAGGCCCAACTCAAGCCTCAGGATGGCCTCCTCAGACTTCAGCGATCCAACCCAAAGTGGGTCCAGCGGCCCACAATGAGAGCGAAGGGATGGATGGTGCGCAGGGGTACATTTCCTATCTACCCTATCCATTTAACCTTTAAACTACCTTGGGGCTTTCAACACGCGCCTCTCGCTTAATCTACCGGTTCTATCAACCCAGATTCCCGTTGCCTGTGTTGGTGTCCTCTCAAATTTCGGGCCATGCCCCCCAATTTTCCGCCCGTGCCCTCACACGGTTTCGTGGCTGGGACGCGTGGCTCCCTTGGCAGGCACTACCCTCTGCCGATTCCCCAACGATGGCACCCCCGGGCACTACACTGCCTCCGAGCCTACCAGCTCCCTAAACACCGGGAAGTACCCTCCATGGCGACTCCCCTGAAACACTCACATGGCAGGCTGGCTTCCTAGGCCCCTTTCCGAGGGTGACCCGTGCCCACGACACTGCCCACGCCACCAATGGCGCCCTGGGCCCCCGCATCATGCGGGCACACCCGTGCCCACTACGCTATCCCGGCCCCCCATGGGCCCATGGCCTACCACGGCCGACTAGCCCGGTGCCCGGGGTACCCACTCAGCGATACTCACCGTTCGTAGCCACGCTCCCAGCCTGTCAACAGGGCTCCTGCACCCCTCCAAATGGGTATCGAGCCTACTTCCCCACCAACAACAAAACGACTTCCATTTTGTCAATTTGACTAACCCAGCTAACTCAGATTACTCTGACCCCGGGGTCCCTTGGGCAGGAATCACTCCTCCCCCCAATCACTCATCGCACCATGCATTCCACAATCACTCCATACACACAGGCCCGCTGGCCTCACTCACTCATCATGTACTTTTTCCACTTCACTCTTCAACTCTCACACATCGCCGAACTCTGCCATCCTGCTGACTACTTCCCCTAACTACCTCGTGCTCCCACTTCATCCCTTACACTACAGCATGTACCATTTAACACTACGTAGCTAAGCTACGTCCCCTCTACACACTCACTGTCTGTCAATGTCCCCGAATCCTCAAAAATCATCTCCCTCCTAAATCTGACCTACAATCCCTCGACCTAATCCATTCCACGGGCCCCATGAGGACTTACCCCTGGCCCATGAAGCCGGTCGGGCTAAGCTAACCCTTCCCCCTAGCTAGTTGTCATCCTGTGCCCAGGCAGGGGGGTCTTCCACCCCTTGGCTGGGAATCCTGTTCACCCGAAGCGAGGCCTGCTTTTTTTTTTTTTTAATTGCGCAGCACCAGCGCGGAAACTCGCAACCTGCGCACTTTTTGCGGGACGTCATGGCCGCTGTTCGCGTACCTCGTCCCTCTTGGACGGTACCATCCGGCAGGCATCTCCCCTCCTGCCGGATTCCAACCACACGTGCAGCCATGACGTCACCCTGCGCATTACAAAGCAAACCTCACGTTTCGAGGGGTTCCCCACACGAACACATGTGCTTTGCCCATCGGAGCTTCACACACACGCTCGCGTGAAGAACCCATCCGGTCCAAATCCGTTATCCAGCCTAACCTTTGTCCGTCCGCAGGATCGGCAACATCCACCACTGCCGTTAACGGACCGGGTTTCACTCCCGCAAGCGCCTCGTGGCAGCCTCGTGCGCTGCGCGGCACTGACTTCGCGCTCGCTGCTGGGTAAACCCGGCGCGGTCCCCAATACAGCTACGGCCGCTACCCGGCCTTTGTCTTTCACCTGTCACCCTCTCGCGCACAAACTCCCTCGTGCCACGAGGCTTACACACCTTGAGATGGCATTCACACCGGGACATGCGGTTACATGTTCCCGCATGCCGGCCACCATCTCTCTTGCATACAGCTACCGCACACATGCTGTCCATCTCACACTCGGCCGCTCACTCGCACACGCGGTGCCTCATCCACACACGGCGTGCTGGGAAGCACGCACTTCGGCACACTCGTGACCACACCACTCACACACGGGGGCGCACTCACACCTTGCACCACACACACCGGGACAATCACACTGGGGAATCGGGTCACCTCTCGGGCTCCCGGGGCCTCCATACCCCCCAAGCTTCGTGTGCACCTGTCCGCAGCACTCGCCCCCTCTAACTTGCTTGACACGACCGAACCCACCTGGTCGAGATCAGCTCGATTCTCGATCGAGAATAGTGTCTCCCTTCGTTCCCGAATGAGGCCATCCAGCTGCTCGCACCGGGTCCCTAAACAGTCTGCCAGCACCCCCTCATGGTCCTCCACTACCTCAATATGTGTGTGCTCGTCTTTCACCCCATCTAATTCACCCTCTATCTCCCGTGTCTCTGTACATTTTATTTCTGTTGCCTCTTTGTGTCTATTAGTTTCTTCCTGGATCTTTGTCTCTTTTACTCCCCAAGTCTCCATTTTTATTTGTGTCTCCCTTATCCTTGTTTCGTTGCACGCAATTGCCCTTATGCCCGCCTGCGCATTTTTTTATTTATTTCTGCCAGCTTTGTTTGCCATTTCATATCGAGTGGACTCGGCTGAGCCGATTCGGCAAGGATTGGGGGGTTTTGGCAGGGAGGGGGAGGGGAGGTGTCATACACCACGGCCGCTGCCGCTCCCATTTCGAACTCTGAGTCCGGTTGGGGGAGAAATTGCTCCTGCACAACAAGCATTTCCTGCTCGGGGCTCTCATCCTGGGCCATGGATTCAACATTACTACACATACAGTGGGGAGAACAAGTATTTGATACACTGCCGATTTTGCAGGTTTTCCCACTTACAAAACACGTAGAGGTCTGTAATTTTTATCATAGGTACACTTCAACTGTGAAAGACGGAATCTAAAATAAAAATCTTGAAAATCACATTGTATGATTTTTAAATAATTAATTTGCATTTTATTGCATGAAATAAGTATTTGATACATCAGACAAACAGAATTTAATATTTGGTACAGAAACCTTTGTTTGCAATTACAGAGAGCAGACGTTTCCTGTAGTTCTTAACCAGGTTTGCACAGACTGCAGCAGGGATTTTGGCCCACTCCTCCAAACAGATCTTCTCCAGATCCTTCAGGTTTCGGGACTGTCGCTGGGTAACACAGACTTTCAGCTCCCTCCAAAGATTTTCTATTGGGTTCAGGTCTGGAAACTGGCAAGGCCACTCCAGGACCTTGAGATGTTTCTTACGGAGCCACTCCTTAGTTGCCCTGGCTGTGTTTCGGGTCGTTGTCATGCTGGAAGACCCAGCCATGCCCCATCTTCAATGCTCTTGTTGAGCGAAGGAGGTTGTTGGCCAAGATCTCACGATACATGGCCCCATCCATCTGTCCCTCAATACGGTGCAGTCGTCCTGTCCCCTTTGCAAAAAAGCATCCCCAAATTATGATGTTTCCACCTCCATGCTTCACGGTTGGGATGATGTTCTTGGGGTTGTACTCATGCTTCTTCTTCCTCCAAACACGGCAAGTGGAGTTTAAACCAAAAAGCTCTATTTTGGTCTCATCAGACCACATGACCTTCTCCCAATTCCTGTCTGGATCATCCAGATGGTCATTGGCAAACTTCAGACAGGCCTGGACATGCGCTGGCTTGAGCAGAGGGACCTTGCATGCGCTGCAGGATTTTAATCCATGACGGTGTAGTGTGTTACTGATGGTTTATTTTGATACTGTGGTCCCAGCTCTCTTCAGGTCATTGACCAGGTCCTGCCGTGTAGTTCTGGGCTGATCCCTCACCTTTCTCATGATCATTGATGCTCCACGAGGTGAGATCTTGCATGGAGCCCCAGACTGAAGGAGATTGACTGTTATCTTGAACTTCTTTCATTTTCTAATAATTGCGCCAACAGTTGTTGCCTTCTCACCAAGCTGCTTGCCTATTGTCCTGTCGCCCATCCCAGCCTTGTGAAGGCCTACAATTTTGTCCCTGATGTCCTTCGACAGCTCTCTGGTCTTGCCCATTGTGGAGAGGTTGGAGTCTGATTGATTGAATGTGGACAGCTGTCTTTTATGCAGATAACGAGTTCAAGCAGGTGCAGTTAATACAGGTAATGAGTGGAGAATGGGAGGGCTTCTTAAAGACAAAACTAACAGGTCTGTGAAAGCCGGAATTCTTACTGGTTGGTAGGTGATCAAATACTTATTTCATGCAATAAAATGCAAATTAATTATTTAAAAATCATACAATGTGATTTTCAAGATTTTTATTTTAGATTCCGTCTTTCACAGTTGAAGTGTACCTATGATAAAAATTACAGACCTCTTCGTGCTTTGTAAGTGGGAAAACCTGCAAAATCGGCAGTGTATCGAATACTTGTTCTCCCCACTGTATCTACCCCCGGCACCCGTTCGCCTTGAGACTCCATCTTATTTCTCGTAAGAGATTAAAATTTTGCCTGCTCGTAATTTGGGGGGGAATGGGGGGTTGCTTCGCACACCCTTGATCTGATACCCGTAAATTTAGTTGGAGACCGAGGTGGATTTGAATCCCACACTCCTGGACACCAATGTTACGAATTTCGCCCGCCCGGCGTGCGATCGGCCACGTAACTCGTATCGCGACGCGTCGCCCACCGGAACGGACAATTCAGTCGTGACCCTCCTGGAACTATCGCCAAGGAGCGAGTCACGGGTGGGGGTTTAACCTCACCACAACCCAGTCCGCATTCTACCCGCGCGAAATAGAGTGAATCGCCGAAAGTCGATATACCTAAGTACTCACACGGGTAACCTACCGAGGGGTTGTACCATGCCACAGGTCGACTCCGGACACGAACCACTTAAGCGGCTCGTTCCGTGCTACAGGGATAACCGAGCGGAGTTATCGTCTACCTTGACGGTTCAGATTAGTTACCAGGTGTTTTAAACCCACTATCAATCCCTTACGTGATGCAAGATGGAGATTCAACAAAGGAAAGGACGAAGCGAAACGGGGGAACAATTGGACAAGCACACTTTTATTTCACACACCTAAGCAGGCAAATAGGAACAAAAGCAGGCAAATAGGAACAAAGGAAAGCACTACGACTGAATAAAGGGCAATTGTTTACAGCACAGTCACTTATACAGGTTTTACTTTGTAAGACTGGTGCCACAAACACACATACAAAGGCCCGAAAAGAAAAGAAGTGACTTCCCTCATGGACCGTCGAGTCCTCCTCTCCTACTACTGTCAGCGCGGTCGTGCCTGGTTCCGGCCTCCCCTGCGGCCGGCGAACCCTCTCCGGCACCCCTCGTCCGGACGCGCAGGTCCACCACAGGCCGCACTGCGGCGCCTCTTAAATGCTCTTGTTGAGCATTGAAGTCTCCACCAACAGGCCGCGCCGGGCCACGAACGCGGGAACGAGAGAGGAGGAAGGGAGCGCTTTGGAGAGCAAGACCCAAGGAGAGAGACCGAGCCTTTTTGGAGAGAGAGCTGGTGCCTTTTTCGGAGAGAGCTACAGCCAACATGAGCCACGATCAGAGAGAGAGTGAGCCTCGCGTCCGTTTGCCTTTTGTAAGGCGGGGCTCCGCCCCGTTCGCGGCTCCACCTCCCTTTGAGGCGTTTCCAGAAGGCTCTCGAAGGGGGGCGTGCCCCCACTCCGGGCCTCCACCAATGGGGAGGGAGCTGCCCTGCCCCCCTTCCCGTGCCAGCCTTGGCACCGCAGAGGGATGCGCAAACCCGCGCACTAGCGCAGGTTTCTTTTTTGCCGTTGTCGTTGGTTGGTTTGAGGTTGTTGAATCCAAAATAACGAGAGAAAAGAAAAATGGCTAACTCAAAGCATCGCAGCCTGGATGAATCGCACATATTCCCCCTAAACAACAGGTGTGGACTAACTACACATGAACTTAGCGTCATAACTGATCGAAGGACCCTTTATGGGTGCGAATTTCCACAGCCGAAACAGTATATTGATGTGGACTAAGCTGTTGTCCTAAATGTGATTTATACATACAAACTCCATTGTGAATTTGTGTATCACATTTGCACAGATCAGTGAATTTTAAAAAAGGTGGAAACACTTGTAATCAGAATTCATTTTGAAATTGGGAAAATACCTTCAATTATATTGTTCTTATTTTAAAATGAAGGCTAAAAAGAGAGATCGCTGCCTCTGTTGTAACACCATGCTGCTAGTTCTGGAGACATTAGTTAATTAATTGATTTGTGAAATATATGCATTCATGATATTGTACAGTCAGGTATGGGAGCATGTGCCAGAACAGCGTGTCGCTGCGTCCACTTTCCGCCGGTACTCCAAGGGCCTCTGTCTGGCCATCCCCCAGGCAGATGCAGGCCCATCCCCATCTCCTTGAGATGATGGTCAACCTGCTGCAACCATGAGGCACGTGGTCGGCCCACTGGCCTCCTCCACTCATGAGACTCCCTCGCTGAGAGAATCTGGTGAGCAGGATCAGTGTCAGGAAAACGAGACACATGTCCATACAGCCGCAACTGACGCTCACGGACTATGCAGGTAACAAATCTCATCCGAGTCTCTCTCAGCAACCGCTCGTTGGACACAAAATCCAGCCAGCGATAGCCAAGGATTCTCCGAAGAGACCTGGTACCAAAAGAATGAAGTCTCCATCTCAGATCCTTGGTCAGAGTCCAAGTCTCGCATCCATAGAGCAAGACTGGAAGTACCAAGGACCTGAAGACTCGGACTTTCGTCCTCCTGCACAGGTACCGGCAGCGCCACACCCCATGATCCAGTGAATCCATGACTCCCCAGGCCCGACCCAGACGTCTATTGACCTCTGACTCACAGCCAGCAGAGACATGAATATCACTGCCAAGGTAAGTGAATCTCTCCACAACCTCAACATCCTCACCACAAACAGGCACAGACAGGACAGCAGCATCCAAGATGTCACCGAAAGCCTGGATCTTAGTTTTGACCCAAGAAACCCGTAATCCCAGCGGCTCCAACTCCTCATTCAGCACCTCGAGGGCCCCCAAAAGGATATCTAAAGTCTCCGCAAAGATGACTGCATCATCTGCGAAATCAAGGTCCGAGATCTTGACATTCCCAAACGATGCACCACAGCTTGATCTCTCCGACATCCTCCCTAAAATCCAGTCCATACAAGTGCTGAAAAGTGTGGGGGCCAGTACACACCCCTGACGAACTCCAGTAACAACTGGAAATAAGTCAGAGATGGTACCACCACACTTCACAGCACTCTCAGTACCAGAGTAGAGTTCAGACATCAGATCGATCAGTTTTGGTGGCACCCCACGAAGACCAAGAATCCTCCAGAGGACATCCCGATTCACTGAATCGAACGCTTTACAGAGATCAACATAGGCTGCAAGCAGCCCCTGCCGAAACTCTCATCTGCGTTCGGTGATTACACGAAGAGCAAGGATACAGTCAATTGTTGACCTCTTTGGTGTAAAGCCTGACTGCTCTGGACGATGGTGCTCAAGCAGATGGTGGCGAACCCTATCAAGAATTATCCGAGCAAAGACCTTGCCCGGCACTGAGAGCAGCATCACCCCTCGGTAGTTGTTGCAGTCTTGGCGATCACCCTTCCCTTTCCAGAGAGGGACAACTAGGCCCCTCTTCCAATCATTTGGGATGATGCCTGTGTTCCAGGCAGAGCACAAAACTGCATGCAACGACATGAGTGCAGCATTTCCACCAGCCTTGAGAAGTTCAGCATGGATGCCCTAGATCCCTGGAGCTTTGCCCCTTTTCAACTGGTTCACCGCAGCCCGCGTTTCCACAAGCGATGGTGGACCACAGTTGATTCGAGGGTCAGCAACAGGGATTGTAACACCCTTGACGTCCAACTCGACAGCTGGGGATCAGCCTGGTACAACCACTCAAAGTAACCGGCCCAGCGGGCCTTCACTTCAGACTCCTCTGTCAAGAGCCTACCACTCTCTGCTCTAACTGCAGTGCTCCGAGGGATAGGCTTGGATGAACGCAATGCGCGAATTCCCCTGTAAGCGGGAAGAGAATCACCTGTCCACAGGTGATGCTCTACCCCCTCACAGATTCCTCGCACATCGGCCTCCTTGTCCACCCTCAGCGCACGTTCAGTTTTACGCCTCAGCTCCCTGAACAGCTCAGCTATTCAGCCTGGCCCTGCGACTCTGATCAAGGTATCCAGTGTCCCTTGAGAGACAAAATTCTTCTTTGCCCTGCAGTGAGTTCCAAGACATCCACCGGCAACATCAAGGACGGTGGTCTTGAAGGCACTCCACAACTCTTCAGGACTACCCAAAGCACCCAGACCCCCCAAGTGTCCACTCAGCCTGTTCGCAAACTCCTCCGCTACTCTCTCATCCCTGAGCTTGCCAACATCCAGCCTCGGCTAGGATGGTACCATTCTCCAGGATTTAAGGTGCAGCTTTAGAGTTGCTACAAGCCTGTGGTCAGTATTGAGGAACTGAGCACTCCGGTAGACCCTGCAGTTCTGGATCATCCTCCAGCGACCGTCACTGAGGACATGGTCAATCTCCTTTGCCACACCACCAGCGTTGGAATAGCAAGTCCAGCAATGAGCATGTGGGTGCTGAAACCATGAACCAGCCACCCTAAGTCCATGACTTCTTGCAAAGTCAAGGAACTTAGTGCTATTCTGGTTCATAGTTCCTGACCCATGGGGACCAACACACACCTCATAACCATCCCTATCAGTTCCAGTCGATGCATTGAAATCCCCCAAGACTAGAAGTGTATCTCGTCTGGGGCACTGATCAACCACAGACTCGAGCGTGGCGTAGAATGCATCCTTCACGGTGAGATCATTCGCCTCAGTCGGAGCATAAACAGAGACCAGGGAAATGACACCTAAGGAGTGACGAATCCTTAATCTCATAATACGCTCGTTGACCGGTGTTACCTCAATTATCATTGGGGTCAGCTTATTGGACACAGCTACAGCAACTCCTTGGGTATGGTAACCATCAGAGCGACCAGACCAATAGTAGGTGTAACCACCCGCCATTATCTCGCCGCAATCCGGTCTCCGAACCTCAGAGAGAGCTGCAATCCCGATGTCCAAACGCTTGAGCTCAGATGATAACAGAGACAGGTGATCATCCTCTCTTAGGGATAGGACCCATTCCAGGCACCCACCCGAAGGGACCGCCTCAGGTTAACCCATGGAGACCGCCGTCTGGTGGACGACACCTCAGCACCACTCCGACACACTCTCCCGCAATCTGATGATAGGAGGGAAACCACGGGGTAACATCCCTGGGTCAAAGATTGGGGGTCCCGAATGCTTTGCCCCAATCCCGTCATCCGGTGAGCTGCCCTGCAAAGGGAAGCTGCACAGGAGGTACTCCCACGGAGTGGGTTTTCAGATTTTTTTGCCTTTTTGTGTTTTGCGGAATTAAGGGTTTTACGGTGGCCAGAGTGCAAATCCTGCCACCAACCTCCTAATAAAAAAGTAACCCAACTGCAGGAGGACGTCCGCAGACACAGTCGGGCACTAGATATGGATGGCCGTTGGCTCACAAGGAGCTCCTCCGCCCTTTGATCGGGGGGTTTTGGCGGGGAGGGGGATATTGTACAGTATTCAATGTAAATAGGCTCAAATGGCCACTTTCAAATGGTGATCAGTGCTTTACATGCCTTGTTCAATACCATACTATATCGCTTGCCTCCTTGTTCTCTATTTTTTTTTTTCTTCATACCACTTATTTGCCAGGAAGAATCAGAATGTTCTGCTACTCCAGCCAGAAGCTCCACTCCTGTTAATGTACCAGGTGAGTCTGTATGGACAATGAGGTGATATAATTATTGATTTGGTGTGAGGGGATAGACAATATTTGAGTTTCCTTCCATATTGCGGCTCCATAATTTTAACCGTGTGTTTCGAAGGTATTGTATCTCTTCATAACTGGTTAATTTGAATGCATTTAATTCTACCAGTTCACAAAAGTGAAGCAAAGTATTATGATTTATGTTTGGAAACCTTCAATGAAGGCCCGGTGTAGTAGACTGATGGAAAGCTGGTGGCCCATTTGGGAGCATTCTTGGCTCTGAGCTATCCGATCATGAACTTGTTCCACTGTGGAGTTGAACCCAATTATTTGAAATAATAAAGATTCCAGTTGCTGGTACAGTGCTGGCAGTGGATGTCGCATCTTGAACACACCGGCATTATAATAGTATGTGAAGGCAACTGTGTCCTATCTGCATTTATGTTGTGGATATGAAGGATTCTATGGTACCTCTCAAAAAGAGTAGACTATCGTGTGCTGGTGTGGTGGCCAAATTCCCTGCCCAGAGATTAAATGAGGCATCAACATTGATTTAAAATAATGATTTTGATGTGAAGTTTGTTTGGTTAATGATATGGGGTTTGTATATACTTAGAAGATTGATCGAATGCCATTGCCTTGTGCTGGATACCAATGTAGCCTGGGGCTTCATGCCAATATCTCTCTCGTGCATGTACATTTTCAGGATAGCCAATAAAGTGAAGCACGTGGTTACAGGTATGCATTACTGATATTCCTTGATTAGCTGGCAGGGTGGATAGAGTATTGATGATGTGCCAAGGCTAGGCTTACCTGGGTGACACACAGGGAATTGACCTGAGTAGCAGTACTGCACTAACTTAGCATATACCTAAAAACGTATCAATAAAATTGTGTGTGTGTGTGTGTGTGTGTGTGTGTGTGTGTGTGTGTGTGTGTGTGTGTGTGTGTGTGTGTGTGTGTGTGTGTGTGTGTGTGTGTGTGTGTGTGTGTGTGTGTGTGTGTGTGTGTGTGTGTAGAAATAGGTCGCAGGACGCGGGAGAGGTCGAGCCCTGCTGGCAGCAAATCACCAGTTATTTCACGGTACAATTGGGATGTGGATGTGTGATGATGATGAGAAAAAGAATTCTTCTTCTTGTTATAGCGAATTAGGGTTAAAAAAAAAATAACAACTTCATTTGGCTGTTGTGCGGTTGTGATATATGGGACTATTAAGCAGGGGAATTGTTATTTCATTGTATTCTGGAAACTTCTTGATGAATAACAACAATCGTTTTGCGACCATTTTCCCTTTTTCAGAGGGTCGGTCGAATGATGGCATTCCTCCATGCAGATCTATCCATTGCGTCAATTTCATGCAAACCCAAACATTCCATATGTTTCTTTATGGTTTAAATCCATGTCTTTCTAGGATGTCCTCTCAGCTTTCTTCTTTCCATCACAAGCTTTATTGCTTTCTTCACAGCTTCAACTTTTTAATGACTAAGAATAATATGGATTTGTAGTGGGCAAAAACTGAAGAATGTGTTAATTTTTATGACGTGGATAATATAAATGCAGATTTATTTGGCATGTAACTCTGTTGTGTGTGTGCATGCGTGCATTGCTGTACAAAAATTTTAGACACGTTCAGGAGATGCAACATAGTATACAGTACAGTATAGATGTTATGAACAATAATTTACTCAATGCTTCCACGAGAGTTTTCTACTATTAGAACAATGTTGACTTATTAATATAGGTGAGTTTGGGTGAGAAGAAACCAATTTTGTCATATAGTGATATTCAATTCACATTGATCAGAATCTTCAAAAAGTTGTGGTCACAACTCAAAGTAAACCCTACATGAGCACCGAGTAGATAAGTTGAAGTGTTGTAGTGGTTAATCAGTAGCCAGGGGAGCAAATGCTCAAATTCTGTGTGGAGGATGGTCTTGTAATTACAAACACATGGTTCAAACAACCCAAGCGCAGACTGAACATGTGGTCTTCACCAGATGGGCAACATAGAAATCAGATGGATGACATTATAATCAATCGAAGATGGAGCAGTGCTGTACAATCTGCCACTACTCTGCCAGGCACAGACTATGGGACAGATCATGAACTCCTTGTGGCAAAACTACGAATCAAATTGAGAAAGTTGAAAAACAATAATTAAAAACTCCGACCAGATATGACTATGAAACCGTACCTCAACTTGTAGGGCACTCAGTAGAGTGCATACCACCACCCTGCAATGCCTGATCCAGTTGAACATATCAGGGCCAATTTTTTTTTTCAAATATCATGCCCTGCAGTATATCATTTTTGGCCCCATCTCTCAATGGTGAAGAATCACATAAAAAATTCTAGTAGCCGGAAACGGTTGTGCATCGTCACCAGAATATAATCAGTTCGTCCTTGTCACATACCCAACCTGTCCACCAAATATCTTCCGAATCCGTCCACAACTTTTTGAGATATCCTGTACACAAACAGATAGACAAACGGACAGGGGTGAAAACATAATCTCCTTCCACCTTCAGTGGCAGAGGTAACTATGACGACACTTGGTGGAGCACATACCTCCGCTGGGCTGAACAGGTTATGTTTTGTATCCCACTGATGGGCTGGATCTGGATCCGGATTTGGGCTGGATCTGGATCCGGATTTGACCTGAAATCAAATCGGCTTGTTCTTGTCACCTCACCAACTCATCCACCTAGTTTTGTCATAACTCGTCCACAACTTTTTGAAACATCATGCTATATGGCATATCGTTTTTAGCCCCATCTCTCAATGGTGAAGAATCACTTAAAAAGTTGAAAAAAGTTTCGTTTCCAGATTTGGATCTTCACCAAAATCGAATCGATTCATCCTTCTTCACACACCCAATGTGTCCACGAATTTTTTTTTTGTATACCTTGTCGAGGCTCGTATGAGAGCTAACACACAATGCACAGCAAGGGGGGCATGAGACAAGAGGGGTGGGAGTGGGAAGGACAAAACAATGGGGAACAGAGACATTGGGAGATCTGTGGAAGGGAGAAGGATGGGGGTGGGGAACATGGGGAATACAAGATGGACAATACAGGGACTTTCAGGAAGGAAAGCAGGGAATTTGAAGGAGGTGGGCTTGGGGTGGATTAACGGGGCAGAAAAGATCGAGGATTTGGATGGGGGACGATAAGAGGTGGTGGTGAACAGCTGGTTTGAAGGCCTGGAGGGAAGAATGGGATTGAAGAGTGTGGAAGTTTGTTCCAGAGGCAGGAAAAAAAGAGGAATGAAAGAGTGAAGGTGAGCAGTGATTCATGATTTTGGTCATTTTACCAGAAGGGGATTGTTGGTGGACCTTGAGCGCCCTGCGGAAATGTCGTGGGGACAAATCGCAGAGCGAGCAGGGGGGGGGGGGCGAGACTGGAGAGGAGACGGTAGAAGACAGAAAGACCACCGACTTGCCTGCGGTGAGAGAGTGGGAGATGCCAATGATCCAAAATGCCTTGGTTTCCACAGCGTGAAGCCGAGAAAGGTGGGAGGCAGGAGCACCAGCTAAGAGGGGAGAGCAGTACTCCATCAGGCTGCGGACAAAAGCTTTGTAAGTGGTCAGGAGCTCAGGTGGGCCGAGGAAGGATTCCCAGGGTTTGCACGATGGAGGATTCCCAGTCGGCGACTGGCTTTGGAGGCCAGTTTTGAAATGTGGGTTTCCCAGGAAAGATCATCGCAGATAGTGAGACCCAGAAGCTTGAAAGAAAGGACTTCTTCCAGAGGATTGTTGAGAAAGTGGATGGGAGGGGGGGATTCTAAACGGTCCTTTCAGAGAGACATAGTGAGAGTGTGAGATTTTGTCTGGATTGAGACATGTTCCACGTGTTGGACCAGTTTGTGATTTTACCCAGATCTGCAGTGAGTGAGGAAGCTGATGCATGCCGGTCTGAGGGATGACAGATGGTACAGCAGAGGGTGGAGTCATCAACAAAGAGATGAGGATTTTCCAGAGAGTCGCAGAGATCGTTTATTAAAACCAAAAAAAGAACAGGGCCCAAAACGCTACTTTTTTTCTTTTGTTTTTTTTTTCTGTATACCTTGTCGAGGCTCGTATGAGAGCTAACACACAATGCACAGCAAGGGGGGCATGAGACGAGAGGGGCGGGAGTGGGAGGGACAAAATATTGGGGAACAGAGACATTAGATCTGTGGAAGGGAGAGGGATGGGGCGGGGAACATGGGGAATACAAGATTGACAATACAGGGACTTTCAGGAAGGAAAGCGGGGAATTTGAAGGTGTGCTTGGGTGGATTAACGGGGTTAGAAAAGATCGAGGATTTTGATGAGGGATGATAAGAGGTGGTGGTGAACAGCTGTTTTGAAGGCCTGGAGGGAAGAATGGGATTGAATAGAGTGAGGGAGTTTATTCCAAAGGTGGGGAAAAAGAGGAATGAAAGAGTGAAGGTGAGCAGTGATTTGTGATTTTTGTAGTTTTACCAGAAAGGGGTTTTTGGCGGACCTTGAGCGCCCTGCGGAAATGTGTTGGGGACAAATCGCAGAGAGAGCAGGGGGGGGGGGCGAGACTGGAGAGGAGACGGTAGAAGACAGAAAGACCACCGAGCTTGAGGAACTCTAGTCTGGACAGGAAGAGGGGATGAAAGAACTCCATTTAGGGCCACACATTGACTGTAACAGGAGAGGAAGTCTGTGAGCCATGAGTGGAGATGGCCTTGGATACCATTGGAAGAGAGTTTGGTGAGCAGGGCAGGGTGCCAGACCATGTCAAAAGCACGCGATATGTCTAGGGATATGGCTCTGATTTAATGTCTGACAGTGAGGACCTCCATCCATTGTTGGTAGAGCAGAAGCAGCATATCCAGGGTAGTGACCTGGTCTGAAACCAAATTGATGATCGGAAATCAGGCCATTGGAGAAGAGGAAGGATTTAATGTCTGAAGCGATGATGGATTCCATAACCTTGCTGATGATTGGGAGAAGGCTGATTGGTCTGTAGTTGCAGGGATCTGTTTTTGCACCTTTTTCATGCAGAGCAGTAATGTTTGCTGATTTGCAAGCAGATGGCAGATGACCTTGAGCAAATGAGAGGGTGAATAGAACAGAGAGAGTGTGAGCAAGAGCATAGAAGCAGGTTTTTGGACACGTGGGCTGATGCCGTCTAGATCGGTTGCAGAATCTGAGTCGAGGTTTGACAGCAAGCTCTCCACTTTGTCAGGACTAAAGGACACAGAGTCCAGGGACAGTTGTGTGTGACTGGGTAAGGTGGGTACAGAAAGCGATGGGTTTTGGACAAAATATTTTGACACAAACACTGAGTTTAGACATTCAGCCTTTTCACATTCGGTATCTGCAGTGTGGCCATTTGAGGTAAGGGAGGGGATGGAGGGGGAACATATACCAGAAACAGATTTGATTAGATGCCACCAGGATTTGGAGGAGGGAGAGAGGTTTGAAAGTTCAGACTTGAGATGAGAAAGATGTTGTTTTTTGGCTCTCCTGAGGGTAGATACGCACTTGTTCCGAGCTTTATGGAAGGAACTGAGACTGCCCTCAGTTGGGTTTGCTTTCCATGAGGCAAAAGTAAGTTGTTTCAGGACAACCATGGGCAGAGGAAGGGTAGGCCAACTGAAGACAAGAGGGGCTAAATCTGTACGAGAGAGAGAGAGACAGAGAGAGACAGAGAGAGACAGAGAGAGACAGAGAGAGACAGAGAGAGACAGAGAGAGACAGAGAGAGACAGAGAGAGACAGAGAGAGACAGAGAGAGACAGAGAGAGACACACACACAGACAGAGAGAGAGAGAGAGAGATACAGAGAGAGAGAGAGATACAGAGATACAGAGATACAGACAGAGAGAGAGAGAGAGAGAGATAGAGATAGAGATAGAGATAGAGATAGAGATAGAGATAGAGATAGAGATAGAGATAGAGATAGAGATATATATTGATTTTTTTTTTTTTGAAAGAATTCCCAGGATGAGTTTATGTTGGAGAAAGTAGCGATAGGAGACCAGTCTATATAAGTTTGATGGCTGCTTGGAGACCCTGCCAGTCGGCTTGAGTGAATTGCCAGACTCGACGGTGGTGAGGTGGTTCTTTGATAATAGTCAGAGAGATGTCCACTTTGACAAGGACGTGGTCAGAAGAACCGATTGGAGCAAAGGAAGAGCAGCAGATATTTTCAGGAATTTCCTCCAAATCCATCCATAACTTTGTCGGATATCGTGCTATTTATCGGTTTTAGCCTGATCACTCAATGGTGAAGAATCACTTCAAAAAATTATTGGATCTGGATCTTGATCTTCAACAAAATCTAATCATTTCGTCCTTGTCACATACCCAACCATTCCACCAAATTTTGTCCGAATCTGTCCATGTCTTTTTGAGATATCCTGTTCACAGGCAAACAGTGAGACAAACAGACAGACGGGGGTGAAAACATAACTTCTGTCAATCTTCGGTGGCAGAGGGTAACAATATTCAATGAAGGCTTAAAAAAAAACGTTAAAAAAGACCTGATTCAGAATGCCAGACAAAATGTGGCAAGAGGTTGAAGATGTTGTGAAAGAAGAGGCCAAAAACAACATCCCAAAAGCAAGTATAAAGAATAAGGCTAAATGGCTGTCAGAAGAAGCAATAGATTGAAGATGAAAACCAAAGGAGCATCAATAGAGGACATTAAGTGGCTAAATGCTGACTTCCAACAACAAGCTCGAAAAGATAAATATTTGAAAGAGCTGCCAAGTGGAAAAGCACAAAGTGCCAATGAAATTCCAATCAAACTTTTTGAGGTAGTTGGGGAGGAGGCAATCAATTTTTTAACAGCTATCTGCACACAGATCTCGAGCAGGACTATATGGCCTAAAAGGTGGACGCAGTCAGTCTCCATACATTACCAAAGAAAGGGGATGCAAGACAATGTTAAAATAATGGAAACATTATCTTGATTTCACATGCTAGCAATGTATTACTAAGGATCATTCAACACAGAATAGAAGACTTCATTAACTAACTGCACTGGGAGAGGGAGTGGGGGAGCTGTTGGGCAAGAGATCTTTTTTATAAAGATCCTTGGACATTTTTTGCAACTGCTGAGGATTTTGAAATCTCCTCTCATGACTTTTTCTCTTTCTCTCTCTATGATATTTTCAATTTTTTGCCTGTTATTTGTTCAGAAATGTCAGTCATGAGTAGATGTCATTTGCATTTTCATAACTTATGAAAATTAAAACATTAACCCAAAATAATAAGTAAACATTATGATTTTCACCTTAAGAAACACAATTCTTTGTTATTGTACACTTTTCATGCAATCTCATGGATTCAATGTCAAGAATTGAAGGTGTCTGTGCAAAATGCATAAAATTAGCATATTGCATAACTAATGACAATAATTAGACAAATTAACATTATGAAAAACATTTTTTACCATCGCTTTCATTACGTGATGATCTATGCATGTGCAAATTCTCAAGTTCATCAGATCATCGACGAGATCTGAGGGGGGTGGGAGCCCCCCATCCCAGTCAGCTAAAACACAAAATCACCCAGTGCAGTTAGGGTTAAGCGAGAAATGCCCATTGAGAAAGCACATTTCAGAAGAGGAGGAATTACTAGAGATCAAATCACAAATCTGAGAAGGATAATGGAAAAAACAAAGGAATATCAAAGGAACGTACATCTTTGTTTTATGGATTACAGCAAAGCCTTCGATAGTGTAGGTCATGAAATTATGTGGATTATGCTGAGAGAAATGGGGATATTGGAGCACCTAATATCTCTGATAATCCCGTACACAAAACAAGAAGTAAGAGTAAGAACAGAGGAAAGGTCATGTCAGGTATGGGAGCATGTGCCGGAGCAGTGTGTTGCTGCATCCACTTTCCGCTGGTACTCCAGGGGCCTCCGTCTGGCCATCCCCCAGGCAGATGCCTGGCCCATTTTCATCTCCTTGAGATGCCGATCAACCAGCTGCAAAATGAAAGATGAGGTTGGCCCATTAGCCTCCTCCACCCATGAGGCTCCCTCGCACAGAGAATCTGGTGAGCAAGATCAGTGTCAGGAAAATGAGCCACATGAGCATACAGCCACAGCTTATGCTCCTGGACTACATAGTTAACAAATGTCAAACGAGTCTCTCTCAGCAAACGCTCGTTGGACACAAAGTTTGACCAGCGATAGCCAAGGATTCTCTGAAGAGACCTGGTACCGAAGTAGTTAAGTCTCCATCTCAGATCCTTGGTCAGAGAAAGACTGGAAGCACCAAAGACTAAAGACTCGGTCTTTTGTCCTCCTGCTTAGGTACCGACAGTGCCACACCCATGATTCAATGAATCCATGACTACCCAGGCCCGACCCAGACGTCTACCAACCTCTGGCTTATGACATGCATGATATGAATATCACTGCCAATGTAAGTGAATCTCTCGGTGACCTCAACATCTTCACCACAAAACAGATACAGACAAGATAGCAGCATCCAAGATGTCATTGAAAACCTGTACCTTAGTTTTGACCCAAAAAACACATAATCCCAGCTACTCTGAATGAGGATTCAGCACCTGAAGGGCTCCCATAAGGATGTCCAGCATCTCCGCAAGGATGACTGCATAATCTGAGAAATGAAGGTCAGAGATCTTGACATTCACAAATGATGCACTGCAGTTTGATTTCTCATACATCCTCCCCAGAATGTAGTTCATACAAGTGCTGCAATGTGTGGGGCCAGTACACACTCCTGACTAACTCCAATAACTGCAAATAAGCCAGAGATGGAACCACCACACCTCACAGCACTCAGCACTAGAGTATACTTCAGGAATCAGATTGATCAGTTTTGGTGGCACCCCACGAAGACTGAGAATCCTCCAGAGGGCATCCCGATTCACCAAATTGAACGCTTTGTGGAGATCAACATAGGCTGCGAGCAGCCCCTGTTGAAACTCTCACCTGCGTTCGGTGAGGACCCAAAGAGCAAGGATATGGTCAATCGTTGACCTCTTTGGTGTAAAGCCTGACTGCTCTCCGGGCTGGTGCTCAAGCAGATGGCGGCGAACCCTATCAAGAATTATCCGAGCAAAGACCTTGCCCGGCACTGTGAGCAACGTCACCCCTCGGTAGTTGGTGCAGTCCTGGTGATCACCCTTCCCTTTCTAGAGAGGGACAAAGAGGCAGAATGAGTATGGAGAGACAGAATGGTTTGGAATTGGAAAAGGGTTCAGACAGGGGTGTGTTCTCTCTCTCTCCTTCCTTGTTCAATCTGTATTGTGAGCATATCATGAAGAAATCAAACTTAGATGACATAGAGGTTGGAGTCAGGATTGGAAGATGTATCAACAATCTAAGGTATTCTGATGATACCACTTTGTTGGCAGAAACTAAAGAGGTCTTGAGGAAACTGCTGCAGAAAGGAAGAATAAAAGTGAAAAAGCTGATCTTTATTTAAACCTTAAAAAAAGATTAAAATCTTGTCAACTGAGAATATTGATGTGTTCAGACAGATTGGGAGATGATAATGTGGAAATGCATAGTGGAAAGTTTCATCTTAATTTGTTCTAAGATTGAAGTGAATGGAAAATGTGGAGTAAAAATTAATAGATGGTTCGTGTTGGAGAGAACAGCAATGTCAGGATTGACAAAGATCTGGAAAGCCAAATATGTGATAATGCAAGCCAAGAGGAGACTGGTGAATTCTCTGGTATTTCCCATTGTAATGTAAGTAAGCATGTATGTTTGTCTTGGGCAGTGAAAAAGAAAAAAAGGAAGAAGATTAACAGTTTTGAAATATGGTGTTGGAGATGAATGTTAAAAATTGCATGGGATGCAAGAAGAACAAACAAATCCGTGCTAGAAGAAATTAGACCAACATATACATTGGAAGCATTGATGCTAAAACAAACTGGACACATCATGCATGCAAAACACAAAAGTCTGCAGAAATCAACCACATTGGGTATGGTTGAGGGGAAAAGAGAAAGAGGCAGACCTTGCATGTGCTGGATTGAGGAGATAATAAAGGCTGCAACCAAACTGTCTCTGCCAGAGCTTCAGGAAGCAGTGTGGGATCAGGATGTTTGGGGAAATCTGATCAGAATGTCACCAGAAGTCAGCCATTACTTGGTGGAACTAGATAACTAGTAGATAATTCATCTAATTGATGACAAATCTAATTCATGACTTATTGTCAGAATTTTTCATCATTAACATCACATGTTCCTCTCTACAATGCAGAAAGCTAAAAGCCTACTTTTTGTACTGCAGATCTATCAGCATTAACTGTAAGCTTCAAACAAAATGGTTAAAGTTTCAGTAGAAGATAGCCATAGAATTGTGTTTCCGCTTAAAGAAGGAAAAATATTCAGTAAAATAGCTCACGCCACTCAACTCTCAAGGTGTGGTATTATATCTGAGTACAATTAACATGTACAGAGAAACATCATCTTTAACTGAAAGACCCAAAAAGTTGTATTGAAAATAATATCCTTAAGGAACAGATAGAAGACAACTGTTGAATTTATAACAGAACTGGCTGAAGAGTTAATAAGAGAAAGAAGATCAACAGTCACTTTTGAATTTGGGACTTAAGACGTGTTGCAGTAAGAAAACCTCTGTAAGGAAAGGGTAAGAAGATTAAAAGGCTAAAATATGCACAAGAACACAGAAATTGGGCTATGGAACATTAATCAAATGTGCTTTCAACAGACTAGTCAAAGTTTCAGTTATATATATATATATATATATATATATATATATATATATATATATATATATATATATATATATATATATATATATATATATATATATATATATATATATATATATATATATATATATATATATATATATATATATATATATTGTTACGGATTCGCGCCCGCCGGCGTGCTGACGGCCACGTAACTCGAATCGCGGCACGTCGCCCACCGGACGGACAATCCAGTCGTGACCCTCTCGGACTAACGCCGGGAACCAGTCACGGGTGGACCTTTCGGTCTCACCGCGATCGAGCCAATCGGCCCCCGCGTGGGATAGGGTTGCTCGCCGAATTCGACCTACCTAAGTACCCACACGGAGGGTAGACCGGGCGATCGCACCTCGCCGCAGGTCGACTTCGGACACGGGCCACTTAAGCGACCCGTTCCGTACTATCGGGATAACCGAGCGGTGTTATCGTCGGCCTCGACGGTTCGATTAATTATCGGGCATATTCAGCCCACTACCAACCCTTTTACGTGAAGCAAGATGAGGATTCAATGAAAGAAATGACGAAGCGAAGCGGGAAAGCAGTTCAACATAAAGCACATTTATTCGCGATGAACGGAAAGCACACATATACAATTCCACCAAAAGCACATAGAAAAGAGGAAAAGAAACACAATGCAATTTACACAAAAAGCAAATGTAAAAGCGAAGACACAATGCAGAGCTAATACCGACTACCGAGCACACGGCAACACTTATACAATTCTACTTCACAGACGGCGCCGACAACACATACCCAAAACCAAGGAAAAGAGAACCACCCTCCAGGATGAGGCGGGCCTGAGGCCGAGACCGGGTCGGGCCTACCCGTCTGGTGATGAGACGCGGAGCGGCGATGGTGCCTCAACTCTGCGGGCCTCGCGGACAGTGTCTGGTAGGGGGTGGGAAGGGGGCCCCCTTGGTCGCACTATCTCAGCGCGGGGGGAAACAGGAGGGGGTTGCTGATGCTCGGGGAAAGGAGGATTTTTACTCTGTCTCGAGTCCCGCGACGAGCGTCTCCACCTCGACCAGGTCGCGCCGTCGGCCTCCCTGGTGTGCAGCTCCCGGCACGACGCGAGCACCCCGTTGTCTGCCTTCGCCGCCTCTCCACAGCTCCGTCCTCTTCGCTCCGACTCCAACTCCGAACTCTTCCTCCTGCGAACTCCTTCCAAGGCACACACGACGACAACGACAACCAACTCCTTATTCACTTGACTGACGAACGCGGTCGCTTATATAAGCCCCGTGGCTTCGCTCTCTCATCTTTGACCCCCTGCCTTCGACCTTTCACCTCGCTCCCCATTGGCCCGAGAAAAAGTGGGCGTGAATGCTTTTTGATCCATGAATTTGCATATAGCGACCGCCCTCCAACGCCCTGGAGGCGGGGCCAAATCGCCCCTCGCTCACCGATTGGACGGAACAAAAGTGGGCGTGAGTCGTTTTTGATCCGTTTTTGGAGCGGAAAATCCGTGGTTTTGTACACGCTGTTCGGCGCGCGCCCTGCACGAGTCCAATACCGGTACCCACAAGCGGCGCAAGAACGGTGGCGATGCGACGGTTGCGAGGTGTGACGGGAAAGGTCGTGGCTGTTGTGGTGAAGCGGCGTTGTGGTGGGTGGTTGATGTTGTGACGACTGTTGAGACGTGGTTGGTGGTGGTAATCATGGCGGTTGGTCCAAAATAAAGATAGCAAAAGAAAAACGGCTATCCTGAAGAGTCGCAGCACGCATAAATGACATGTATTCCCACTAGACAACGGGTTTGGGCCTAACTACACATATACTTACCGAGATATCTCACCTAAGGGACCTGAATGGTGGTTTGCGAATTTGGTAACCACAACAATATATATATATATATATATATATATATATATATATATATATATATATATATATATATATATATATATATATATATATATATATATATATATATATATATATATATATATATATATCTAATCGAAGACAGTATATGAGATGACAACAAACTGAAACTTGTAAAGAGCCTTGCTTGAAGCCACCAATTAAGCGTGGAGGAGGTTCAGCTCAAGTTTGGGGCTGCATGTCCTCAATTAAACTCTCCTCTGAGCCGTCAAGCTTGGGTTTGAATCTCAGTCCAGCTATAACCAAGTCGTCCTGGTGTTTCACTTGCAGGGTGATTCATCAATGTGTTGGATGGATTTATACTGGTTCATCTAAACTTGATTACAGACTGATGGTTGGATATCCGGAAAGCACGATGCCTCTGGCCTTCAGTTGCGGAGGCATAAAATCAGAATGCATAGTTTTATAAATAACTAGCAGGGGTATTTTCCCGGTGGGTACCCAACATTGCCTGGTGCTGTTTTAACCCTGTTGGCATTTTGAAGAAATGAATTTGTGATTTTTTTTCGATTTTTTTTTTTGTGGGGGCCTAAAACATTTCCCTATACCTACTAAGGAATGGGGTCAGGCATCTTTTAATATTACCTTTCACATTGCTACAAAGGCTTGAGCATCCATGTGGGGCATCAGACATTTGGTCCTCATGAATGGAGTAATTTCCTCCCTTGCTTAAATGGGGTTCCCCACCTTGATTTTTGATGAAAGGGGGTGAGGACCCCCATGGGGTACTTCGGGCTGTACCCTGCCCATATATAATTGCACTCATCATGGTTCCCTTTTTGAGGCAATGTTTTATGGCCGGATGCCTTTCCTGACACCAACCCTAATAGTCGCCTCTTACGACACACAGGGATACAGTGTGTACCCATTCTAAACCGGGGCACACACCGGGATGGGTCTGGGCGAACAACAAATGTGTTAGCGAGAGAATGGCGACACATTGGTTGTTCACCCAGGACTTTAGAATGGATTTCTCACATGTCATGTTAAACAGAGAGCTTTCGGGGACTATCCTTTACACCTGCACCGAGCCCAGAAGCGAGCTCCCTCGAGGCTCTGATATTTCTCTTAGCCTCCAGGGAGAGACACTCTTAACCAGGCTTTGTGGCTTCTCTTGTCTCTTGCCTCGCACCACCTCATCTCTTCAAGGGGGTGGGCCGAAGCATGCCTCATCCAGTCTAATGTTTCCAATTCATTGTTTCCTCTATCTTTACAAGTATCCCAGTCCCTGCCACTGAAAAGCATCCCCATAGCACAATGCTGCTACCACTATGCTTCATGGTAGGGATGGTGTTAGATGGGTGATGAGCTGTGCTCAGTTTCTGCCAGACAGAGCGCTTTGCATTCTGGTCAAAGAGTTCAATTTTCATCTCATGAGACCACACAATCATTTGCCTCATGCTCTCAGCATCTTTCACGTGGTACTTTTTTGCAAACTCCAGGGCGTGCTGTCATGTGCCTTTTTCTCAGGAGTGGCTTCCGTCTAGCCATTCTCCCATAAAGCCAAGATTTGTGAAGTGCTGCAAAGACTGTTGTCCTTCCGGCAGGCTTGACTATCTCAGCCAAGGAACTCTGTAGCTCTAACAGAGTGGTCATTGGGTTTTTGGTCACCTTCCTGACCAAGGTCCTTCTTGCTCGGTTGCTCAGTTTGGTCGGACGGACCTCTTTAGACCCTTTAGACGCGTTGGACTCCTGAAGACCTTTAGACTGCTTCGACCCCTTGATCCATAGACCTTTAGATCCTATTTGCATTCTTTGGACTCCTTGAGCCTAGAGACTCTTAGACCCCTTTAGACCTGTAACTACTGTTGAAACACATCCTTTAGACCTGAAGACCATTTCGATCCTTTGAGACCACTTGTATCCATTGACCTTATGGACCACTTGACCCTTTATCCCTTTTTGACCTTTTAGACCCAAAAGACCACAAAGACCCCCCTAAGACCTTGTAGACCCGATAGACCCTGCATTACAAGCATTAGACCCCCCTGAAACCCTATATTACAAGCATTAGATCCCTCTAAAACCATATGTACGAGGTGTGTTCAAAAAGTATCCAACCTTAATTTTTCATGCGTAAACAAATGAAGCTAGGGAGGCGTGGTTTGGTGCACATATGTAGGCGATCCTAATTCGTATGCGTGAATATTTTCCCGCCTGCAGAAGCTGTCAGTCACCGACAGACCGCCGATGAGTAAGGAAGTGTAAGTGAGCGCCGTCGGATTTTCGTTTTTGACAAAATGATGGATCACTGTGGTCTCATCGCCAGTGATCACTGTGTTGAAGAAGTTGGGATCGCTGTTCACAGTCTCCAGCATGTCCTGTGCGATCTCCAAACGGAGTTGCTTCTGCTCGATCGTCAGCAGCTTTGGCACGAACTTCGCTGTGATTCTCCTTAAGCCCAAATCCTCAGTCACAATGGAATGAACGGATCCAATGCTGACGCCTGCCTCGTCGGCAAGTTCTCTGATCGTGATTCGATGATCCTGCATCAGCAGGGTCCTCACTTGGTTAATGACTATCTCATTTCGGGATGTTGAGGGCCTACCAGAACGTGCTTCACTTTCCACTGATGTGCGACCATCTTTGAAGCGGTTGTACCACTCTTTTATTTGTGTGGTGCCCATTGCTTCATTCCCGAAGGCCTGTTGAATCTTGCGGATCGTTTCCACTTGGGAATCGCCAAGCTTTACACAAAATTTGATGCAGTAGCATTGTTCAAGTTTTTCCGTCATTTTGTCAAAAACGAAAATCCGACGGAGCTCACTTACACTTCCTCACTCATCGGCGGTCTGTCGGCAACTGACAGCTTCTGCAGGCGGGAAAATATTCACGCATATGGATTAGGATCGCCTACATACGTGCACCAAACCACGCCTCCCTAGCTTCATTTGTTTACACACGAAAAATTAAGGTTGGATACTTTTTGAACACACCTCGTGTATATATTATATATATATATATATATATATATTGTTGTGGTTACCAAATTCGCAAACCACCATTCAGGTCCCTTAGGTGAGGTATCTCGGTAAGTACATGTGTAGTTAGGCCCAAACCCGTTGTCTAGTGGGAATACATGTCATTTATGCGAGCTGCGACTCTTCAGGATAGCCGTTTTTCTTTTACTATCTTTATTTTGGACCAACCGCCATGATTACCACCACAATCACAACATCAACCACCAACCACAACTCCGCTTCACCACAACCGCCACGACCTTCCCGTCACACCTCGCAACCGTAGCATCGCCACCGTTCTTGCCCCGCTGTGGGTACCGGTGTTGGACTCGTGCAGGGCGCGCGTCGAACAGCGTGTACAAAATCACGGATTTTGTGCTTCAAAAACGGATCAAAAACGACACACGCCCACTTTTTGCCGTCCAATCGGTGAGCGAGGGGCGATTTGGCCCCGCCTCCAGGACGATCGATATATGCAAATTTGTGGATCAAAAAGCCTTCACGCCCACTTTTTCTCGGGCCAATGGGGAGCGAGGTGAAAGGTCAAAGGGAGGGGGTCAAAGGCGAAGCTACGGGGGGGGATAAAAGGACCGTGTTCGTCAGTCAGGAGAGTCGGTCGGAGAGTCAAGGAGAGGAGAGTCCAAAGAAGAGTCCAGAGTCGGAGAGTCCAGAGGCGGAGAGGCGGAGAGTAGGAGAGTCGGAAGCAGGGGGTCAAGACTTCGCGGGCGGTGGAGCTGCTCGTCGTGTGCGTTGGAGTCGGAACGGAGGGGACGAGCTGTGGAAAGGCGGCGACACCAGACGAGGGGGTGCTCGCGTCGTGCAGGGAGCTGCACCCGAGGGAGGCCGACAGCGCGACCTGGCCGAGGTGGAGACGCACACCAGGGATAATAAAGATCCTCTATACCCCGAGCATCAGCAACCCCCTCCTGTTTCCCCCCCGCGCTGAGATAGTGCGACCAAGGGGGCCCCTTTCCCACCCCCTACCAGACACTGCCCGCGAGGCCCGCGGGGTTGGGGCGCCATCGCCGCTCCGCGTCTCATCACCAGACGGGTAGGCGCGACCCGGTCTCGGCCTCAGGCCCGCCTCATTCTTGGGGGTATTCTTTTCCTTGGTTTTGGGTATGTGTTGTCGGTGCCGTCTGTGAGGTAGAATTGTATAAGTGTTGCCGTGTGCTCGGTAGTCGGTATTAGCTCTGCATTGTGTTTTCGCTTTTGCATTTGCTTTTTGTGTAAATTGCATTGTGTCTTTTCTGTGTGCTTTTGGTGGAATTGTATATGTGCGCTTTCCGTTCATCGCGAATAAATGTGCTTTGTGTTGAACTGTTTCCCGCTTCGCTTCGTCATTTCTCCCATTGAATCCTCATCTTGCTTCACGTAAAGGGTTGGTAGTGGGCTGAATACGCCCGATAATTAATCGAACCGTCGAGGTCGACGATAACACCGCTCGGTTATTCTGATAGTACGGAACGGGTCGCTTAAGTGGCCCGTGTCCGAAGTCGACCTGCGGCGAGGTGCGATCGCCCGGTCTACCCTCCGCGTGGGTACTTAGGTAGGTCGACCCGGCGAGCAACCCTATCCCACGCGGGGGCTGATTGGCTCGATCGCGGTGAGACCGAAAGGTCCACCCGTGACTGGTTCCCGGCGTTAGTCCGAGAGGGTCACGACTGGATTGTCCGTCCGGTGGGCGACGTGCCGCAATTCGAGTTACGTGGCCGTCAGCATGCCGGCGGGCGCGAATCCGCAACACTGGTGTCAGGTCGTGCGATACAAATTCATCGCCCTCCTCGCGGCACTGGTATTGGAGAACGGGACAACGGGCTCTCCTGTCTCCAGCGAAATTCACGGGAATCGGTCCAGGGGTGAGAGAAGCGACCCCCGATTCCCTCCAAATTACGAGCGAGCGAAATTAACCCTTCACGAGAAGCAAGATGGCGTCTCAAGGCGAGCGGGAGCCGGGGGTATTAGAAATGTATATGTGTGGTAATGTAGAGTCCATGGTCCAGGATGGAATCCCCGTGCAGGAAATGTTGATTGTGCAGGAACACGGACTCGCCCAACTGAACCCAGAGCCCGAAATGGGTGCGGCAGCGGCCGCAGTGTATGACACCTCCCCCCCCCCCTCTCCACCAAGACCCTTCCCCAACCCTTGCCGAAACGGCTCAGCTGAGTGCATCCAACATGGCCCAGCTATGCGCCATGCTGGCGGCAATGAACACCAAGATGAATGCGAAAATGATCGAAAAAATGGATGCAAATACAAACGAAATGAAAGGCATGAACAAACAAATGATCGAAAAAATGGATGCGAATATGAAAAACGAAATGAAAGGCATGAACGAAAAGATGGATGCGTATACACAAAAGATAGATGCGTATACACAAAAAATGGAAACAAATATGAAAGAGCTACGGGGTGAGACGCAGAACATGGGCCGATGCCTGCAGGCGGGCATGAAGGCCGTGACCAGGGAGCTGAAAATGGCGACTCCACGTGTCGGAGCGGGCGAGCTGGAGGGGGGTGCAACGGCTGACAGGCCCGCGGTGGAGGCGGGTGAAAAAATAATTCGTGGAACGTGTTGGGCGAGGGTCGTGACGATGACCGAAAGGGAAAAATTAAATGGGGAGATCAAAACGTGTGAGACGAGACACGAGGTGACGACAACGGAAATAATAGTTGAGACAAGGGAGGTAAAGGGTGAAGAGTTGGCAGAGACACGGGAGACAGAAAAAATAGAGGGAAGACTACACGATGAAGACGGGGTAAGTGACGCACACACACACACGGAGGTAGTGGAGGATAATGGGGGTGAGCTCGCGGAGCGTGTAGGGACCCGGTGCGAGCAGCGGGATGGGCTCCTCCAGGAACGAGGGGAGGGAGTATGCCCCCTTGAGGCGAGTCACGACCAGGTGAGTTCGGTCGTGCTTTGCGAGGTCGAGGGGAGGAGTGCTGTGGACAGGTGCACTGAGAGCTTGGGGGGTATAGAGGCCCCGGAGACCCTTGTGGGGACACGAATCCCCAGTGTCGTTGTCCCTGTGTGTGTGGTGCAAGGCGTGAGTGCGTCCCCGTGTGTGGAAGCGACCCCGTGTGTGGAAGCGACCCCGTGTGTGAGTGGTGTGGTGGCGATGGTGCCGGAGTGCGTGCTTCCCAGCACGCCGTGTGTGGGTGAGGCACCGTGTGTGAGTGAGGCCGTGTGTGTGGATGAAACTGCCAGTGTGAGTGAGGCACCGCGGTTGAGTTCCCCCGCGTGTGTGAGTGAGGGACGGTGTGTGGATGAGGCACGGAGTGCGAGTGAGGCACCGCGGGTGAGTGCCCCCGCACGCGTGAGTGAACGGCTGTGTGCAAGGGAGACCGTGTGTGTGAGAGAGCGGTATGTGAGGGAGATGTCGGTTGGCATGCGGGAGCACGCAGCCGCGTCTCCCGGTGTGAGTTTAATGGTGTGGACTGTGTGCGTCGTAACACGCAGGTATGCGTGTGTGGAATGGAGACGGAGACGGCGACAGAGGAGAGAAAGCCGAGTAGCGGCTGTAGTTGTTTCAGGGACCGTGCCGGGTTCACCCAGCAGTGAGCACGCGGTCCGTGCTGTGCAACGCACGAGACCACCACGTGCTCGCTTGCGAGAGTGAAGTCCCGGTCCGGAAACGCACGCGGTGGATTTGCCGATCCCGCGGACGGACAAAGTTTAGGCAGGTAAATGGATTTGGACCGGACGGGTTCTCCACGCGATCGTGTGTGTTGAGCTCCAACGGGCAAAGCACATGTGTTCGCGTGGGGAACCCCTCGAGACGTGGGGCTTGTGTTTTTTTTTGCGCACGGTGACGTCATGGCTGCACGTGTGGTTGGAATCCGGCAGGAGGGGTATCTCTGCCGGATGGTTCCGTCCAAGGAGGGACGAGGAACACGTGCAGCTGCATGACGTCACGGGCAGGTGCAAAGTGCGCGAGCTCTGAGTTGCCGCGCAGGTGCTGCGCATGAAAAAAAAAAAAAAAAGCAAGCGTCACTTTCGGGTGTACAGGATTCCTGGGCAAGGGGTGAAAGACCCCCTTAACCGGGGCACAGGATGGAAACTAGTTAGGGGGAAGGGTTAGCTTAGTTAGACCGACTTCATGGGGCAGAGTAAGTCCTCATGGAGTCCGTGGAATGGATTAGGTAGAGGGATTGTAGCCAGATTTAGGTTGGGAAATAAAATGAATTTTAGAGATTAGGAGACAGTGACAGGCAGTGAATGTGTAGAGGGGACGTAGCTTAGCTACGTAGTGTTAAAAGGAACGTGCTGTAGTTTAAGGGACGACGTGGGAGCACGAGTTAGTTAGGGGATGTAGTTAGGAGGATGGCAGAGTTCAGTGGTGTGTGTGTGTTGAAAAGTTGTGAGGTGAGTACACGTTGAGTGAGTGAGGCCAGCGGGTCTGTGTGTGTGGAGTGAATGGGGAATGCATGGTGCGATGAGTGATTGGGGGGAGGAGTGACTCCCGCCCAAGGGACCCCGGGGTCAGTGTAGACTGAGTTAGCTGGGTTAGTCAAATTGAAAAATGGAGGTCGTTTTGTTGTTGGTGGGAGTGTAGGCTCGAGACCCATTTTGAGGGGTGCAGGAGCCCTGTTGACGGGCTTGGGAGCGTGGCTGCGAAAGGTGAGTATCGCTGAGTGGGTACCCCGGGCACCAGGCTAGTCGGCCGCGGTAGGCCATGGGCCCATGGGGGGCCGGGATAGAGTAGTGGGCACGGGTGCGCCTGCTTGGTGCGGGGGCCCGGGGCGCCATTAGCCGCGTGGGCAGTGTTGTGGGCACGGGTGACCCTCGGAAAGGGGCCCGGGAGGCCGGCCTGCCACGTGTGCGTTTCAGGGGAGGTGCCATGGGGGCACTCCCCGGTGTTAGGGAGCTGGTAGGCTCGGAGGCAGTGTAGTGCCCGGGGGTGCCATAGCGGGAGATTCGGCAGAGGGTCGTGCCTGCCAAAGGGAGCCACGTGTCCTAGCCAGGAGACCGTGTGAGGGCACGGAGAGAAAATTGGGGGGCGAGGCCCGAAATTGTGAGGACACCAACACAGGCGACGGGAATCTGGGTTGTTAGAACCAATAGTTTAAGCGAGAGGCGCTTGTTGAAAGCCCCGGGGTAGTTTACCAGTTAAATGGATAGGGTAGATTAGGAGATGTACCCCTCCGCACCATCCATCCCCTCGCTCTCGTTGTGGGCCGCTGGACCCACTTTGGGTTAGATCGCCGAACTCTGGGGAGGCCATTCTGAGGCTTGAATTGGGCCTCGACACAGGACGTTAGCTCTCCCTTGTTCCCCTCCGGGAAGGGAACGTAGGGGTTGGGAGTAGGCTAGGTGACAGAATAGGTTAGCCGAACAAGGACGATAAAGGGGGTTAGGGGACGATTTATAGTGGGGGAGTAAAAATAAAAACAACAAAAAAATAAGTTGGGGCTAAATTGGGGTTTGACAAATTAAGGGAGTGGGTATGTACAGTGACAGGCAAAGGCGATAGGTTGGGAGGGAGACAGGTAGGTAGGTCCAAGCCCGCCTTCCAAGTGGCCAGCACCACCGCACTCCCTCCACCAACTTCCACTGACAGCAAGGCAGAGGCCGGCCAACTTCATCGGCAGCTGTTGTTGTGCTGCAAGGCCTGTGCCGGCCCACTTCATCTGCCGACTGGCTGTTTTTCTTCAAGGCCTGTGCCGGCCAGTTCATCTGCCGGCTGTGTTTGCCTGCAGCGGCCTTCTTCTGCGGGCTGTGTTTGCCTGCTACCTTTGCCATGCCATGCCCACTGCCCACGTTCACCAGCCCCGTTCAATTTTGCTTTGCCCCCCCCCCTGTTCATTTCCATGTGCGCCAGGATCCGCAAGGCAACAGTTTGCAAGCTGCGAGAACTGCCCCGTTGGCAGCTACAACACGGGCCTGCAGTGGCGGCCCGTGCACCGTGTTTGTGTTCATGCATCCATTCGTTGTGCTCATTGCGTGTGCCACTTGAGCTGGCACGGAGACTGCGTTGTGCAGCCCATGCACCGTTGTGGTTCACTGCGTTCAGTTCAAAAGGGGAGGCCTTGGACTGCGTGTGAGCAGCCAGCCACGTTCCCTGTCACCTGCATTGTTTGAGCCAGAGACTGCATGCGGGCAGCCTGGCTCCCTGCTAACTGCTTGTCTTTTGCAGAGTTCAATGATCCTGGGCCATGGTTTAGTGTAAAATTTGTAAGTTAAGGGTAAGATGTACTGTAAATATGAGTGCGCCCCCGGCATGTCTGTCTAGCGCCGGCAATTTTATTTAAGTCGTCCGTGTGAGTGAGTTTGTTTAGATAGTTACGCAGCCCTCAGGTTATTTATTTTGGGGACACGAATACCATGAATGTCGCACTCAGGGATCCGTAGGTAAAATGTACTAGGGGAAAACTACACATGATGGCACACGAAAATTTGACGACTCGGGACGAGTCTGTAAAAAGGGGAGGAGGTAGTGTTGTGGTTACCAAATTCGCAAACCACCATTCAGGTCCCTTAGGTGAGGTATCTCGGTAAGTACATGTGTAGTTAGGCCCAAACCCGTTGTCTAGTGGGAATACATGTCATTTATGCGAGCTGCGACTCTTCAGGATAGCCGTTTTTCTTTTACTATCTTTATTTTGGACCAACCGCCATGATTACCACCACAATCACAACATCAACCACCAACCACAACGCCGCTTCACCACAACCGCCACGACCTTCCCGTCACACCTCGCAACCGTAGCATCGCCACCGTTCTTGCCCCGCTGTGGGTACCGGTGTTGGACTCGTGCAGGGCGCGCGTCGAACAGCGTGTACAAAATCACGGATTTTGTGCTTCAAAAACGGATCAAAAACGACACACGCCCACTTTTTGCCGTCCAATCGGTGAGCGAGGGGCGATTTGGCCCCGCCTCCAGGACGATCGATATATGCAAATTTGTGGATCAAAAAGCCTTCACGCCCACTTTTTCTCGGGCCAATGGGGAGCGAGGTGAAAGGTCAAAGGGAGGGGGTCAAAGGCGAAGCTACGGGGGGATAAAAGGACCGTGTTCGTCAGTCAGGAGAGTCGGTCGGAGAGTCAAGGAGAGGAGAGTCCAAAGAAGAGTCCAGAGTCGGAAAGTCCAGAGGCGGAGAGTAGGAGAGTCGGAAGCAGGGGGTCAAGACTTCGCGGGCGGTGGAGCTGCTCGTCGTGTGCGTTGGAGTCGGAACGGAGGGGACGAGCTGTGGAAAGGCGGCGACACCAGACGAGGGGGTGCTCGCGTCGTGCAGGGAGCTGCACCCGAGGGAGGCCGACAGCGCGACCTGGCCGAGGTGGAGACGCACACCAGGGATAATAAAGATCCTCTATACCCCGAGCATCAGCAACCCCCTCCTGTTTCCCCCCCGTGCTGAGATAGTGCGACCAAGGGGGCCCCTTTCCCACCCCCTACCAGACACTGCCCGCGAGGCCCGCGGGGTTGGGGCGCCATCGCCGCTCCGCGTCTCATCACCAGACGGGTAGGCGCGACCCGGTCTCGGCCTCAGGCCCGCCTCATTCTTGGGGGTATTCTTTTCCTTGGTTTTGGGTATGTGTTGTCGGCGCCGTCTGTGAGGTAGAATTGTATAAGTGTTGCCGTGTGCTCGGTAGTCGGTATTTGCTCTGCATTGTGTTTTCGCTTTTGCATTTGCTTTTTGTGTAAATTGCATTGTGTCTTTTCTGTGTGCTTTTGGTGGAATTGTATATGTGCGCTTTCCGTTCATCGCGAATAAATGTGCTTTGTGTTGAACTGTTTCCCGCTTCGCTTCGTCATTTCTCCCATTGAATCCTCATCTTGCTTCACGTAAAGGGTTGGTAGTGGGCTGAATACGCCCGATAATTAATCGAACCGTCGAGGTCGACGATAACACCGCTCGGTTATTCTGATAGTACGGAACGGGTCGCTTAAGTGGCCCGTGTCCGAAGTCGACCTGCGGCGAGGTGCGATCGCCCGGTCTACCCTCCGCGTGGGTACTTAGGGAGGTCGAATTCGGCGAGCAACCCTATCCCACGCGGGGGCTGATTGGTTCGATCGCGGTGAGACCGAAAGGTCCACCCGTGACTGGTTCCCGGCGTTAGTCCGAGAGGGTCACGACTGGATTGTCCGTCCGGTGGGCGACGTGCCGCGATTCGAGTTACGTGGCCGTCAGCACGCCGGCGGGCGCGAATCCGCAACAATATATATATATATATATATATATATATATATATATATATATATATATATATATATATATATATATATATACACATACCCTGTTAGATCCTTTTGAACCCTTAGACCCTTATAGACCCTGTAGACCGTATGATAACCCAAATACCCTGAAGATCCTTTTGAACCCTACGAGACCATTAGACCCTTTAGAACCCATAGACCCCTGAAGTCCGATCAACCCTTTTAGACCTGGAACTAATGTTGGAACAAACCTTTTCGACCCCTTAGATATTTTAGATCCTTTTAAGACCCTAAAGAACTTTAGACCCCTTAAGACCCTTCTAGACAGACCATTATAAACCCTTTGGACCACTTAGACCCTTTAAACCTTTACATTCCTGAGACACCTGAGAACTGCAGAGCCGTTAGACCCCTTTAGACGCACACCACACAAACATTGCTAAAGCAATATACAGACTATGCTTTTTTCAGTAAGTAATGCGCAATCTCCACCTTCCCAGAGGCTGTGTACTGCACAAGGTGGAACAGAATTTGCATATTGGGTCACAGAATGGCTCACCAATCAAAACCTGGAGCATGTTGTTTATTTGGATTCTGCAAGTATCATGCTATGCGCGACATCTTTTGTGTTTGTTGATTTGTTTGTTTGGTTTCGTGTTTGCATATTATTATTGTGATAAGAAACATCAAAATGCAAAATGCAAGATGCAATGTTGTGTCATTCAAAACAAAACAGTTTTTCAATTATTTTTCCAACTCATTATGATTGATCTTCCCTTTCTCAGGAACAAGCTCATATCTAGCAACGGAGGCTCATTCAATGGGGGACATGGAGATGGAAATACAAATGAACGTCTGAAACAGGTACAGCTTCCAGCATTGATCAATTTGTCTAAGAATAGGTTATGAGGGATGTTCAGAGGGTTTTACAACTCATGTACATAGAGAAACGGGGATAACAAGTTTTAACGTTATTACCTCTGCCACCTAAGGTGGATGGAGGTTATGTTTTCACCCATGTTTGTCTGTCTGTCTGTGAGCAGAATGTCTCAAAGTTTTGGACGGATTGAGACAAAAATTGGTGGACAAGTTGGGTTTGTGACTAGAACGAATTGATTCGATTTTTGTGAAGATCCAGATACGATGATTTCTTTTTAAAATTTCATAAGTGATTCCTCACCATTGAGAGGCTCAAAAACGATATACAAACATGGTGTTTCAAAAAGTTGTGGACACGTTATGGCAAAACTAGGTGGATAAGTGAGGTAGGTAACAAGAACAAACCGATTCGATTTTGGTTCAGATTCGGATTCAGATCCAGCTTATCATTGGGATGCAAAACGTAAACTGTTCTGCCTGGTGGAGGTATGCGCTCTCCCGAGTGCCATTCTATTTTCTCAATATAATCACACTTCCTCTGAATATACTTAGCCCATTGTTTTTTCTTCATACTAGTAATGGCATCATGAGTAAACAATCTTCTGACTGCTCCTTTAACCACTAATCAATGGTATAATTCAATAAATCATCATTTTGAACCCATTTGCTAAACAGGTCGAACTTCAGATGTCAGAACTAGTCAAATGGGGCAAAGTCTTGGCTGTAGGGTGAATGATTCAACCGTTCAACCCATACTGGTGCATGACTGCCTGTGTGTCTCTTTGCCTTGTAAAATGTTCATACATTACTGACAAGGATGCTGCTTCAGAAATGCTGCATTGTTGTGTTGCATAATAATGCTAGTGTCATGAGCTGGCCTTTTTTGAGGATAGCTTCAGGCAGCCAGACTGACAACCCAGTTGGCATAATATTAACCAGTGATTGTAGCTTAGTGTGACATGTAATCAATCAGCATCCTTTTTGAATCCCTGAAGATGCTGCAAGTAATCTTGCTGGTTGAAGACTGTGTGTAACTTCCTTGGGGTGGAGATGCCCAGTGCATTGATTATTATTTTTATTTTTAAATTTTTTTTCGTATACAGTCACGGTTCATGGAAGAGCTTGAACACAAAACAGATCAGGACGCAACAGAATAAAATGAACAGTAGAAAGAGAAAGGGGAAATGGTAACAACAGGGATGAGGGGCAAAATAGATGGACACAGACAGCAAGGGATGTGGGTAAGGATGAGGGGAAGAGGGGAATACAGAGGGTAGATGAGATGGAAACAGAAGCAAACTTCCAGGAAGAAAAACTGGAAATGTGGGGTCACAGTGGGGGCAGTGGGGTGGTTTAACAGGAACATAAAGGTTCATGGTTTTGTATTGGGGATGATCTGAGAGGGTGATGAATAGCTGTCTTGAAGACCTGAAGGCAAGAATGAGATTGAAGAGAATGGAAGTTGGTTCCACAGGTGGGAAAAAGGGGAACAAATGAGTGGAGGTAAGCAGTGATACTGGATTTTGGGAGTTTCACCAGAAGGGAGTTGCTGATGGACCACATGCACCCTGCAGAAACCTGGTGTGTGGGGGGGGGGGGGCGGACAAAGTATGGAGAAGCCAGTGGATGCAAGACCAGAAATGGAGCGGAAGGCAGGGAGACCACCAAACAGTCTGTAATGGCAAAGTGATAGGCCCATGGACTCAGCTTCATCGCGTGGGATTCCAATGACATTGAAGGCCTTTGTTTCCACGGTGTAAAGCAGAGCAAAGTGTTTGCCATGAGAGAAAGATAGATAGATAGATTTCTCAGGATTGAAAGACATATTCCAAGTGTTTCACCAGATTGTGATATTGTCAAGGCCCGAAGAGAGGGATGAGGTTGCTGCCTGTCTTTCTGAAGGATGAGGGATCTCACAGCAGAGGGTGTAGTCGTCATCCAATATAGAAAGGGGATTTTTCAGTGAGTCGGAGAAATTGTTGATGAAGATTAGGAATGGGATAGGGCCGAGAACACTGTCTTGGGGCACTCCAGCCTTGACAGGGAGAGGAAATGAAAGGATTCGGTTGAGAGCTACATGTTGGCTACAAGAGTAGAGGAAGTCATTGCCATAGGCAGAGTTTGGAAAGCAAAGTGGGATGCCAGACTGTATCGAAAGCTTGAGACATATCTCGAGGCTTTGATATAATAGTCTGGCATCGTGTTGATTCAGTCTTGGTTTTAAGGTCCCAGTGTTGAATTGATGTCTCATCACTATTATATAACCAGACATGACAAAAACTGTGCTGGATCAGCATTGAAAACCTCCAGCAACTCTTTACTGCTTTCCACCCTCTGGTGGCAATCTCACATGCAGAGGTTGCATGCTGAGACACCCACCTTGCAGAAACCTTTGAAATGCCAAGATGCACATGGATAATGGCTTCAATGCTTCCAACAGAAATGCCAAACGCTTTGTAAGGACTGCATAATTAATTCTGCAATCAGACGTTATCATGCTTTATACAGCAGAGACTGTTCCTGCACTAGTCATGTCTGAGGGTCATCAAGACCTGGGGACGGCTTCAATCGATTATGTACCATGTATAAACTCTTTCGCCTGTCGTATCATTGTGGTATAATGTAGGAATCCCCTCATAACACAGTATAATGTAGGAATCCCCTCATAACCCTTGGATTTGCTCTGCAGTGCATCCTTCCTTGTTCAAAAATTTGATGATCGTACATTGATCAAGCTTTGAAAAATAGCAACCTTAAATTATTGAAGAGAACAGAACAGCATTTGTCACCCACCGATGGCAATACATATGTGGAATTATAAGTATGTATGTTGTTTTCAACGCATATAAATCTCTTGCAATAGGCACACGCTGATTATCTGAATTGCAAAACATTTTCATGTCTTCTGGTCAGTGCAATATTTCTCAGATGTGTAGCTTTCTTTTTCATTGGTGCTTGGGCCAAGCTGTTAAAGTTGTGCCCTGTGGCCATTCCCCCTTGCATTTTACCTGGATCGGAAACTTAACCTGTGAAACTTGTTAAAGGACAAGGTGAATCAACTTTGAGTGTGATAAGTACTTGGGATTTGAACCTGTCATTTCTGTGTCTAAGAGAAGCATTCATCTCGAGGCTCGACAGGAGACTAATAGATATGTGCAGATGCAACATCTATTTTTGGAACTGTTTCAAAGGAAATTTTCCATTTGACAAAACCAGTATGTTTAATCTTCCAGGAGATTATGGACGAGATGAGAAAGGAGCTGCAGAAGCTAAAGGAGGAAATAATTGTTGGTAAGACTGGATATAATGCATTGGAGAACGATTGTTGCAGTTGTATTTTTGTGTGGGTTATATTGCAAATGTATTGTTAGCTGGACACTGGAGTGTGTGTGTGTGTGTGTGTGTGTGTGTGTGTGTGTGTGTGTGTGTGTGTGTGTGTGTGTGTGTGTGTGTGTGTGTGTTTGGGTCATAACTTTTTTTTTTCCAACAAACCCTTATTATGAGAATATGAAGAAGACCAATTGATAATTGGGTCAATATGTCAAAGGGCAAAGTTACAATAGGTACAAAAAGGCATTATTAGCCCATCCATGAGACGCCAGGTTTTGTACTGGTAATTGCTTCCGTGTTTATTTATTTACCACCAGCAAAGGTACCAGGCGTTTCCTGGCAACACCAGGTCCCTCCTCCCACCCCTTTCCCTCCCTCTTATCACCCCTTCCCCTGCCTCCTACCACCCCACCCCCCCTTTTTATTCCCACCCCAACCCTTCTCCTCCCCCCTCCCACCTCTATCCTTTCCCTCCCTCATCTCACAACGGTATCCGGCATTGCCCTGGATCTAATATACATCTATTGGACTTCCACCATCTAATATGTCAAGCTGAGTTTGTGTATGTGGGTGGGTGAGTGTGTCGGTGGATCATAAGCATCACCCATTCTGCAGGCCACATCTTTTTCCCCTCTCTTCCCAGCATCACAAGCACCACCCATTATCCAGGCCACTCCTTTCCCTCCAGCCGTCCAGAAATCGCCGCCATCTTTTTCACTCTGCATTGCTCTGATTGCTTGTTTGTAGGCCTCTGATGTAAATTTGAAGACTGAACAATGCGTCTTCTATCATTAAATAAAGATACCGTTTTGAGGCAATAAAGGTACATTTTGATTTCAACTCAAATGAGGTAATGCATGCTTTGTCCACAGCAATCATGGCAGCTTTCTAATATACACCGCCCCATGAAGGTACGTTAATTCTAAAATGCAGAAGAAAGAAAATAGTAATCTTTCATTGAAAGAAAACTTTTAGTTTTTGCCCAACTTTTCAAGGCTGAGGAACAAACTGATGGACATGTAATATTATGTAAAGTAAATAAACATTCAAGCCAGCTTGGTCGTGAAATACCCACATCCGTAATTAATTAGTTGAGAGGCTGCCGGGGAAATTCCCGAGATATTTATTATGTACATGTACACTTTAAAGAAGTTATGTACACACACTCTTCAAAGTTGTATGAAATGTACACGTCCACTTTCTGACACTCAACTTCACCTCTGAGTTTATGTACTTTTTAAAATGAATAAGGTATGTTTTCATTACAATGAAAATAGGCATGATTAATATTTGAAGTCTTTCATTTAAAAAATGTCCTTTTGGCAGTGTTTTGTATGTACTGTATGCTATTGAGATGCCCAGGGGTGTGTTCAGTTATCAAGCAGCTAGCTAGCGCTTGCCAAGTCAGCCTTTCCTTGCCAATGGTTTCTAATGGAGTGCTCGCTTGAGTGCTTAAGTCACTTGGCGAACGCTCTTCAAGAAACTTGGTAATTGAACACACCCCAGATTCATGACATGGTGTTGAGGATAAACATCTATAGCATAACTTTTTTTCAGCCATATCGATGAATTAGTCCCTCAGGGGGTGGGGTTGGAGGAGGGAGGGGAAAGGGTGGGGTGGGAAAAGGGGCCCAACGTTGCCTGGCAATGCCAGGTACCTCTGCTAGTTAAGTACATATTTAGAGACAAACATCACACGTCGCTTCGCTGATGGGAATACTAGGGGAGAGAGAGAGAGAGAGAGAGAGAGAGAGAGAGAGAGAGAGAGAGAGAGAGAGAGAGAGAGAGAGAGAGAGAGAGAGAGAGAGAGAGAGAGAGAGAGAGATATATATATATATATATATATATATATATATATATATGAAGGGGGAGAGCAAAGAATGGGGGAGGGAGAGTGACGTCGCTATACACTCTGGGAAGGAGTAGGTGTGAGGATGGCGGTGGGTGCGACAGAAAGAGAGGAGGGGAAAATAAATGGGGAGAACGATGCAGGAGATGCGAGGAAGGGGAGGGGGGGGAGAGTGACCCCTCAACACACATCGCTATACACTCTGAGAGGGAGAGGTGTGAGTAGGGGGATGGGAGTGAAATAAATAGAGAAGGGGGAGGGAGGGGGAGATGTGGGGGGTGGGAGAGCGACGCCTTATCACACATCACTATACACTCCGGGAGGGAGGGGGGAAGGAGGGAAGTGAGGCATCTCTCCATCTTCCTCCCCCCCCCCCCTTAGTATTCCCATCAGCGAAGCAACAGGCGATGTTTGCACAAGGGGGTATTCTCAACTTGTGTTTGATAGTGGGACTTGAGGGGAATGGGGTGGGAGGGGTTTTGAGTTGCCTTTGATTGGGGGGGACTTGAAGGGAAGCAGAGGGAATGGTCCCATCTGCCAGCATTAGTACAGGATTGAATGAAATGGGGAACATTAAAACAGCGCGGGCAAACGGGTTATACTAAACACCACCCGGGGATGCGCAGATATCACCAGAGACGTCCATGGGGGTGGAGGAGGGAGGGGGTTTTGGAGGGAAGCGTGCAGAGTGGGGAAGGGAAGGAAGGGCCTTTTCCTTCCTTCGTCAAAAAAGCTGTGCCAGTGTTTGTGCCTTTATTTAATTTCCGCACACGTTTTACAACTAAAATGTGATAAACTCAAGAATTTCTTAACCTAAGCCTATTTATAGAATTTTTAAACTGCGTTATTGAGTTTAGCAGCAGTAACAACTGATAAAAAAACACAGGTGTTCATTTGTCCAATTCACACATTCTTTGACACCCTTTCCTCTCCCCGACCTCCGGAAATGCCCACAGAGTTGTATGGGGATGGAGGGGGTTTGGGAGGAGGTAAGCATGATGGGAGAGGAAGGAAGGACAGCACCATAGAATATGAAAGTTTGATAAACCTAACAACAGGTGCAAAAGAACAAAATAATGTCCGAATTACATTCTCTGCAGACAAATTGCAAAATTAATAAAGGTTGAATTTATTTATGAATGTGTAACTGTCTCGGGGCATCTTTGGGCGGTGTTTAGTATGACAGCATTCAAACAGGATAGCATTACCACCTGTCACTTTCAAACAGCATGTACCATTTTTAAAGAGATTATAACATGGGCTTCCCTTGAGGGATGCGACTTGAACTGTGACCATGTGTACCCACTCTGCAACTCTCCCAGGCAAAGGTTGCATTTTAAACTTTTGTCAGATTTAAGTCAGACAACGGAACACATGTTTATATTTGTACTTCGTTTACTTTATCACCTTAGCATTGTCTTGAATGTCAATTTGTAATTTTATTTTCAAAAATGACAACCGCTGTGATAAAAAATTTTAAAAAATCAATTACACATCTGTTGACTGTATCGACATGGTTGAATTACAAACACCGGTTGATAAGGAAAGACTCGCGATTAGTGATGTTTACAGCAATTCGTAGGTATGAAGATCAGCTATCAACGATCAGCGATGTTTACAGCGATTCACAGGTATATAGCTCTGTTGTACAGAAACCATTACGACCTGTTCCAAGGCAAGGCATTTTTCAGTAGGCAGAAACAATATGGTGGATTAACACACCTGCAAGGTGAAGGCGGGCTTACGAAGGGTAAGTTTGTTTTTTGTTTTAATTTAATAAGGCCGTTAATTATCTTCAAAAGGGGTGTTTAAATATACCCGATTCCCATGTCATCATTTAGGCATTCTCTTGGAGTTCCCTCAGTATGCATGCAAAGTTTTGGGCTACAAGGTTTCATCGTTTTGGAGTTATGGAGGAGACACACTGACTGACTGACTGACACACACACACACACACACACACACACACACACACACACACACACACACACACACACACACACACACACACTGACATTTATTATACGAGGGGGCCCGTTGGTCCATTGGACCAAATTTTCATTTGTATTCACGGCCTTGGACATTTTTGCTAGTCTGAAAAAAAACAATGTTTCCCAGCCTGGAAGCCTTGGAACCCTCATACTAATAATAATTAGAGGTCTTTCGGGGTCTTTGTGGCCTTAAGGGTCTAGGATGTCTTAAAGGGTCGTCAAAGGTTGAAGGGGTCTCGGCAGTCTAAAAGGTCAAAAGGTACATTCCAATAGTACATCATTAATAGACTACGTAGTTGAGACACAAAAAGCATGACACACATACACGCACGCGCGCATGACACAACACTGCAAGATGAGACAGCCACTGAGCTTGGGTAAGTGCTGTCACTTGCCGGGATACTATTTTCTCACTGCACAGGAAATAGACAAAAAAAATGGAAACACTTGGGTAAACGAGGGAAAAAAGCAACGGCTTCCACAAAGGCGTGTCCCATGAGTTGATTAAGCGAATAACATGCCAGCATGCTTAGGGTCATTCTAAAAATGCTGCACAGGCCTGGTTCTGTTCCGTTCTTGCATATGGCAGCTTAGCTGCCAGGGTTGCTATCATTTCTTGGAATCACGGCTGTGCTGCTGATGCTGTGCTCCTCCAACAGTACACTGGTACTCATTTCACCAACCTTGGAAGGATGACAGGCTGAGTCAACTCAACCTGGTGTTAATTCAGCGGAAAACCGGACTCAAACTCAGGACCCTAACTACGAAGCCAACACCAGGCTTACAGGCCTGGTTACCTATAATTTTGGCTCACATGGCTGCAAGAGGAACCCCCCCCACCCCCAATGCCCCCAACCAAAGAGCACGTGTGGTCGCCCAATGGTTTGTGAGCATGACACTGATGTTATCCATTTGTCATGGCCTTCTCAATCACCAGATCTGAACCCAAGCCAGCATTTTTGGGATTTTCTGGAATGGCTCACACTGTGGGAGTACCTCCTGTGCTGCTGCGCTTCGCAGGGCAGCTCACCAAATGACGGGATTGGGGCTAAGCCTTCAGGACATCCCGGGGCGGGTGGTTACAATTACTGTTTGTCTGGTCGCTCTGATGGTTATCATGCCCAAGGTGTTGCTGTCGCTGTGTGCAATAAGCCGACTCCAATGATAATTGAGGTAACACCAGTCAACGAGCGTATTATGAGACCAGATTCATCACTCGTTTGGTGTCTTTTCCCTGCTCTCTGTATATGCTCTGACTGAGGCAAGTGATCTCACCGTGAAGGACACATTCTATGCCTCGCTTGATTCTCTGGTTCATCAATGCCCCAGGTGAGATGCTCTTCTCGTCTTGGGGGCTTTCAATGCATCGACTAGTACTAACAGGGATGGTTATGAGATGTGTGTTGGTCCCCATGGGTCTGGAAATGTGGACCAGAATAACACTAAGTTCCTTGACCTTGCAAGACGTCATGGATTGAGGGTGGCTGGTTCATGGTTTCAGCACCCACAGGCTCATTGCTGGACTTGGTATTCCAATGCTGCTGGTGTCACAAAGGAGATTGACCATCTGCTCGATGATGGTCACTGGAGGATTATCCAGAACTGCAGGGTCCATTGGAGTGCTCAGTTCCTTCAATACTAACTTGTTGCTTGTTGTGTTGTGGCTTGTGTTGTTGTGGCTTGTTATGTTGTTATGGCAACCTTGGTTGTGGCAACAGGATTGTTGTGGCAACTCTGAAGTTTCAGCTTAAATCCAGGAGAATGGAACAATCCCAGCTTCCGCTGGATGTTGGTAAGCTCAAGGATGAGAGGGTAGCTGAGGAGTTTGTGAACAGGCTGAGAGGCGAATTGGGGGAGGGTGTTTCGGGGAATCCTGAAGAGTTGTGGAGTGCCTTCAAGACCACCATCCTTGATGTTGCCAGTGGTTGTCTTGGAACTGACCGGAGGGCGAAGAAGAATTTTCTCTCTCAAGGGACACTGGACACCATTGATCAGAGTTGCAGGGCCAGGCTTAATGGCAGAGCTGAGCTGTTCAGGGAGTTGAGGTATAAAACTGTACGTGCACTGAGGATGACAAGGAGGCCTCTGTGTGAGGAATCTGTGAGGCGGTAGAACATCACCTGTGGTCAAGTGAGTCTCATCCTTCTTGCAGGACAATTCGCACATTGCGTTCATCCAAGCCCATCCCTCGGTGTACTGCAATTAGAGCGGAGGGTGGTGGGCTCTTGACACAGGAGTCCGAAGTGAAGGACCGCTGGGCCGGTTACATAGTGGCTGTACCAGGCTGACCCAACAGCTGTTGAGTTGGATGTCAGGGGTGTTACTATCCCTGTTGCTGACCCTCCAATCAACTGTGATCCACCTTAGTTTGTGGAAACACAGACTTCGGTGAACTGGTTGAAATGGGGTTAAGCTCCTGGGATCTGTGGCATCCATGCTAAACTTCTCAAGGCTGGTGGAAATGCTGGACTCGTGTGGTTACATGCAGTTCTGTTCTCTGCCTGGAACACCGGCATAATTCCAGCTGACTGAAACAGAGGCCTTGTTGTCCCTCTCGAGAAAGGGAAGGGTGATCGCCAGGACTGCAACAACGTCCGAGGGGTGACGCTGCTCTCAGTGCCGGGCAAGGTCTTAGCTTGGATAATTCTTGCTGGGGTTCGCCACCATCTGCTTGAACACCAGCACCCAGTGCAGTCAGGCTTTACAACAAAGAAGTCAACAATTTACCATATCCTTGCTATTTAGGTCCTCACCGAACACAGACAGGAGTTTTGGTAGAGGCTGCTTGCAGCCTATATTGATCTCTGCAAAGTATTCGATTCACTAAATCAGGATACCCTCTGGAGGATTCTCGGTCTTCATAGGGTACCACCAAAATTGATCAATCTGATGTCTGAACTATACTGTGGCACTGAGAGTGCTGTGAGATGTGGTAATACCATCTCTGACTTATTTCCAGCTATCATTGGAGTTCATCGGGGTGTGTACTGGCCCCCACACTTTTCAACACTTGTGTATGGACTGGATTCTTGGGAAGATGTCGGAGAGATCAAGGTGCGGTGCATCATTTTGGACTATCAAGATCTCTGACCTTGATTTCGCATACGATGCAGTCATCTTTTCAGAAACTCTGGATATCCTTTTGCAGCCCTAAAGGTGCTGAATGAGGAGTCGGAGCTGCTGGGATTACGGGTTTCCTGGGTCAAAACTAAGATCCAGGCTTTCAATGACATCTTGGATGCTGCTATCCTGTCTGTACCTGTTTTGTGGTGAGGATGTTGAGGTCATGGAGAGATTCACTTACATTGGCAACGATATTCATGTCTCTGCTGGCTGTGAGCCAGAGGTCAATAGACATTTGGGTTGGGCCTGGGGAGTCATGGATTCACTGTATCTGTGCATGAGGATGAAAGTCTGAGTCTTCTGGTCCTTGGGGCTTCCAGTCTTGCTATACGGATGTGAGACTTGGACTCTGACCAGAGATCTGAGACAGACTTAATTCTTTTAGTACCAGGTCTCTTTGGAGAATCCTTGGCTATTGCTGGTTGGACTTTGTGTCCAACGAGCGGTTGCTGAGAGAAACTCAAATGAGATTTGTTACCTGCATAGTCCTTGAGCATCAGCTGCAGCTGCTTGGACAAGTGGCTTGTTTTGCTGACACTGTTCCTGCTCACTAGATTCTCTCAGCGAGGGAGCCACGTGAGTGGAGAAGGCCAATGGGCCGACCACATGCCTCAAGGAGATGGGGATGGGCCAGTTATCTGCCTGGGGGATGGCCAGATGGAGGCCTCTGGAGTACCGGCAGAAACTGGATGCAGCGACCCGCTGCTCCGGTGCATGCTCCCATACCTGACCTGACCTGACCAGGAATGATGCCTGAGACAGCGTTTTCCACCACCATCAAACAGGTGTGAATAGATTGAAATTCTCATGAAAGAATGGTGCCACATCCCTCCTGCGGAATTCCAGACACTGGTAGACTCTATGCTATGGTGCATATGGGCCATACTGGCCGCACTTGGTGGCCTAATGCCCTATTAAGTGACTTTACATTGGTGTTTCCATTTTTTGGTGCATTACCATATTAAGTGTACCATGCAGCAGCTCGTCAAGGAAACCGACGGCGAGAATAAGCCATTAATCAAGGAGTTTTGGTGAGCATACAACATAAAAAAACATTAAGGATTTGTGGGCGGAGGTGAGTGCCTCTACAAATGAATGCTGTGTGGAAGAAAGTGTGGCCTGAATCTGTCCACAATTTAATGGGGTTTGCTGATGTTCTGTCAATTACACGCCAAATTGTCGACCTGGCGAAGCAAGCTGGTTTTGGTGAGGTTGATGAAGAGAATGCGGAGGCCATACTGGAGTCTTGTGCAGAACCCTGAATCAATGAGGATCTCATGGCTTTCGAATAGCAGCTGGCTGAAGTAGAAGAAGAAGAGCTGTGACACCTAGATTCAAGCAGCTCACCATGAAAAACCTCAGCTAAATTCAAGGCATGTTTGAGCAGGCCATAGAACTTGTTATCGAGCAAAATCCAAATGTTGAAAAGAGCACTGATTTTAACCATGCTGTTCATGACTCCCTCCATTGCTTCAAGGAACTTTACGCAGCAAAGAAAAAAGTCATCCAGCCCACTCCACACATTTTTCAAGATGAAAGATGAATCACCAACTGCATCCACCAGCCGCACCATTCCCGCTTGTGAAGAAAGTGACAGCACAGTGTCGAGTGAAGAGGCAGATGATTCTGTGCTCTGCAAGTGACTTTTATCCAGCAATCAACTCCGTTCTTCCAGCCTCGGTTAAAGAAAGTGTCACCACCACTCAGAGATTGCAAACTTTGTTTGTTGTCTATTGTTTGTAATATTAAATGTTTCGTATGTATTTAATGTTTGGTATTTATTGATGTACATGTCCGAAAAAACACCCCAAGTACCCCCAAAATTTCCAGCCAAGAATGCATCCTCCCCCCACCCTTAATACATGGGGTTTCTATGGGGAAAATGTACTTCATTTAACGCAGTTTCACTTATCACATGGTTTTTGTGGGGATGCAACCCTTGCGATAAACGAGGACTTGCTGTACTACTTGTGAATGTCTCGCTGTGGAGGAACTCTGGTAGAGTTTGAAACAGCAAAGGGTAGCACTCCCTGGTTGCTTATTTTTTTTTTTGTTTCCATAGTCATTAGTCAAGGCTCATGGAGAATTAAATGTTTGATTTCAAGGAGTTGTTTTTTTTTTTTCTCCTGGATTTGTTCTTGTGAATTTCACATGAAGAAATATCTTTATGGAAAAATCGGATGAATGTATTTGGATTCTTGGGAATTATTAAGTTGCAAGTTAATGATTTGCAATCCACAAGAACAGTTATATTATTTTGGAAAAGTTGGGAGTTGTACAAAATACAAACTGTATTATTCCCTCTGATCCATGAGCCTCAAAATACATTCAGGTTATTTGTTTGAACTAAAGGTCAAAATTGTAATCAAATCATGTTTGTTGCTAATTCATGTTTGCTATGCTTACTGGTAGTACAATGCATGCACAGATCCTCAATGTGATGCTCTTTTCATCATTGGCTGAGTTCATGATGTGATTGTTTTGGCTTAGTTTGCACTTCAAATAGATAATTATAAATACCAACTTTCTTAGCTAAGTTACCTCTGCATAGAAAGATTTGCATGCCATCCTGGATTGAATGTCAGTCTTTTGTACCAAGACAAATTATATTCTAGGATGTAATAGTACAAGTGTGATTAGCTGTCCAGAAAGATTTATCATTTTCCTTTGATGAACATTTAGAAACAGTAGTTTAATCTACCCATTGTGGCTCTGCGTGGAGAAAAAGTTTCAGCCAACCATGTGCATTTGAAATATTGTCAATACGTGGTGGGTGTGTTATTGTCTAAATTGGTCAGTGCTTGTATGTCTAAACTATCCATTTACCTTTGTTAATACAGATGCATGTTCTATAGATGAAAGGACTCTGATTCAGGATATAAAGACTCCAGCTCAGACTGAGATTGCCAGAATTTGACCACATCACCGTGCATTCAGTTGTGATGGATGTATTTGTTAAATTAGGCATGCTTCTTCTTTCATATGCAGCTCATGGCTGCAGGAAGCATAATTTGCTGGGGACACAGCGCTGTGGCGCTGATGCAGTGCTCCCTGTAAAGGCGCTGTCACACCTTGACGATTTAGCCAGCAATGGCAACGTATAAGAATGTATGTAAAACGTTGGCGCACGCTGAAATTTTGATGTCTTTTTTTTTAAAGTTTTGGTCGTATTTATAACGTGTTGGTCGTATGCATAACATATTAGTAACGGGCACAGAATGTTTTGTAGTCTTATAGATAACTTATACCAACGAATGCTTAGCCTGTTGTCGGCGTTCACAACCTATGCCCAACGATAGTTTAACTTAGGCATAGCGCGCTGCACTATCGCCGACTAACTCGTGGCGTAGCCTGTTAAAACCTGCCGCACGCCGATTTGAATCATAACCGCCTGAGAATTGAAAGTGTCAACCACGCAGTCACACCTTGACGATTTAACCAGCGTATGCCGACCTATGAAAAATTTGCCGAACCAAGCTGGCACACGTCGAATACGTTATGGGTAAGATGTGTATACGTTAAGAGCACGCTGAAAAACGATGAAATACGCTGTAATATTTCGTGGTACGTTTAGCACATCGTGAAATTTCAAGCATGCTGAAAATTTTACGACGTACTCGCCGTATGACTCGCATGTTCCGCTACGCTGGGAATAAGTTGTAGGCGCGATATACGATCGTTGACACACGTCGACACAAGTTCCTTGTAAGTTACTCATAAGTCGAAACACGTCGAGGTAATGTTTAGCATACCCGAAACTTATTTTCTCCATCAAGGCACATTTTCTTTTTTCTCCTTGGCTCCGTGAAGGCACGTGACGAAATATCTGAAGTTGTTGTTGTTGTTTTTTATTTTTCATTTTAGTCTATCACGAATTTTAAAATATATTCGGACATTTGCTTTGAAGTTTCGACATGACAATATCCTCAAAGGATATTGACGTGACAATATCCTCAAACAGAAAATATTCACAGAGGAGGAACTAAGAATAAGACATGAGCAAACTGAAGAGGCAATCGGACGTGATGTAACGGCACGTGACGAAATATCAGAAGTTATTGTTTTTTTTGTTTGTTTTTTTTTAAACGCTGCCAATACGTCATTATATGGTAGCTGTAAATTAGAAACACGTTCAGTAAGTTCTGTGGTTGTCCGGAAGACGTCAATCAAATACGTCTACATACGTCAATATGCGTTGGAGGTACGTTACACACAGGTTCAAAGCACGTTACCCATAGGTTAGAAATAAGTTTTGGGTACGCTAAGCATTACCTCGACGTGTTTCGACTTACGAGTAACTTACAAGTAACGTGCCTCGACGTGTGTCAACGATCGCATAACGTGCCTCGACGTGTGTCAACGATCGTGTAACGTGCCTACAACACGTTACTCATAGGCTATAAATAAGTTTCGGGTACGCTAATCATTACCTCGACATATTTCGACTCATGAGTAACTTACAAGTAACGTGTGTCGACGTGTGTCAATGATCGCATAACGTGCCTACAACTTATGGCCAGCGTAACGGAACGTGTGAGTCATACGCTGGCATACGTCATAAAATTTCAAGCATGCTAAAATTTGAGGACAACCTCAAAGTACAACGATGAAAGCCAGCGTACTACGATGTATGGAAGTGTTTTTCAGCGTGCTCTTAACGTATACAAAACTTACCCATAACGTATTCGACGTGTTCCGGCATTTTAGACAAATTTTTCATAAGACGGCATATGCTGGCTAAATCGTCAAGGTGTGACAGCGCCTTAAGTTAGAGCAGGAATTTGTAATTTGGCCAGATTGCAAGCTCATCAACTCCACAAAGGACACCGTGGCATCTTTAACGTGCAACAACTTATGCCAGCAGACAGCATGTCCAGTTTAATGTAAATCTGAGGCACGGCACCACACATCAATGAATAACCCTGCCTGTGAAACGTTAGGACGACAGTTTATTGCTGGGCCTTGAATCAAACCATTCTACTAGTGGGCATACTACTCGGCTATGCAAAGATTTATAAACCTCAGTATTTCAGTGGGACATGAGAGGCATCAGGCTAAAACTTTTAAATGCAAAAATGAATTTGATGTTGTTACATTTAAGGAAACTATTCTCCACTTGTTTCTTACAGTTATTCGGGAAGAGTTTGAACGACTTGGCACATGTTGACAGGCAGCGATTGTCTGCACCACTTTGTGCCAAACTTCCCTTTGTGGATACGCCCAGAACCCACACACAGTACCAGCCCAAGCCTTGACAGCAAAAGTGTGAAAACCAATTGCAAGAATCGTCGGCGAGGTAGCTGGAGGGTTATGCAGCTCATATCGACAAATCCCCTTCTGTTCCCCCGTCCCCCTCCCCCCTCCTTTCAGCTTATCCCACATGTCTTTTTCTTGCCTTTGATTTGGACTTAGGTGGTAAACACGTCCATATATGGATGTTTTCTTCCATCGCCTGCAAAACCAAGAGCCTGGCCGCCTTTAACCTTTACAGACTTTGTTGATTTTAGTATGGAACTCCCAATAGATGTTGCCTACTTTTAATCTGTTTTGGTGTAACTGCTTTTACTGATTTTGATTATGGAGTGAAGAAATTAAAGGGATGGTGAGCAACTGCATGAGTTGTTTAATGCATAAATAAGACTGCTGTGGTTGTTCTTGCAACTCCTGGTCACCTGTAGAGCAGATATTTTGCTATAATCTCTTATAGGTTGATACATTTAGTAGACAATTTCTTATTTTTCTTAAAGTTCATGCTAACTTATCGCTATTCATATGCTCCTTTTTACCCCAAACCCACACCAAGACAGACCAGAATGCTGGTATTACCCCTATTTAAATTTTGTAATGCGATGCAGGAGCCTTACCTCGCTCTCTTGACAGAGCTGCCGTGGGTGAGTTCACTGATCTGATGTTATTGTGCTGGTGCTGGGGTGCGTGTCATAGGTTCTAGCTTATGCTTTGAATGACTGGGTTCTGAGTGAGGAGGGGGTGGAAGGGATAGAAATGGGGGAGGGGGAGTTCATAAACAGGAAGATTAGCTCTGCATGGCTTCTTATGTTTGGTTTAATTTTTGTTTCACAGAGTTAATATTGATTAATAAAGGTTTCTTGATTTGCGTAGCCACATCACTTTTTTGCAAATGATGATTTATTAATACTTTTTTTAACTTTACATAAGACATGCTTCATGTCATTTAATTTCATAAAGAGAAAAAGCAGAAACAGAACTTTGAGCACACAGTAATCTTCATTAAAATACAATTAGATATATAGGAGGGTCATGAAATGTAAAGGAAACTCGTTAATCAATTTGAAGTCTCTTTTCTTGAACCGCAAACTTTTATAATTCCTCAAAGTAATCTCCAGTGTATTGAACTTTTTAAAATTTCAATACAAAGTCGAGGCTAATGGAAGAATGAGGTGACAAGAAGGTAACACATTGACAACGAGGCAGTAGGACAACATGCTGCACAGATGAGGGGATGAACGAAAATGAGAGAGGGAAGAGGGGAAAAAAATGTAACAACCTGCAACCAGATAGGCAGAGGTAAGTGGGTGTTTGGTTAATGATGATGTAAGGTTAGGGTTTGGAGAAAGAAAGAAAAAAAAGTGGGATCAAACAGACTGAGGAAAGATGTTCCACAAACCAGAGAAAAGGGGGGAAAAAATGAGAGGTGATGAGCATTGAGCCTATACATTGGGAGTTTTACAAGGAGTGGGTAGTTGGAAGAATCCATGTGACCTGATGGGATTGCGAGGTGATAGGGGTTGAGGTTAAAAACAAAAAAGGCCTCCAATTTGTCTGCGGTGAGAAAGCAGTCGACTATGCTTCTGATTTTTTTTTGTGGGAAAGGCCGATGATAGTGAGAGATGTGGATTCCATAGCATCCAACAGTGACAGGTGTGAAGCAGGGGTGCCAGCTCAAACATGAGAGCTGTATTCTATTGAGCTAAGAATAAAGGCTGTAAAAAGTTCTTTCAACCTTCCTTCCATTGAGACAGTATGGGCATGCAAGATTTGTCTGCACCGAAAGATGTGTTTCAAGTGTTGGACTATTATCTGATTCAAGGCAGCAGAGAATGAAGGTGCTGATGTTGGTGGAGTGTGAAATTGAATAGTTTAATGAGGAGCCTTCTGCAAAGAAAAGGGCATCGGAGAGGTCAGTGGATGTACGAGGAATAGGATTGGGTTCAGGTCCCTGCTTGAGGGCATTTCACCCTCTAATAGGAGAGGAGTTTAGAGTATTCCATCGAAAGCTATATGTAATGACTGCAAAATCGAGGCAATCAGCAAGACAAGAAAGGTGGCCTCACATTCTAGTCAGGAAATTTGGCAAGCAGAGCAGGGTGTCAGACTGTGTGGAATGCTTGAGCTTTGTCCAGAGACATGACTCTGACCTCTTGCTTGAGTTTTAATGCCTCCATCCATTGTTGAGAGGATCAGCAGCAGCATATTCAAAGTTGATTGGCCATGACAGAATCCAAAGTGATGGTCAGAGATTATGCTGTTTTAGTAAAGTGAAGATGACGTTGACTGTGATGATTGATCACATGTCTTTGCTTATTATTGGAAATTAGTTTAACAGACCTGTAGTTGAGGATCTGTTTTTCTTCCCTTCTTCTAGATTGGAGTGATGTTAGCTGTCTTTCAAGTGCAGTAGATGGGAGTTAGCCTCAGGTGAAGCATGGGCTGAACAAAACAGATGGAGGATAAGTATGAGAGCAGCATCGTAGGATTTCAGAACACAGGGCACTGATGCTATCTGCGGCTGTTACCAAGGCCGAGTCAAAACTGGCCTGAACTTTGTCTACCTTTGAGTGAACATTTAAGTGTCTATGAGGAAAATGTCTGGGGGGAAAACTGATTTGTTGGCATGGGGCGAGGGGGGGGGCAGAAAGAGATGTGTTGACCACACTCATTTTGGAGGAAGACAGCGAGTTAAGACGTTCAGCCTTGTCTTTGGCCGATTCAGCTTTCAAGCCATACTTTTGCAAGTCCGAGAATACCATTTGCTCAACTATGTGCTTTTGGCCATGTTCGGCTCATCCAGTTTCTGACATCACATTTCTTTTTGGTGCTCTTTTATCTTCAAAAACATAGTTGCGTGAGCTTGTGTTGGCAGAGTAAGGAGAGTGTAATTGTCCCATTTCCAGGAAACCAGCTTGGTTGTCCACAGTGGTGGTGGTGGTGTGAAGGAAGTAAACCATGCATCTGCAGGTGTTTATTGAGGATGGGTCTTCACAAATAACCCCCTGCAGCAAACATTTGTAGTCATATTTTAATGTGATGGAGCATGGTCATGAGCTTGCGCAGATTGTAGTCCTCTGGTAAGGTTGACAATTTTCATTTTTGCTCTGCCTCTAAATGCTGTAACTGATCTTGCAACTGACTTGTTGACATTCTCTACAAGTCCTTGTGAGTTTTCCTTGCATCATGGTTCTGTGATGTTCATTTCTTGACATGCCATTTGTTCCTATTTACTGAATTCCATCATTGGATACAATAAACCACTGGTTCATGTTGTTTGAAATGTGAAACAGATTTTAAAGGATAAGTGCATTGCTTTCAAATATTAATATGCAAACAAACTCTCAAAATTACAAATTTGCTGAGTTACTTTTCAAATGACCCTTCGTCTGTTTACCTGTTATTGAATATATTTTGCATTTTTAATATATGGCCAAGTCTGACAGGATTGTGCAGAGGTAGAACACTTACCTTTGGGCTGCTCATTCTGGGTTTGACTCTGAGCCTGAGTATAAGCTGTCAGATTGGTGTCTTGCAGGCATGGTGTCATAAAAGTGTGCCGTCCTTCAGATGCAAGATAAACTGGACGTCCCATCTACAAGCATTAGTTGGTGGTGGTTAAAGATCCCACAGTGTCTTTCATAAAGAGTAGGCAAGTTATCACCAGCACCCTGAACAAATTCCAAATTCCTGCCACCTACAATCAAACGTCATGCCTGGCCTGCCAGTTTGCAAAAAAAAAATGAGCGAAAAGTGTTCCCTGGCCGATGCAACAAGGTGGGAATAATTGGAACCCTTTAGGTTGAAGTAGACGTCAACTTTTTAATGAACTTCATGATGTGTTGAAGAAGAAGTATCTGTGGTCCTTTAAAGAAAGTTTGACTCATTATAGTGAAAAAGATAGTTTATAAAAATTGATCAGTCCAGGATTGTATTCCTCCGCCACCAAAGGCATGTTTTTGAGTTGACAGTCTGTGATAATTTTTGTTACTACGATAACTTGTGAGCCACTGAAGGGATTTTTAATGATGCAAAGATTAACTGATTTGATTTTGGGTTCAAAGGGTCAAAGGTCATGTCACCTTTATCTGAAAGCAGATTTTATTTACAATGATAACTTGTGAAACGCCAAAGGGCTTTTGACCAAACTTAGTAGGAACACTACATGGCCAAAAGTATGTGGACACTTGCTCTTCCAACATCTCATTCCAAAATCATGGGCATTAATATGGAGTTGGTCTTTGCTGCTATAACAGCCTCCACTCTTCTGGGAAAGCTTTACACTAGATGTTGGACCATTGCTGCAAGGATTTGCTTCCATTCACCCACAAGAGCATTAGTGAGGTCGGGCACTGATGTTGGGCAATTAGGTCTGGCTCACAATCAGTGTTCCAATTCATCCCAAAGGTGTTCGATGGGGTTGAGGTCAGGGCTCAGTGCAGGCCAGTCAAGTTCTTCCACACCAATCTCTACAAACGATTTCTGTATGGACCTCACTTTGTGCATGGGGGCATTGTCATGCTGAAACAGGAAAGGGCCTTCCCCAGACTGTTGCCACAAAGTTGGAAGCCAAGAATCATCTTGAATGTCATCGTATGCTGTCGTATTAAGATTTCACTTCGATGGAACTAAGGGACCTAGTCCGAACCATGAAAAACAGCCCTAGACCATTATTCCTCCTCCACCAAACTTTACTGTTGACACTATGCATTCGGGCAGGAAGCATTCTCCTAGCATCCACCAAACCCAGATTCGTCCATCAGATGGTGAAGCGTGATTCATCACTTCAGAGAATGTGTTTCCACTGCTCCAGAGCTCAATGGCAGTAAGCTTTACACAACTCCATCCGACGCTTGGCATTGTGCATGGTGATCTTAGGCTTGTGTGCGACTACTCGGCCATGGAAACCCATTTCATGAAGCTCTCAACGAACAGTGCTTGTGCTGATGTCACTTCCAGAGTCAGTTTGGAACTCGGTAGTGAGTGTTGTAACCGCCGACAGACAATTTTTCACGCTACGTGCTTCAGCACTTGACGGTCCCAATCTGTGAGCTTGTGTGGCCTGCCACTTCACAGCTGAGCTGTTGTTGCTCCTCGACGTTTCCAATTCACAATAACATCACTTACAGTTTACTGGGGCAGCTCTAGCAGGGCAGAAATTTGATGAACTGACTGGTTGGAAAGGTGGCATCCAATGATGGTGCCATGTTGAAAGTCACTGAGCTCTTCAGTATGGCCCATTCTACTGGCAGTGTTTGTCTATGGAGATTGCATGGCTGTGGGTTTGATGTTACACACCTGTCAGCAATGGGTATGGCTGAATCCACTAATTAGAAGGGGTGTCCGCATACTTTTGGCCATGTTGTGTTGCTGTACCATAATGCAAAGATGAACTGATAAGATTTTGGTGCAAAGGTCATGTGACCTTTAGCTGAAAGCAACAAATTTTTACCCTCCCTGAAGGAGAGGGTATTGCATTTGGGTCTGTTTGTTTGTCTGTCTGCTTGTTTTTCCGCACAGGACTTTCGTGTTTTTCTCTGCAATCTCTTGTCGGATCAAGACAATTTTCACCAAAGGTGTGATAACTCATGTGCAATGTTTTAATCATAATTATGACGTCATATATCAGGTGGTGTTGCAGTGATGGTGGAAAAACAGAAAAATGTTGGACCTCGATCTCTGAAACCACACCAAAGAAAATATTGAAACTTGGCACACGGCGAGTACTCCTCATGGGGAATGTGTGATTTTTATTTTGATGATGTCATTGGTGCCTTCATTATGATGTAAATGCACCACATGTAGAACGTTACATCTGATCAGTATGAAAATATTTGAGGGTCATCTAGGGATAAAATGGTCCACAGAAAAAAATTTGATGATGTCATCGGTCACGTGATTCGGCAGCCATATTGTTTAAAAAAAAAACCTTCAAAAATCTTCTCTGAAGTGGCTTAACACATCGAGGCGAAACTTTACATGTATGACCGCCTATCCATGAGCAACAAAAGCTTCACACATATGTCATCGGTCACAGTTTGTCAGCCATATTGGATTTACCCTAAAACCTATAAAAAAAATCTTCTGAACACCTGGACAAATAGAGGGGAAACTTCACACAAATGTTTGTTATTTTGTTATTTTGTTATATAAATTTGTTATTAAGGAATAACTGAGAGGCGACATGGTTTGGCAGCCATATTGGATTGAAGAAAAATATTAAATAATGTTTTCTCTGCAGCTTAATGAATCGACGTGAAACTTCACATTTATGATCTAGTAATGATGCGGAATACATGTTTTAAATTTTAACTTGACCGGCCGCATGGTCTGGCAGACAGAATTATTTAATCTTTTGATTTGCGTTCTTTCTGATTTAAAAAATTTTTTGAATAAGGTTCACTTGGCTATGCCTGGATGGGTTTGAGGAGTTTGAGGGTTTGAGGAGGCTACATAGGAGTAGCAGCTGAAATGCGAATCCTATCCAGGTTCCTCCTGATGACTTCATCTTTGCTATTGCTTGTTCGGGTTCCTTCTGATTACTCCAATGCAGAACTGTACTACCTATGTGGTCTTCCATTTGATTTGAATTGAAATTATTTTTATCCCATTCTGAATTCAATTGAATAATAATTAATAAACTCGAAGGGTACTCGGTAGAGTGCATACCTCTTTCCCGTAATGCTTGATCCACAAGAACATATCTGGCCCAATACATTTTTGAGATATCCTGCACACAAACAGACAAACAAGCCGGTAGGTAACATGGGTGGTCGCTATATAATTGCATACTAGTCACACAGTTTTTGACGGATCGGGCTGAAAATTTTTGACAAAGAGGATGATTATAGTGCGCATAAAAGCGCGGAAGGCGATTTTTGATTTTCTAAAAATATATATATTTTTCGGATTTTTTCAAAAATTTCAAAGTCCCGTTGCTAGGCAACGGTGGCGTCCATAGCAACGGTGCTCAAAAGCATACAACTAGATCGTGGTATGAACCTACCAGTCAAGTTTCATCAAAATCGGTTGACTCCTCTGGCCTCCAGAGCCTTCCATTGCATACATACAGACAGATGGAAAACCTGAGAATAACGGTAGTCGAGCGACCACCCAACTAACAAGTGAAAACATAACCTCCTTCACCTTCGATGGCGGAGGTAAAAAAACGTCATGGGTCAGGGTCAGGTGTCCAATCAAAGATGAACTGAATAAATTTGGGGTTCAAAAGGTCAAAGGCCCTCTAAATGTAAATCTGTTACTTCACTAATTTATGAACCACTCAAGAGATTTCAACCAGATTTGACACACATATGGACTGTAATACAATGATCAACTGATTCAATTTTAGATTGAACAGGTCAAAGGTCATGTGCCCATTTAAAATCATTTTCAGACCATAACTCGAGTTAGAGCATCTGATGTCTCTCTTCTACTTATCTGTCCTTGCTTTTTCTCTCTCAAGGCACCTTTAATTTTTCATGTGACCTTTAATTGAGATCAAACGTAACAGTGGGTTGACATGTGACACATTCATGTAATATTCTACTTTCTAGTTTATGTCTCTTCCTATCACTACAGCAAATGGGGCTACATAGAAGTGGGAACATATCGTCTTGTAGACAGCAACCTGCCGACAGAACGCAACCACACCGATGCAGTTGCCGTCATACTGAATCCCAGATTTCAGAGATAGCCTCACTAACCCTGTTTTTAACAAGCCAACGCCAAGTGGTTATCGCTGTTCTATGATCCAAGAGGGCCCGATTACCGTTGTAAAACAGGATTACAATAAATTTAACCCTCCAGGGATCCCAAATGAAGTGATGAACCTGATCATTGGAATGACAAAATGGTGGCAATACGAGGCAAGCCATTCCTTACAAGATAAATAAATAAATTATTACAAAAGACAGTGTGAACACAATTATTCCCGAAAGACAAAAACACAAGACAAAACTATCTCCCCCACAGGTACCACAGACACTCCCAAGCACTCGTACAAGAACTGGGCAAGAGTAGGAAAGGCATGTGGTGAAGAGCACAGAGTACAGAACAGCTGTCGCCAAGGCAAGAGTGGGAGCAAGACAGCGGCAGGGGTGTTGTCCTGCTCGAGCACACCGGAGCGGCACTCCAGCACTGCAATCAATCTGAGGTGGAGCTTTGCTCCACAGCAGTTTTTAAAAAAAACAGCCACATTTATTATCAGTTGAGTTATTGTGCTTCATGTGTTTTCATCAGTTTCATGACCAAATTATTGGGGTCAAGGCTTGTCCCAAAACTTGGGTATCTCAATACGTTGGACACTTTGTCTTGGGAGCGATATTATAACAATACAGGTTATCGGCACAAACAGTCCTGTATACATTGCCGAATACAGCATGGTCCAGAAGCTTTAGTGAATTATGTTGTGTTTACCAAAAGTATTTACACCTTGGAAGATTTGAAAGCATGGAAAACTTTGGATGCTTCCAATCAGTTGAAGTCTGGATGGATCAGTGATGTGACTGTTCTTATGAAGAATCTGAATGGCTATCATGTTGTATGAGCAAGGGTAGGACTATAATACATCAATGACAAGGACTCATGTTGGCAGATAGCAGAGAGACAAGCATGACATTATATACAGTATGTTAACATCATGGTTGCCTGCTCTTCCATCTCATTCAGCACTGTCGGATGTTTATCTCACCCCAAGGCTTTATCTTATTTCGTCAACTCCAAGAAAGACACCAACTAACGTGAAAAACAACAAACAAGAAAGAGCAATCAGAGATTGTAGACCCTTGCTAGGACTTGTTTTGTGTGGTGCATTTTGTGTGGCAGATAAATGGAACGATGTACTCAATGAAAGGTTGTTGATTGCAAATCAAACGTCTAAATCATCTAGTTGTAAATGGGTAAAGGTCAAAGGTCTGAAAAGTTGTAAAGATTGAAAGGTCAGAAAAGGTCGAAAGGGTCTTAAAATGTCTAAAAAGGGTCTGAAGGTGTCTAAAGGAGCTTAAAATGTCTATAAAGGGTCTGAAGGTGTCTAAAGGATCTTAAAATGTCTAAAAAGGGTCTGAAGGTGTCTAAAGGATCTTAAAATGTCTAAAAAGGGTCTGAAGGTGTCTAAAGGATCTTAAAATGTCTAAAAAGGGTCTGAAGGTGTCTAAAGGATCTTAAAATGTCAAAAAGGGTCTGAAGGTGTCTAAAGGATCTTAAAATGTCAAAAAGGGTGTGAAGGTGTCTAAAGGATCTTAAAATGTCTGAAAAGGGTCTGAACGTGTCTAAAGGATCTTAAAATGTCTAAAAAGGGTCTGAAGGTGTCTGAAGGATCTTAAAATGCATCCGAATGGCTTCCTTCCCCCACCCTGAGCATGGCATCCACATATGGAAATTGAACCAAAGAAGGTGTAGATTTTTCACACATTGTGGAAAATCTACACCTTCTTTTCCTTGACAAGTGAAGCCGAATTAGCTGTAGTTCTCAGAATACTTGCGCTTGACATTCCTTCCTGTCGTTGCCATTATCCCAGATCTGTGGGCAATGCAACAAAATTTGTTAATTTTATGTGGATTTCACTGCCAATAACAATAATAATAATAATAATAATAATAATAATAATAAACCTTATAAAACTTATAGTGATGCGTACACAAATTCTTACGGCTCCACAGGTTACAACATAAAATTATAACAATACATATGAACTTGCTGATGTGAAATAGAATACACGTACAATATGAGAGATATAACCTAATCTGCTATCAAAACTTACATTTTACAAAAGAAATTATAAACGAACTACACCACACCTGTAAAACAGCACAGCAGAGCACATGTAGCACAGGATGAACGACACAGCAACCGCTCAGCACAACAGCGGCAGCTACACTGACGCTGAGAGCCTCAGATTCAGGGTTGCGCTACCGGCCATTGTCGTTTCAGGCCGATGTCTTTTCTGACTTGAGATTATGGAACATGTATATTAGAAGTATTGTACCTATTATTATGGTGCATTATATACCATATATATATATATATATATATATATATATATATATATATATATATATATATATATATATATATATATATACTACAAACTTGTGTTTTAATGTAATGTAACTTTTTTTTCACAGATGGTGAAGATGGTGAATACAATGCTTGATCCCTAACCAAATTCTGTTAGAACATATCCTAACCTAGTTATTTTATCATGGTTTGTCTTGGTTTGTCTAATCACATTTCCAAAGAGTGTAGCTTTCCTGAGTGTGACTGGGTAAGGTGGGTACAGAAAGCGATGGGTTTGGGAAACAATATTTAGAAGCAAACACAGAGTTTAGACATTCAGCCTTTTCACGTACGGTATCAGCAGTGCGACCATTAAGGAAGGGGATGGAGGGGGAACATACACCAGAAACAGATGTGATTAGACGCCACCAGGAATTGGAGGAGGGAGAGAGGTTTGAGAGTTCAGACTTGAGATTAGAAAGATGTTGTTTTCTGGCTCTCCTGAGGGTAGATACACACTTGTTACAGAAAGGTTGGTGTATGCATTACTCGACACTCAATCCGACACCACTTTCATACTCAAGGACACTTCTGCTGCATTGGACTGAAAGGGTACCCCGGTGAATTTAATCCTGCCTACAATGTCTGCCAAGGACCACCTGGTACAAAGTCAAAGGATTGACAGCTTGCAGGTTAGAGGCTACAATAGCTCATTGTGGATCTCACTTCCAACGACATACTCTCGTGAGATTATGCCAGCTAATAGGTCTCATATACCAACACCAGAAGTTGTGAGGAAATGGCCACACCTGCATAAAATTGCTGATGAGCTGGTACTGTTCCAAGATGCTGAAGTTGGTCTCCATATTGGTTACAACTGTACCAGGGCTTTAACACCTCAAGGCATATTTCCTCCCACTAACAATGAGCCATGTCGTCAGAAGACGGATCTTGCTTGGGCAATTGTAGGAATTGTGGACCCAAGTGCTCTAGACACTGATGATATTGGAGTGAGTCATCGCATTCTCTCAATATTAGCATTATCAGAGCTACCATTATCTGGAAAGGCATTAGAAAGTGAGTATATAGAGGTCGTACTCTGTTCAAGAACCAAGATGAAAGAAGCTATCAACCCTCATGATGTCACTCAAATAATGGAAATGGATTTCAATGAAAGATGAGGAGAGGAATCATCTTTATCCTGAGAGGACAAAAGATTATTTTCGATAATAAAGAAAGGTGTTCATCTCTCTTATCAGCACTACGAAATGCCATTGCCATTCAGAGAATCTAATCCGAAGGTACGTAACAAATCCAAGTGGCTTACTGGACCAGATTTCTTGTGGAACTCCGAAGTGTCTGCAAGTCTGTTTGATGACACGGAGTTACAACTTGATAATGAAGACCCCGAGGTAAATCGAGCTTTTGTCTCTGTGTCACATGGACACGATTTTTCCAGTGGTGATGATACATTGGAATGTCTGGAATACTTTTTCCAGTCGGCATAGAGCCAAGAGAATAATATCAGGTTGCCTCAGATTTAAATCGAGTCTACAAACACATTCAAACCGCCACGGCGTGGGCCAGAATGAAGGTGAACCGACTGTTTCAACAAGTAATCCTCTTAGGGTTTTGAATTAAAGAAAGTGGAATCAGAGATAAACATGTGGGTACAGAGCACCACAATTGCTGCACAAATTCAGTTTCTTTTAGCAGAGAGTTCGGCACTTACTAATCCCGGAAAGAGGCAGGTGGCTCCAATGTGAAAATGAGCACTTCAGTGAAACGGTACACTGCATTGTTTAGATCCTTTCCTTGATGATAGTGGAGTAATCAGAGTTGGTGGGTGTCTGAAGTGAGCCAATTGTGAGCCTGGTCTGCAACACCAGGTGATCATTCCACAACACCATCACATTACGAGTTTGATCATTCGACATTTCCATGAGCAGGCTGCTCATAAAGGTCGTGGAACAACCATAAATGAGATCCCAACCAGTGGTTTCTGGCTTCTTGGAATGAGCTCCACAGTCTCAAGTTACATTTCAAAATGTGCACTGTGTCGAAGACTGCGAGCTGCAGCCCAATAACAAAAGATGGCTGATTTGCCCCATGGATAGACTGAACCCTGCCCACCATTCACATACTGTGCAATGGATTTATTTGGGCCGTGGTACATCAAAGTCAGACGTTATGGCATCCAGAGCTATTCACATTGAAGCTGTCAACTCTTCGGAGACTGATGCTTTCATCAATGCGTCGTCTTTTTGGCTATTCGAGGCCCAATATGCTAACTTCAATCAGACCAAGGCACTAACTTTGTAGGAGCCAACCACGAACTTGAAAGAGCATTGTCTGAAATGAATCACAACAAAATCAACAAGATTCTTTTGTCAAAGAACTGGGATTATTTCAAATTCAAAATAAACTTTCCTTCAGCTAGTGACAAGGGTGGTGTCTGGGAGCGGCAGATACGATCAATACGGAACATGGTCACTACTCTGATACATCAAGCCGGTAACCAACTTGACGATGGGCTGCTGAGGACGCTGATGTGTGAAGCCGCGGTCATTGTGAACAGTCGTCCCCTTACAGTTGATAACTTGAATGATCCCGCATCACTGGAACACTTGTCACTTGCTTACACTGAAATCCAAAGTGTTAATGCCACCTCCAGATATCTTCCAAGAGGCTCACCTGTACTCCCATAAGTGATGGAGAAGAGTGCAGTACCTGGCAAATCAGTTTTGGACAAGATGGAAGAAGGAATACCTTCAGAGCATAATTTCAAGACAGAAATAGACTGCTCCTCACCGCAACTTACACATTGGAGATGTGGTACTGATGAAATGCAAAAACCTGACATGTAACTACAGGCAGTTAGGCCGAGTTATAGAGACCTACCTTGATGAATACCAGCATGTCCGCAAGGTTAGGCTGACCATTGGTAAGAGATCGCTGAATGTGAAAGGTCTTCCTCTTCATCCCTCTGTCTCACTTGAACGACCGGTACACAAGCTTGTGTTAATCTTTGTAAATGGTCCTTGTACTTAAATTACACTGTGCCTGTTAGAAATTCGAGAAGCTAATTTGAGGAGGTATGTAATATCAGTCTTGACATTTGTCAGTTATTGAGGATTTACCATACCATTAATATTCTGAGCGGATGTTCCGGGCGCAACTCAGAACGGATTCAGATGGGTTCTTGGAAGCCAAAAGCTTAGGCTCTCTGTGAAGCTTCCAGCTGATCCAAGCTTACATCACTCTGCGAAGCTCACATCGTGTTGTGGAGCTTGTACTGTGTTACGAGGTTCATATCGAGCTATGAGGCCATCGGTGTGACGAGGCCCATTCTACGTGTTATCTACATACAAGTGCGACTCGTAAAGGAGGCTTAAAGCGATCAGTATATCTCTCTATGTCGCTAATTGTAATAAAGATTGGAATGTTTTTGTTTTTTTTTTCTCTCGTTTTCATGTAAATGCATTGCATGTCACGTACATTCGTGCCATTTGAGGTCTGTTTCCTGTTCGTTTGATTTATTTCATTTGATTTATCGTGGAACTGTAATGCATTTCTGAAGTATTGTTGTCACAAAACAACGTCATTCTTTTACAGTTTCACGGAGCTTTTCGGAGCTTTCACGGAGCTTTATGAAGCGATTAAAGGACTTTGTCGAAGCTTCTTTGGGAATGAGTAAACGGCCGAAGGCTTCTGTATGATCACTACTCCTTGTGTCTATATCTGTTTACGACATCCAGCAAACCTGCGATACTACAATTACCAAACCCCTAACGGCAGATAAGCGCTTGCTGGAGCTTGCTGCCATTTCCTGGTACTCATTTTGCCAACCTCAGAAGGATGACAGGCTGAGTTAACCCATCTGGTGTTAATTCAACAGTGAAAAAAACAGGGAATCAAACTGAAGAACCGAAGATCTTAAGCCAGCCACCTTAACGGATAGGTTAACACCAGGCTACCCCACTACAATACCTTCTCCTCTGGTGAAGGTAATTAGCTAATACCGGCAGACAGGATGCCCAGTTTCATAAAATAACTAAATGTATCATAAATTTTCAAAAATAATGTATGATAAAATAACTGTAATCGTGGTTACTTTTACTTCTTGTTTCAGAAAAAAACTGAGAGAATGATAAAAAGGTTCAAAGGAGGTGCACGGAAAGCGAGAGAGAAACGAGACGGGTACAATCGAATGTAAGCTGAACTCGCCAAAACATTGAAGATAGACAGTTTCTTCTCTCCCACAAAAGGTGCTTCACACACCAATGCAGGAGGTGATGATGCTGCTGTCCAGCCTCATCCTGCTGCTACTGTCACCATCGCTGCTGCTGCTGTTGGCAATGATACCTGTCCTGAGGAAAAACCTCAGAAGCGAAAGCGAAACACACAGATGGAGGACTACCAATTGCCGTCGATAAAACTATGCACCCACAAACACCCAAGCAATGTCCGAATTGGACAAATTAACACTATTCTTCGGAGTGGGAATTGCTGCTGAAGTCGATTCTGGAGCTTACATTTTGTAATTCAGCTTCGTTTAAGGGATTCTCAAGGTTATTGCATGTGCGGAAAGGAAATAAAGTCACGAGCACTGGCATCTCCGGGTGTTTATAAGCATGGCAATGTACCCAGCAATTTGTAGCTATGGTGAACAGGCATTTGATATTATGAGTGAGGAAAGTGAAAAAAATAAACTTTAATGATAAAGAATTGTTGCGGCCTGTTCCAAGTCAAGGCATGGTTGAGCAGGCCAAAAACATGGTGGCTTCAGACCCCAGTTAGGTAACCCAGGATAGGCCTTAAGACCCACAGAGAGTGAGGTGGTCAAGGAGCACCTAAAAAAGGATATAATTAAATATGCTCGTTAATTATCTTGAAAAGGGATGTTTTAATTAACACAAACGCACAATTTTCACTCTTGCACTTCCTTTGGGTTTTCTTCGGATGCATGCAAAGTTTCAGGCTGATAGGTTTCATGTTTTTAGAATGATGGAGGACACACACTCACACACACACACACACACACACACACACACACAACTATTTTTCAAATAATTATAAAAACAACATCCGAATGAAAATACGAGTCAATTAATAACCTCTAAAGAGATGTCATAATAAGTCCTAAACATACCGCCCAAAATATATATATTTAAAGACAATCATTCATAAATGTTTTATTTTTATGCTTTATGTTGTTTGCCTGTAATTATTGTGCTTTAAATTAACCTAAAATCCCCTCTCTGTTTAAATCACATGATTTGCACAGTCCAGAGAACTATGTTAAGGATTTAACAAAGTATATTTGGGCCAGAAGTTCTCCAAGATGTCTCTTCATGATGTAGAATGACAAATTTGACATTTCATTTTTGTCTTCAAATCTTTTCTATTATATCCTGTATGTAGTCTGGCTTCAAACGTCATTCAAAGTTTATGAAAGAATATACTTATCACAAGTGTAACAATATTTCATTCCGGTAGTATCCATTTTTCTGATTATTTTAAGCTAAGAACTTTACATTCGTTTTATTCTATGATTTTGTCTTTAAATATATTATGGGAGGGGGGGGGGAGTAAGGTAGGTGAACCATAGATAGAATGTACTAAGAATAAATTGGTCCATGTGCATGAGAAGGGTAGAATTATGTTTGGAACAGGGATCTGTCAGACATTACTTGTGTGTGATGTTCACTGAGGACGCAGTGATTGTAAATCATGGGGCAGATTTGGGTAAAGTGTTGTGTAAAACCTCCTGGGCAGATGAGGCCAGGTGGACGACTTGTGGCACCAAGCACAAAAAGACATGAAAAGCACACTGTGCTTTATAAATGGAATAATCATCACAGACTGTTTGGCTAGTACGACTGCAGGCCAGGGCAGTGCAGTGAGCTGTGGAGCCCTGATATGAGTGGAACGGCTTGGAAGGTGGTGCTGGTCACTGGTAGCGGGCAGGCCATGAGGTTACAAGAGCCACGTCCGCACATATGTGCGGCAGATCATCAAGGAGTTGGGCTAGAGTGAGCTTCTAATTCGAGATGAGGAAGATCAAAAGCTGGTTCAAGATCAAGGGTTTGAAGGAAACATGTGCAGATAAACTCTGGTGGCCTCTCAGGGCAGTGGAACTGCCTCCATCTCTTGGCCTCCTCGTCACCATAGCTCCTCAATATCAGCCCTGTACAACACCCGCCTGCACGGGTCGTAGTGGATCAACATCAGCATGCCTGCCTGAAGTCCTCGCCTGCCCCTTTGTTCTGGTTTGAACCAGTATTTTGGTGCTATTAGTAGGGTAGAGGTTATTTGTATAATAAGTATGAGTGCTTCCTTATTTATTATCTTGCCAAAACGAAGTTTTTCCAAGATATGTTAGTCAGCTTGTATGTTGTTTTTTTTTTTTGTCTGTAATCACGTATAAAAAATTCTGCAGAGCACAGTTATCATCGGAAATTTTTGTAACTTCGCATATCAGAGGCCTATAGAGGTTCGTGGAAAAAGCGCTGCGGCCTAACATCTAGTCAAGGCGCCCTAGGCCCTGCGCGCCATCGAACATAAACCTTATAAAATATCAGAATTTTACAAACTTCACAACTACCGAGTGTTGAGCATCCGAAGCAACTGCAAAAACCGAAAACAGAATTTGAATTGACTTTAAAACGAACCCGCAACGTCGATCGAAGCAAAAATCTCAATTCACCACAGGAATTCACGGCATTATTTAAAATTATTTTGTCAAAGTCATAAAACCGTAATATTCAGCCATCCACGAACAATCTTGACATAATCCGACAGCTTAACAAGTCAGGCATGTGATGATAACCATCAATTGGGATGAAAAATCATTTTTAAACCTCATCTTTGTGGAAAAAGTGCCGGGGCCTAGATCTAGCCAAGGCGCTCGCGGCCATACGCGCCAGGCGCCCTCAACTTAAAACATTCATAACTCGACGAATAAAAGCTCAAATTGTACCAAACTTACCTTATTCTTGCGAGCTCACGTTCCCTGTTAGTGGGTGAACAATCCAACGCTTGGCGAATTCTGCTTCGCAATGATATGAGCCGACGTTAGGTCAGGCATGGGAGCATGCGCCAGAGCAGCGCGTTGCTGCGTCCACTTTCCGGCAGTACTCCAGGGGCCTCCGTCTTGTCATCCCCCAGGCAGATGCCAGGCCCATCCCCATCTCCTTGAGATGATGGTCAACCTGCTGCAACCACAAGGCACGTGGTCGGCCCACTGGCCTCCTCCACTCATGAGACTCCCCCGCTGAGAGAATCTGGTGAGCAGGATCAGCGTCAGGAAAACGAGCCACATGCCCATACAGACGCAGCTGGCGCTCACGGACTATGCAGGTAACAAATCTCATCCGAGTCTCTCTCAGCAACCGCTCGTTGGACACAAAATCCGACTAGCGATAGCCAAGGATTCTCCGAAGAGACCTGGTACCAAAGGAATTAAGTCTCCGTCTCAGATCCTTGGTCAGAGTCCAAGTCTCGCATCCATAGAGCAAGACTGGAAGCACCAAAGACCTGAAGACTCGGACTTTCGTCCTCCCGCACAGGAACCGGCAGCGCCACACCCCATGATCCAGTGAATCCATGACTCCCCGGGCCTGACCCAGCCGTCTATTGACCTCTGACTCTCAGCCAGCAGACACATGAATATCACTGCCAGGGTAAGTAAATCTCTCCACGACCTCAACATCCTCACCACAAACAGGCACAGACAGGACAGAAGCATCCAGGATGTCATTGAAAGCCTGGATCTTAGTTTTGACCCAGGAAACCCATAATCCCAGCGGCTCTGTCTCCTCATTCAGCACCTCGAGGGCCCCCAAAAGGATATCTAAAGTTTCCGCAAAGATGACTGCATAATCTGCGAAATCAAGGTCCGAGATCTTGACATTCCCAAACGATGCACCGCAGCTTGATCTTTCCGACATCCTCCCTAGAATCCAATCCATACAAGTGCTGAAAAGTGTGGGGGCCAGTACACACACCTGACGAACTCCAGTAACAACTGGAAATAAGTCAGAGATGGTACCACCACACTTCACAGCACTCTCAGTACCAGAGTGGAGTTCAGACATCAGTTCGATCAGTTTTGGTGGCACCCCACGAAGACCAAGAATCCTTCAGAGGGAATCCCGATTCACTGAATCGAACGCTTTACAGAGATCATTATGATTATATGTGCATTAAATAGTTATATGTGCATTTGGCCGCCACAAGCCAGTTATCCCTGTGGATAACACCTCTTTTTTTTCTGACACCTCTTGCTTAAAACCCAAAAAGTCAAAAGGATCACGAGGCCACGCTTTCACGGTCTGTATTCGTACTGAAAATCAAGATCAAGCGAGCTTTCGCCCTTCTGCTCTACGGGAGGTTTCGGTCCTCCCTGAGCTGGCAGTCAGTCCTGCCACTTGTACACGAAATAGGCCGTTTTCTTGCACTTGCAAGTGGCTCAAATTTATATTGATCAGGGCCAGAAACTGCAGGGTATAAATTCCCATCATCCTCCGACTCGTCCTCGGCAATATCGGAATGAAAACACTCAATTTCATCGCCGCTGAAATCACTCTCCGATTCGCATCTCACCATTGTTCACACGCTGTTTCCGAATGTTCACGAAGTTTTCGGAGAACGTGACGTCATAGCATCTTCGACTTAAAAGTTAACTGTAGCATATTTTGAGTTTCAAATGTAAGAAAATAATTTCCCAACGATTATTAATGTGATTACAACCTTCGAATCACGCGAAGTCATCAGCGACCCAAAACCTGCTCTTTTAGTGATCCAGAACTCTCATTTATATCCTACAAACATGCCAACAATGATTTATTTTTTTATTTTTCCAGACAGAAAGAAGAACCAACCCACAGCTTACATTGTATTGACCTCAGCACACCTGCCGTTTTGCTCTGTCTGAGAGAAAATGGTAGGTATGTTAATGTAGCTGTGTAATCTCTTAGCAGAATTTCTAAAATATTTGTCTATACACTGTGAATAATGGCTGTCTCAATTTTTGGCTGAAATTTACAGGCACATTAAATATCCTATCAACATTTCAACATCACATAATCAGCAGTAACTGCTCTGTCTCTCTCATCACATCAAACAATATGGACTACCCGCAAACTGCTTGCATACACTATTTGAATGGAAGTCAAACTTGCAACTCAACTCGCCCATCAAAAAGTCTCATCTGACTGTTGGTGGAGTATCTCCCTTCTGGAGTGTCCTGATAATGTTGATTCAATCCGTCCGATCTACCTGATATAGCTCTCTAACCAAAGTTGATAACTTGAGAGGACAACACCTGAAGAAGGCAGCTGGCTGTGTAAGTCTGTGCTTTTGTGGGCTCTCAAAATATCATGTTATCCATCCTTATTGGAGTGCTCCATCCTGTCGAATTTGTCCCAACTCCTGGGATTAATTGGGAATTTTATGCCACACAGAGCCTTAAGATACCTGTAAGTATGTACACCACTCTTTTTGCACCTTTTAGCTGCGTACCCTAGTTCCTTCACCACTTACAACAACAAAACACTAAAATCTATTTTCCAATCTTTTTTTTTAGTTTAAACTGACATGTTGTCCTGTACACACATCGTACACAATTGTAAGTAAAGGTACTCAAATGTGTACATGCGATGACTCGTGTTTTCCAGCATTTGATTAAAAAATGAACTCGCACCTTTACATTTCCTCCACCGTCTTGGTTGTGATATCTGTTGAGGTGATTCATCTCGATGTGCAATACCACATATTTATGGACAGTTTTATTTTCACATATTTTGACTCATGCTTGCTTAGTTCCCACAACTGACGAGGGCCTGGTAACACTTAAAAAATGTTTTTTGTTTTTTTAATTTGGAAAAGAATAAATTCCTGGGATTTAATTTTTTTTTTTTCTTTTGAACCTTTTTGAAGTCATAAAATTGGACTTTGATGTGGGTTTTGTATTTTAAAAAATACTTATCATGGATATTTCTGGCTGGCAGGATAGCTTTGACCATAGATGCTCACACATCTCTGAGCTGTCTCGCGTGGGTTCGAATCTTGGCCCAGCTTTTAACTGGTGTCATCCTAGTGTTTGGAATGCAGGGTAATTCATCAATATGTATGCCGTCCATCGGATAGACGTTAAGCAAGAGGACCAACCAGTCTTTCAGCACCGGTTGTTTGTGTACGTTGAAGAACCCATCGTGTCTTTTGTGAAGAGTAGGAAAGTTATCGCCGGCACACTGAACAAATTACAAATTCCTGACCAAACTCTCTTGCCAACATACACTTGGCAAGTGTGGTGAGTATGCCAATGCAAGCTGAGGGAGGCCTTTGTCTTGCAGTGGACTGAACCCCCCCGGTTGAACCCCTTAGACTCCAATTTTATGTCATGAACAAACTTTGGTTCATCTTGGGTGGTGAAGATGGTCAAGTTTCATCAGAATTGCATGTGTAGTTTCTGAGAAGATAGCAAATGCATATTTTGGGGGGCAACCCCTCCTCCCCATAGACGCTCTGAGACCCCTTTTTTTTAATGTTGTGAACAAACTTTGGCACATCACGGATAGTGAAGATAGTCAAGTTTCATCGGAATTGTATGTGTGGTTTTGGAGAAGAAAGGAAATACATATTTTGGGGGGCAACCCCCCTTAAATCCTCATGGAGCCAGATTTTTTTGAATGTCATGAACAAACTTTGGTACATCATGGGTGATGAAGGTTGTCATGAAGTTTCATCAGAATTGCATGTATCGTTTGAGAAGAAAGCAAATACCTCTTTGGGGAGGAAACCCACTCCTCCACTCCCCCCCCCACCCCCCTGTAAACTCCCTCTGTAGATATTTGGTCTGACAAAAAGATGAAAGGCTTTCTTGCAGACACAGCACACATCATGGATCAAGGCAACAGTTCCCTGAGCTTGAAGTCAGTTCTTATTAGCTGTGATAGCTTCACTGTCTCACTCACCGGTGAACGAATTAGTGAGAAGTTCGAATCAATTTGTCATGATTACCTTATCAAAAACAAATTGGATGATATTATCTGCGATAATATATTAATTGGATTATATTACCATTTTTTTCCCACTGTCATTTATTTGACAGAGTACAGGTACCTAAAAAACCATCAAGCTCATATAAACAACCGGCTCATGACTTGTGTCAACCTTTTGAGTAGTAAAAGCTTACACGTAACCAAGGTCTACAATAATGACATTACGACATGACACTTGACTTAGACTTGGCATCAAGGACTTGAAACTTAACTTGAGACTTGGCATCAAGGACTTGAAACTTAACTTGAGACTTGGCTCAGGTGACTTGTACTCTACTCCTCCAAGAGGATTGGAACGAAGTCGTTAAAACTTTCACCCCCCCCCCACTTTCCACCATCTCCCACAAACCCCCATCAATCATTACCGCTACAATACCTACCACCAACCCACATCTCCTTTCACCCTCCAACCCCCTCCACATTTCTCCTTCCACTGGAGAGGGACATCGACACCTCACAGACATGACGGTGGGACACGGCACGGACACAAATGGCATCCGGGAAAAATATGAAATGGGATGATCCCATGACATACAAAACACCTGGTCAGCCTGTGACAGTGGGACAAAGCATTTGTCGTCCATTTTGGCCGCGGTGTCTGAGTCTGCCCATGCTGTCGGGCGATGATGCGTATTTCTGCTTAAGTAATATAAAAACCGATTTATCACTTAATACAAAATCCCTTCCTTATGAACAGTTGATTGAATGAAAAATCAAATCCCACCGAGCTGTAGTAACATGCGGCCAGCGTTTCCTTCTTCAACAAGGAGAAAAGACATAATATAAAATGTCATAGCCCCTGTGGTTTTAGTAATTTTGCTTAATGGAGTTAAAGGGATAGCCCGTATTTACAAGATTTATCTGTACGTGCAGCTAACACGAGTGGTCATGTGACATGGACGATTGCGTATGATTGGGCAGGATTGCATAAGTAACAAAATGGCCGCCAGTCGGCCATGTTGGATCTGATCTTGGGGAAAAAAAAATGGAGTGCATATGTAAGCCATCATTCATTATTTGTGTGCCAAGATTGAACATGAATGGTAAATGCATGTCCGAGAAATGGTTGAGGACGTGTTGAATACCGAGTATTTTTTACAACTGAAATGGCTGCCAATCTACCAGTTGGCCATATTTGATTTAAATCACAAAGAGGAGGGAGGAGGGGTTCCACAATGGTTCCACAATTCCCCCGAGAGCGTTTCCATGACAAATTTTCTCTGCAGTAGTTTATTTGAAAATCCCACAGATCAGTTTAAACATTCTGAGAACCTTTGGAGTCACTGATGACAGTGGAATCAGGATCTCAGTCTGAGCTCGACATGTACTGTTTCTCGATGTAAAGCCACCGTTCAGATCAACATGGCTTCAGGGTGTGACGTCACTGGCGAAATCGAAAATTGACACTCTTGGCCTTTTTTTGAGCACTTTGTGATTGGCAAAAAAAAAATTTAAAAAAAATTTTTTTTTCCCTTCAAATTAGACTATGTGATTAATGATTCTCAATGGTTTCAAGAGAACAAAAAAATTGTGTTTAAGTTGCCTTTTAAGGACGTTATAAAGGACACAAACAACAGGCATGAAGAACTAATGTAATGTGTCAAATAAGATGGTGTAAATAAATAAAAGCTGCATCAACAGCAGTAAAAAAAAATCTGTAATTTTTCTTAATACGACCTTAAAAATCACTATTTGATTTCAAATTAATTACACACTTGAACACTGCATGGGGTAATAATGTGTTCTATGAACTCTGTAGTCTCTTGAGAGTTTGTTTCGTCTATTGTCCATTATGTTCATATAGAAAGCACCACCAACTAGCCTAGCTGTCCAGCAGCGCAAGGCTCAGGTGTGATGTTTTGACGACTGAGGGGTATTCATCTGGGACTGTCAACCGTGCAGCAACTCAAATGAACCAGGTGTTAAGTATCCTCCAAAGGGAGGATGGGAAGGAGGTACACATGACTGCAACATGCAGATAGTGCGACCTGATCCGACGAGATTCATTCACAATTATGAAAAGATAAGAACAAAACATCTGGAATTCGTATTGTGGCAGAAGCCCATAGCAACCGGCGCACACAGATGCAAAAGCAGAAGAGGCAATGTGAAGCCAAAAATGGACTGAAAGGTTGTGCTGTAAATACGAAGAGCTCTGTCCAAAGATGGAAATGTTTTCTTTCCCCAATCGCTCAAACCAAAGGACTAAAAATTTCTGCAATGAGTAAAGCTTCTTCCATGTGCTCAAAGTTACAGGGGCAAACACTTCCATTTCTTTCTGTATGCAGCACGGTACACACACACACACTGATGAATCATTGCCTGTGAAACACGGGGATGAGTTTATAGCTGGGTTAGGACTCAAACCCAGGCTAGACAGCTTTGAGACTAGCACACATACCTCGAGGTCATCCTGCCAGCTTATGTTTCCACTGCCCCTTCATCGTAATGAAATGTCTGCAAAGTTTACTTTCATACATACTTACATTCACAAACACCGGGCAGCAGGGCTTGCGACATTATCGTGTCTTGCTCGTAATATATTCGCCAGTTTTCATCTGAGCCACAGCAACGAGCTTCTATTGGGACCATGCTTTCAAAAGACCTTTTTAAAAACTCGTTTTGAGATCAGGTAGGATGAAACCAACAAACACCAAGACCCAGAACGAAATTTGTTTTTGATGACAAATCGATAAATCAATACAGGGATGTGGACCGATGTGGACCGATGAGAACACAATCCGTTGAGGTGAGTGTTGAGCACGGTATCCAGTGGCTGTAATGTGAAAAAATTTCCTATTTTATTTATCTAAACTTTTGTGCATTCTCTTGTGTTTTTTTAAAAAAAATCGAAATTCGTCTCAAACACTCTTTACAGAAACACTCTATTATTTGTTTAATCATACATGCTCAACTGCAACAATAAAGTGACAAGAGATTGAGTCAATACAAACACTACAGCTAATATGATGCCTGCAGTTTTAACTATTACTGCCCCCTTGTGAGGGTTGGATGCTGTGCCATCTTCATCATCATCATCATCATCATCATCTTCATCATCATCAGAAGATGTCTGGATCTCTAATGGAGAGAGTGACCCCAAACAGGTTCTGGAAATAAATATGGACAGATACCTGGCTACCTGGTGATAATTATTATATACGTAAGACACATATCCCAAAGATTGGAGGACCGAATAAAGCGGCACATTCCATTGGTGATTCATAACAGTCGACATACAGGTCACATACAACAAGCCATACAATGCAAAAACCCAACCCAAATAGTTGGCCAAAATTGCAATTCTGCTATCGGAGAGCATCTGCTGAACAATCGGTTTTCCCCTCAGCACATAATTGATAATCTTTACATTTGCACATAACATACACACAGACACAAAACTCGAAAACATAATGCGTTAAAAAAAAAAAACCCCGACTACGTCAGCGGAGGTATAAAATAGAATGGCATTTGATATAGGACATACCTCCACCAGGCAGAACAATTTACGTTTTGCATCCCAATGATAAGCTGGATCTGAATCTGGACCTGAACCAAAATCGAATCAGCTTGTTCTTGTCACTTAACCAACTCATCCAAAAAGTTTTGTTATAATTCGTCCATAACTTTTTGAAATATAATGCGATATCGACTTTGCCCCCATTTCTCAATAGCGAATAATCACTTAAAAAATTCTCATATCAAGATCCGGATCCAGATCTTCACGGAAATCTAACAATTTCGTCCTTGTCACACACCCAACCTCTCTACCAAATTTCGTATGTTGGTTTGTTTGTTTGTGAGTAGGATATCTCAAAACGTTTCAGACAGATTCAAACAAGAAAGATGTCATGTATAGCACGATACTTGCAAAACACATTAAAAAAAAAACATTTTACCTTAAAAATAATTGGTGGGTGAATTCAATAATCAAATATGCAAATCCTCTTCAAATTTCAAGTGAATCGGATGAAAATTGAGGATTTCAGAAATCTCACCCAAGTTGTTGACCTTTGGCCTGTGTTGATATTTTGGACTGTAGTGACCTCAAAAATAATTGGTGGTTGAATTAATTCACCAAATATGCAACTCCTCTTCAAATTTTAAGTCAGTCAGATGAAAATTGACAATTTTAGAAATTCGGCCTATGGTGACCTTTTGGCCTATGTGATGGCCTTAAAAATAATTGGTGGTTGAATTCAGTGACCTCATATGCAAACACTGTTCAAATTTCTAGTCAATCGGATGAAATTTGAGGATTTTAGAAATTTGATAATTTTGTTGACCTTTGGCCTATGTTGACGTTTTGACCTCAAAAACAATAGGCTTCTTGCTTATGATGAACGCAACCATGTGGTGAAGTTTCGTGAAGATCAGTTTAAAATTGTGACCTGGAGGCGACAAACATAAAAATAAACCAACGTATCTTGCCAAAAGGTGACCACGTGTGACTTCTTTAAGGTCACACCGAGGTGAACAGAGCTGCTATCCACCAGGAGCGACTCCTTGAGGAATATCTGCCTACGAGAGATTCCGATGAGAATCGTTCTACAGAGTAACCATGAAAAATATGCTTTTTCCTCATAACGTCACCAAATGACATCATAATGTCTCAAGCTTGACATATCTAGAAAGCACTCATCGAGGTGTTCAATTTGAGGTACGACACGATATGGTTCCTAAAACTTGAAAATTTGACCTTGGGGTCAAATATGTTGAACTGAGGCGCTAACCATGAAGGTCAAGGCCAATCGCCACCAAAAATTAATCAGCTGAGCGCCAGACCATGAACTATATTCCCATGAAGTTTGAAGACGATCCGATCAAAATTACTCAAAAAAATAAGGGTTTCGTCGACTCCTCTGATTTGCGACAAAGTGACCTTGACCTTTGACCTTGACCTTCAAAATTTTGTGCACTGAAAGGGACCTCTATAGGCCTCTGATATGCGAAGTTACAAAAATTTCCAATGATAACTGTGCTCTGCAGAATTTTTTATACATGATTACAGACAAACAAACAAACAAACAAAAAAAACATACAAGCTGACTAACATATCTTGCAAAAACTTCGTTTTGGCAAGATAACAAACAGACAGACAGATAGAATAACGCACGCAACCAATCAATATACCTCAAAAATCTTCGATTTTCTCAAGTGAACGTGTCATGCATGGCATGATACTTGCGAAATCCATAAAACAAATTGGACCTTCAAAATTATTTGGTGATTGAATTAAATGACCAAATATGCAAATACTTTTCAAAGTTCAAGCAATCAGATGAAAATTGACAATATAAATATGGCCTATGTCGACTTTTTTTTTTTTTACATACGTTGACCTCAGAAATACTTGTTCATTGAATTCAGTGACCTGATATCCAAATCCTCTTCAAATTTCAAGTCAATGTGATGAAAATCGAAGATTTTAGAAATTCCACCGAAGTTGTTGACCTTTGGCCTGTGTTGAACTCAAAATAATTGGTGTTTGAATTCAGTGATCAAATATGCTACTCCGCTTCAAATTTTAAGTCAATAAAATGAAAATTGCCAATTTTAGAAATCTGGCCGATGTGGACCTTTTGGCCTATTTTGACCTCAAAATATTTGGTGGTTGAATTCAGTGACCTGATATGGAAATCCTCTTCAAATTTCAAGTCAATCAAATGAAAATTGAGGATTTTAGAAATATGACAAAGTTCTCGACCTTTGGCCTATATGTTGACCTTTTCACCTCAAAACCAATATGCTTCTTGCTTATGACCAACTCCAGCATTCCATGAAGATCGGTTTAAAACTGCGGCACGTAGGCGATAGACAAACAGACAACCGAAGAAACAGACAGAATAATGCACACAACCAACGACTATACTTGAAAAATCGCCGATTTTCGCAAGGAAGAAACAGACACAGGGGAGAAAACAACCTCCATCCACCTTCGGTGGTGGAGGTAAAAAATAGAAAGTAGAATTTGACGCGAATGCGCCAACATTAGATGTCAACCCACTGTTACATTTGATCTCATTTCATGGTCACGTGAAAATATTGAAGGTCCCTTGAGAGAGAGAAAAGACAAATAAGTATAAGTAGACAGAGTCAAATTTAGAAGACAAATGAACAATGGAAGCATTTCACGTTAATGGTGGGCACTCATTCTTGTGAGATGTATTTTGGTATGCTGAATCCGAATCAAGTGTTTGGCAGACTCCATTCTGAGTTTTAACCCTCGAATGGCCGACTCAAAATAACGTCCGCTTTTCAGCACATTCACTTGACTCATGTAGTGGAGTTTTGATAATGTCAATAAAAATCGACCACAAAACATTATCAATACAATCTACAGCATTGACCATAAATACGTTGTGAAATGTCTATCAGGAGCTAAAACATGGAGCGGGTTTACAGATGTGCTGAAATTCTGGCGATTTGACTTATCGGGCTGCAGTTCAACCAAACTATTTCATGTTTTGTGAATTTGTTTGCCGACACGAGTCAGTCCAAAGTGTGTATCTTGTTTGAAGATTCCATCTTGCTACAGAAAGTAACAATTTTTTTTTTTTTATCTGGAGTCCCAAAACATGGGGTATCTGGGGTCTGGGGATTCATGATTTTGCCCATTATATTTTGGCATTTTTACCAGACAGTACTGAGCAATGTTTGTGTATGAGCATCCAAACTCGAGAATCATTCTTTTATTTATCTTTTATCCAAGTCCACCAACTTTTGTCATTCTCTTTGTCGTTTACATAGCACTCTCTACTGCTCACAGAGGACGTCCCATGGAATGACCTTTTCTAACATTTGCTGTGCACTCTCCTCTCATTTTCATGTGTACTGTATTCAGATAATCCGAAAGCGAGACTGCTGACAGATTTACTCTGCCTTTCACCAATATCTTTACATTTCAATGAGCAAACCAAGCAGGAAGGTCTCAACTAATGTTTATGTACCTACTTTATTTTGTAATCACACTTTTTCATCATCCTCTGGTGGTTTAGTACAAATATATATATATATATATATATAAATTTTTTTTTAACGTATACACGTAAGAGGAATTTTTGAGGTCACGTGTCTCGTCCCCTCTGTGAAGCACCATGTCGCATCAGTCTGCCACCCCTCATGTATGTCTAATACTGTGCAGAGGGGAAGAGGGAAATTCTGCTAGTTTTGCTTACGTAATAAATGACTGAAAGTTTTTCAAAGAAAATAAATAAAATTTTACTTTCAACCTTTAAAAGTCATGCGAATAAATTATTGAAAAATCAGCTCCTTTTTTGTTTGTATCCTTTTCTCACCTCTGTTTCAAGTAGAGCGAACTGCTTTGTGATGCTTTAAAAGGCAGTGTATAATCAAAACTACTGTTTGATGGGGGGATCTATTGCTGTTATACGAATAAAATGGAAATATTGAAAAACTACATGGGCACTCTTCGACGTCACAACGTCGCCACATGTGCCTCCGCCCACATTATTACATCATTACACATACTTGTACCAAGTTTGATTTAAATCCCTGAACTCAGATTCCAAATATTTAAATAATTCTGGCGACCAGACCATGCATCTGATCAGGTTGAAAGTTAAAACATATATTCCCGATGGCTACAAGATCATAATTTTGAAGTTTCACATCGATTGATGAAGTGGTTCAAGAAAATTTTTTCAAGATTTTCGTTCAATCCAATATGGCTGCCAGCTCGTGTGACCGATTAATTATTTGTGAACAACATGGTATCCCCCAATGCTTGGGGAATATGTGGGTGAAGTTTCCCCTCAATCTGTCAAGCCGTTCTGGAGAAGAAGATTTTTAGAGGGTTGAGGGTAAATTCAATATGGCTGCCAAAACATGTGACCTATGACATGTGTGTGAACTTTCTGTTCCTCATGGATAGGCGATCACACATGTAAAGTTTCGCCTCAATCTGTTCAGCAATTTCGGAGAAGGTTTTTATGGTTAAAAAGAAAGGCTGCCGAACCACTTGACCGATGACGTCATCAATTTTCCCCCCATTCAATTTATCCCGAGGTGACCCTCATAAATGTTCATACTGATCGGATAAAGCATTCGACGTATGCAATTATGACGTCATAACGAAGCCACCTATGATATCAGCAAAAAATCACACTTGTTTTCCTTGGCGAGTACTTGACATGTGCCAAGTTTCAATTTTTTCCACAGAGCGGTTTTGGAGATACAGGGGTCCAATTTTTTTTTCCCTTTTCCCAACATGGCTGCCACTTCACGTGACCTATGACGTTATAATTATCATTAAAACATTCTACATGAGTGTTTTCCTCTACACCTCTGGTGAAAACCAGTCACACCACACCTCAACGTCGCTGCTGTTGCTGTTGGCAATGATACCTGTCCTGAGGCAAAACGTCAGAACCGAAAGCAAAACACACAGATGGAGGACTACGTCCTTCATGATGTTCCTGGACCAACTGAAGACAGCGCCGTTCAAATACCCGCAGATCACTTTCAAGTTGATTCCTTTTTTCCTATTCCAGACAGGCTGGTGGCAGCCCTTACAAACTGGTGTGCTGCATATTCAGACATCCGTGGGAAGTTTGGCTTCCTGCGGCGGCTCACAACTCCAATGGTGGGAGAAATTGACATATTCGCAAAAGTATTGGTAGAAACATACACTGCAGAAATTGAGCCTGATCTTTCCGGTGAGCTGAACTTCCTGACTTCAGTTTTACGATGTGGTTCCGGGTGTGGAACTGCCACTCTCACCAACAAACAAAAAGAAGCTCCAGAGCTGTGGATGTACCTTGTAGTTATGGGGAATGTCTCCCTTTGCAATTCGATCCCCAAATGTCGTCAACATGATGTCCTTCCTTTCGCTGATAACGGCAAACTGTAGCGGCGAACGGTTATTCAGCATCCTCAAGCGTGTCAAAAACTATCTGCGTTCAACCGTGGGAGAGCAACGAACGTCAAGCCTCTCGCTTCTCAGCATTGAACGCGGAATGCTGGACTCGCTGCCAATGGACAAAATTATATCTATATCTAACTTTGCATTGTTGAAAGCTCACAGAAAGCCATTTTATGTTGTGATTTGTATGGAATGTTGTGATTTGTATGGAATGTACATCCTTTATGTATACCCCCCCCCCACTTAGTGTGGGGATGTACGCACCACTTGGTGCTATTTTTATTAATATTCTATTACAGTGTTTGTCTTATTGTCCATTATATATTGTTTCAGTATTATTCTTACTTCACAGTAATGAGTTGTGTTTGAGAGTTTTTTGATGTTTTGTTTTTTTATAAGTCAGATGGATCATGATTGTATTTCAGTTTAATATTATTTATATGTGAGCAGGTAATCAATGAAATGAGGAGATTTTTAAAATACGTATTTTATTAATATAACTCCTCCAACTCTAAATCTAAAAGAGAGAGAGAGAGAGAGAGAGAGAGAGAGAGAGAGAGAGAGAGAGAGAGAGAGAGAGAGAGAGAGAGAGAGAGAGAGAGAGAGAGAGAGAGAGAGAGAGAGAGAGAGAGAGAGAGAGAGAGAGAGAGAGAGAGAGAGAGAGAGAGAGAGAGAGAGAGAGAGAGAGAGAGAGAGAGAGAGAGAGAGAGAGAGAGAGAGAGAGAGAGAGAGACACACATAGAGAGACACAGAGACACAGAGACAGAGAGACAGAGACAGAGACAGAGACAGAGAGAGAGAGAGAGAGAGAGAGAGAGAGAGAGAGAGAGAGAGAGAGAGAGAGACAGAGAGAGAGAGAGAGAGAGAGAGACAGAGAGAGACAGAGAGAGAGACAGAGACAGAGACAGAGACAGAGACAGAGACAGAGACAGAGACAGAGACAGAGACAGAGACAGAGACAGAGACAGAGACAGAGACAGAGACAGAGACAGAGACAGAGAGAGAGAGAGAGAGAGAGAGAGGGAGAGAGAGAGAGAGAGAGAGAGAGAGAGAGAGAGAGAGAGAGAGAGAGAGAGAGAGAGAGAGAGAGAGAGAGAGAGAGAGAGAGAGAGAGAGAGAGAGAGAGAGAGAGAGAGAGAGAGAGAGAGAGAGAGAGAGAGAGAGAGAGAGAGAGAGAGAGAGAGACAGAGAGAGAGAGAGAGAGAGAGACAGAGAGAGACAGAGAGAGAGAGAGAGAGAGAGAGAGAGACAGAGAGAGACACACACAGAGAGAGAGAGAGAGACAGAGAGAGACAGAGAGAGACACACACAGAGAGAGAGAGACAGAGAGAGAGACAGAGAGAGACACACACAGAGAGAGAGACAGAGAGAGAGACAGAGAGAGAGAACACAGAGAGAAAGACACAGAGACAGACAGAGTCTTTGCTCAACCTCAGCCAACCTGTGCTCTGGGGGTGGCACTCGTGTTGAGACCGGCCCGAAAATATGCTTTGCCCCTGGGCCTGGCACAGCTTAATCAGGCACTGGTTCTGAAGGATGAGTGATGTCACTGCAAAGGGTGTCGTCATCAGCAAATCGATAAAAGGGATTTGCCAGAATCAGAGATCATTTATGAAGATCCGGAATAGGAGTGGGCCCAAAACACTGCCTTGGGGAACTGCAGCTTTAACAGGGACAGGAGATGAAAGGATTCCATTGAGAGCCACATGTTGGCTCGGAGAGTAGAGAAAGTCAGTAAGCCATGTGTGGAGTTGGCCTTGGATGTCCTCAGTAACCAGTTTGGAGAGCAGGGAAGGATGCCAGACTGTATCATAAGGTCGAGATATGTCCAGAGAGACGGCCCTGATCTCATGTCTGACATTGAGGGCGTCCATCCATTGTTGGGTGACTAGAAGCAGAACGTCCAAGTTGGAGTGACCTGTTCTGAATGCAATTTGGTAATCTAAGATGTTGTTGGAGTAAAGGAAGGATTTCATATCAACTGCGATGATGGATTTAATGACTTTGCTTCATGATTGAAAGTAAGCTAAGAGGTTTGTAGTTAAGGAGATCAGTTTTTGCACATTTTTATGTAATGCTATGCGGAGATGTTAGCTGATTTCCAAGCAGAGAGAAGATTGCCTCGGGCAAAATATGTGGTGAAAAGGGCAGAGAGAGGATGTGGAAGAGCAGTGAAGCAGGTTTTTAGGACACAGGACATGTGAGCTGATGCCATCCGGTCCAGTGGCAGAGTCAGAGTCGAGGGGATGACAGAAACGTATCCACCTTCTCAGGTGAAAAAGACAGAGTCCTGGAGGAGTTGGGTATGTTCGGGCAGGATGGGTACAGAGAGGAAGGGGTTGGTGACACAAGATTTGAAAGCAAACAATTGAGACATTTGGCCTTCTCATGAGCGGAGACGCCTGTGGAGCCATTTGACAAGAGGGGATGGATGGAAGGGCAGCATACACCATACACCATACACCATACACACAGACAGACTTTACAAGGCATTACCAGGTTTTATCGGATGGAGACGGGTTTGAAAGCTCATTCTTACGGTTGGACAGAGGTTGTTTTCTGGCTCTCCTGAGAGTGGACACACTCTTGACATGCAGACTTTTTGGAATCCACCGAGATTTCCTTTGGTCGGGTTTGCCTTCTCAGAATAGAAGGCAAGTTGTGTCAGAGCAACCGCCTCACCCCAGGATTCAGTGTATCATGGCCGTGAAGGCGGGAAGGATAACTGACCACGAGAGTGTTGTAGCTCCAAAGTAAACCCAGCTCCTCCTGCAATCATAATAAATAAATAAAAACTGAGAGTAATATAAGGATGCACCAGTATCAGCATTCCATTCAGCAATCCTTTACAGAAATCTCCTGATTTATCAGATCTAACAACATGCTCTTTGAAAAGTGCCATGGCATCTTGAGAAATATGTATGAATATTATATCAAAGATGTCGGATGAGTCATGCAAGTTCTGTTTACCTCTCTCATTTATTCTTTCAAGTTTATCTGTCGATTACCAGTCGGAAACATAATGAGGGAGACTTTCAGCCATTAAAATAATTTTACAATAAAATAGTCTTGGTGTTCAATTGGCATTTAGTTTAAAATGGTTAAACTGAGAAAGGTCCTCCTGAGTCAGGGTAAGGAGGGGATGAGAAGAGGTGGAGAGGTTATGCTGCTGATGCAGTGTCTCCTCCATGACTGGCAGGAATTTAGAATTTGGCCAGGGTACCAGCACACAATGGCCAAGGAATCATTAACGTCCACGAGTGACTTGTAGCAGAGGGGACAGCTGGCCTAACATCCTTTCAAAGGGAGCACATACCCATTGATAAGGAGCCCATTTGGTCTTTCGTATGAAGCACCAAAATGAGGGTTTATTGAATTCAGACCAGGCAGTTCAAAAGTAATGGATACGACCTCTGAGCAATCCTCATAGACCCTTCTCTGCACAGATCTAACCATGTGACTAATGGCAACTGCTTTGCAGTGTAAGATGTATTTTAAAACATGCCTTTGTCATCTCTAAACTTCACTAACAGATCTGATATCTATTTTATACTTAAATCCCAAATTCACCATTAAATAGACTATTTTAACATCCACAATCTTTGTGATTGCAACTTCTATCTCTGCCATTATAATTTGTGTGGAAGTAGGTCAAACCCACGCCTACACTTGTGCAAAATAACCCACAAAAACCTTGTGATCTTAACGCTCAAAAAGGCAAACAGGACGGCCAGCTTTGGTTCCCACGGGTCGGACAGCGTTGCTCCGCGATGCAACCCTGCCCCTGCTGGCACCGAATGTCCAATGTTGGGGGTTTTTTTGCCGGATTTGATTCTGGAAGGGAATAAATTAAACAAATTAAATGATCAGACAGAACAGCTGTGAGCTCAACAACAGCATGGAGGTCTCCCATCCAAGTACACTCAACAAAAAGGTAAAATTTAAATATACGACAAAACCAAATCCTAAAATGGAAGAAATCAGCAATGTGGTTCGAAGTGGCATTGAAACCATGATTGGCAGGAATATAATTGTCCCCTGTGAAAGGCTCGTGACAACCAAGTGACATCAATCATCGAGCGTTTATTCGCTGTGCAACATTTCAGATCAGAAATAATTGTCTGCACACTTTCAAACGGTTTTGAACACTGCTTGGCAATGCCTAAAACAGGACAATGAAAAGAACAGGAGCTTGGCACAGTGCTTGGAAAGCTTGAGCAAGGCTCAGGATGAGTCATAATGTCATTTAAAGGATGTGGGCACAATACCGGCAATTGAACTGCATTCCGACAAATACATGGTAGAGGTTTGGCAAGGTCAACTGCCCACTGGATGATCAATACCTAATGATGAATGGCTGAAATCATGGGTTTGCATGTGGTCCTGCCCTGTGATAGACCCTCATGAATGACTGCTTCTGGTGTGTGAATGGTCACCCTGACTGCAAGAAACAATCAATGAAGTCACTTGTTGCTGTGTTTCCATTAGCCATAGTGTATCATAGGCTGTGGTTTCACTGGGCACATGATCATGCCTCTGACACACCCTTCAGTAAGCAGCTGCACACAACATTCTACAATATGCGAGGGTGGTTGCATTAGCATACAGTGTTCCAAAAGTACCTGGACAACTTTGGTTGTTAATATGTTTAGTACCACAAATGATACAATGATACCCTTTGGTTTATATGATACAGAAACTGAAAAAGTTTGTATTTTCACATCTGGTTGATTAATGTAAAGTAAAATGGAGACTCCACAGGAGAAAGCTCAGTGCGTCGAAAGGTTCATCGAGACGAGATCCGACACGCAAGTTCAGCATAATTTCCTTACAAGGTATGGAAGGAATCCGCTATCATGGACTAGTATCACAGAGTGGTACAAGAGGTTTAATGAGACTGGAAGTTGTCAGAAACAGAAAAGTACCCTGGTCGTTCAAGCACGAGTGCAGCAGATGTTGAACGAGTGCGTGAATCATTTCAACAACATCCCAGAAAATCAATTTGACGTGAATCCAGAGAACTGGGACTACCAACCACCATTGTACACAGGATGTTGCATAAAATACTGAAGCTTTATGTTTATAATGTGCAGATTCTGCAGGAACTCAAACCAAATGACGGACCCAAAAGCAAGGCGTTTGCCTTGTAAATGCTCAGTCATGGAGGATGACGAAGATTACCTGAAAAGGGTCATGTCCAGATGAAGCTTGCTTTCATGCATCAGGGATGGTCAACCGGCACAATATGAGGATCTGGGGCTCCAAAAACCCACACGTGGTCATTGAACACTTACACAATAGTCCAAAGGTCAATGTGTGGTGTGGCCTTCTCTAGGACCAGATTTGAGTGAACAAATTAAACAAATTTAATTGGTTCCCATTGGTGGGACAAAGTTTTTAACGTGTGGCTAATGTGTGGCTTGATTCAGGACTCCCATCTTGGACATAGAGCGACTTGAATATGTCCAAACCATAAAGCTCCTTCTGGACTCCCCGATATTAGATGGGTCCGCTTTTCATTGCAGAGGATTATGACCTCAACAATTTACATCAACATGTTGGAAGGATTTGTCTTCCCACAGATTGAAGACCTGCAACCCGATATCATTTTTCAACAGGACGGCACTCTGCCAAAATAGGCCTTAGTCGTTCGAACCGTCCAGAAAGATAAATTTCCAGGTCGCTGGATTAGTCATGACGGTCCAACTGCTTGTTCCCCATGATTATCAGACAACCCCCACCCCCCTTGATGTTTTTTCTGTCGGGGTTTGTCAGAGATGTCTACAACACCAATGTGGCAAACCTGCAGAATCTTCGGTTCTCGGATCACAGCTGCGTGCGCACTCGTGTACGCAAACATGTAAAGCTGAACATGGCAAGAACTCGTGTACCGCCTTGATGTCCTGCGTGCGACAAATGGAGCTCACATTGAAGTGTATTGATGGTGTTCACAAAACTTTATCCGTTTCTGTTTCATATAAACAAAGGGTATCGTTGTATCACTTGTGGTTCTGAATATATTAACAACCAAAGTTGTCCGGGCCTTTTTTGGAACACCCTGTAGTTAAGTGGGACACCTGTTGCGATGCTTGCACTGGTCATTGTTTCTCACTGGTATTGTGATTGGTTAGCAATTATACAGATTAGATCCTTGTTATATGCAGTGGCCTGCAAAAGTATTCACCCCGACCAATAATGCGACCTTCAGATGAATTACGGATTATGTGGAAACAAATTTTCCAAATGAGCTTTTTAAAAATTGATAACTGAAGAGATCAAACTAAACACTGTTATAGTTGAAGGAGGTTACATGTCAGGAATACCCGAAAAAAATCATGTTCAAATCAAAATTCACTGGTTGTAAAGGTATTCAGTCCCTCAGGTCAGCATTTGGTGGAAGCACTTTTTGCAGCAATGACCGCTATGAGTCGTTTGGGGTAGATCTCGACCAGCTTCACACAGTGAGATGGTGAAATCTTTGTCCATTCTTCACGTAAAAATTGGTCTCATTCTGCCATGTTTGATGGGGATCGTCGATGGACAGCAATCTTCAAGTCTCGCCATAAATGTTCAATTGGGTTCAAGTCAGGACTTTAACTGGGTCACTCAAGAGCATTTATTTTCTTATTATTCAGCCACTCTAGTGTTTGCTTTGTGCTTTGGATCGTTGTCCTGCTTAAATGTGAATCTCCAACCTAGTTTCAGATTCATGGCTGTTTCAAGCAGGTTTTCATCAAGGATTTTCCTGAACTCTGCACCCTCCTTTGTCCCTTCTATCCCAACAAGCTTGCCAGTCTCTGTTGATGAAAAACAGTCCCATAACATGATGTCGCCTCCACCATGCTTGACAGTCGGGATGGTGTTGACTAGGTGATGTGCAGTGTTTGGCTTGCACCAGACATGACGCTTCAAATTTAGACTAAAAAGTTCAATTTTTGTCTCGTCTGACCAAAAAACCTTTTCTCCACATGCCTGCAGTATCATGCAAATGCTTTCTCGTAAACTCGACACGAGCTTTTAGATGTATATTTTTCAGTAATCGATTCCTTCTTGCCACCTGTCCATGCAGGCTAGCTTTGTGGAGGGAACGGGAGATTCTTGATTGATGAACACTGACCCCTATCTCAGATATAGAGTGTTGCAGATCTTTCAAAGTTATTTTTGGATTTGCAGTGACATCCCAACCAGTTTCCTGCTTGCCTGACTGCTGAGTTTGGATGGGCAACCTGATCTGAGTGGAGTCTGGGTAGTATGATATGTCTTCCACATATTAATGACTAGCAGGGGTGCTTAGCGTTGCCGGACACCACCATGTCCTTCCTCTCCCAATCCCTCATCCCACCCCCCGCCTCTCCCTCCAGACTTCCAGTCCCCCTGCTGCCCCTGATAAGTGGAAGTTGGCTTTGGAGATTCTCACCCTGGAGACGTGCACAGTGCAAAAATGCAAGTTATCTCCACAGCTGACTTTTAATACCCTCTGCCACCACCACTGGGTAGTGCTACACAATACACATTTACATGGAGTATTATTTTTTTTCGTCAACCTTCTCTTCAGAAGCCCCATGACTACAGATGAAACTATGTAGCAAATATTCACGAGGTCAAACATGGTCCACGCGCCAAGTTTGGTGGGGATTGGCCCAGTAGTTTTGACATTTATTGTGTGTATTTTGACATACACACAGACAGACAGAAAATGACATTTATTTATTCGATGGATTTCACCTTACTCAAAGGGAAAATGAGTGACCTTTAAATGTTCTTATAACCCTCTCCTGAATGTTGTTTCTCCACCACTTTATGTCTGACTTCTTTGGAAAGCTCCTTGGTCTTCATGTTTGCCTTGTTGGTTAACCAAGTGAGTTTCACCTTTAAGCTCCTCAGATAAATGGGAAAGCTTAATTTTTAAGTCAAACCACTGATTACATACAGGTGAAACCTATTACACTTATTGTATAACCTTTCAAACAAATAATTTGCTCCTGAAGTTATTTACAATTAATTAGGAAAAGGGTTTGAATACTTATGCAACTGAGAATCATCTGATTTTCTCTGTTAATCAAAGTTCTTTACATTTTTATCTGAATTTTTTTTAAATCTTTATCACTTTAGAGTAGTTTATGAAGACTCAAAATATTAAGTTTGATGTGAAAGCATCATGAAATAAGCTCAAGTGGCATCAAAATGTTAAAATTTTGGAGGGGGGGGGCGAATACCTTTGCATGCCAGTGTAAAACGATTGTATTCACCCTTTAGCCAGTATTATCAGTCCTGAAGAACAACACTCTCTCCAACAATAACTTGGAGAGGAAGATCATTGCCCATATGGATTGGCCAGCTTGCTCATCCATCTTGAATGTTGAACTTGATTCAGGTTACATTCTAATGTCAGGTACAGCCACAGAGCCTGTTTCAATTAAGAGTTTCTCTTTGACAGGAATAACTGTACCAGGATTTCTTCCAGTTGCTCGTCTGCAGGATTCAAACAGATGATCAGGCATTTATGAAGGCCAGAGGTGGACACCACATAGTGAGCCCTGAACAACAAAGTAAAACTGGTTAAACATGTGGAGATGGCGAGAGTTACATCCCCAGGGATGGGCAAAAACACTTCTTCCTGGTATTGCGAGGAATATGGCTTTTATGACTGTCTTTTCCACCTGAGAATGTGGAGAAGTTTTCGGCACATCCACGACTGATTCTGCAGCTGGACCGGATGATCTCAGCTCATGTGTCCTAAAAAGCTGCTACGCTGCTCTTGCACATCCTCTTTCTGCTCTGTTCACCCTATCATTTGTCCTAGGTCATCTTTCATCTGATTCAAAAACCACCAACATCACTGCATAACATAAAAAGGTGCAAAAACCGATCCCGTTAATTACATACCGATTAGCTTACTTCCTATCATCAGCAAGGTCATGGAATCCATCATCGCAGGTGAGATAAAATCTTTCCTTTTCTCAAACAACCTCATCTCAGATCATCAATTCGGATTCAGACCAAGTCACTCCCCCTGGACATGCTGCTTCTACTCTCCAAACAATGGATGGATATGAGATCGGGGCCATCTCTCGAGACATACCTCGAGCTTTCAATACAGTTTAGCATCCTGCCTTGCTCTCCAAACTCTCTACTCAAGGCATCAAAGGACGACTCCACACATGGTTCACGGACTTCCTCTACTCTCCTCGTCTGTGTGTTTGAGGGAATTCTGAAGAGTTGTGGAGTGCCTTCAAGACCAACATCCTTGATGTTGCCGGTGGACATCTTGGAACACATTGTCAGGCGAAGAAGAACTTTGTCTCTCAAGGGACACTGGTTACCATTGACCAGTCACAGAGTCAGGCTTAATGGTAGAGCTGAGCTGTTCCGGGAGTTGAGGTGTACAACTGTACATGCGCTGAGGGTGGACAAGAAGGCCTATGTGCGAGGAATCTGTGAAGGAAGGAGCATCACCTGTGGTCAAGTGATTCTCGTCCTCCTTAGAGTAATTTGTGCATTGCGTTCCTCTAAACCTGTCCCATGGTGTACTGTAGTTAGAGCGGAGTGCGGTTGGCTCTTGACAGAGCAGTCTGAAGTGAAGGTCCGCTGGACCAGGTACTTTGAGTGGCTGTACCAAGCTAACCCACCAGCTCTTGAGTTGGATGTCAGTGGTCGAACTATTCTGCTTGCTGACCCTCCAATCAACTGTGAACCACCATTGCTCGTGGAAACACAGGCTGTGGTGAACCAGTTGAAAGGGGGTAAAGCTCCTGGGATCTGTGGCATCCATACTGAACTTCTCAAGGATGATGTTAATACTATACGCATGTCGTTGCATGCAGTTCAGTGCTCTGTTTGGAGCACAGGCATCATCCCAAATGACTGGAAGAGGGGCCTTGTGGTCCCTCTCTGGAAAGGGAAGGGTGATTGCCAGGACTGCAACAACGACCGAGGGGTGACGTTGCTCTCAGTGCTGGTCAAGGTCTTTGTTCGGATAATTTTTGAAAGGGTTCGCCACGATCTGCTTGAGTTACAGTGCCCAGAGCAGTCAGGCTACACACCAAATAACTCAACGATTGACAATACCCTCATGGGTGTGTACTGGCCCCCACACATTTCAGTGTTTGTATGGACTGGATTCTGGGAAGGATGTCAGAGAAATCGAGCTGCGATTTATCGTTTGGGGATGTCAAGATATCTGACTTGGATTTCACAGATGATGCAGTCTGCAGCAGTCTTAATTAGAGAATTTGCAGCAGATTGATCGGCATCCTTGCAGTTTTCCTTGCAGAGATACTCGACTTCCTAAGGGGGACCGTCCAGACGCTGAAAGAGGAGTCAGAGCCGCTGGGATTACGGGTTTCCTGGGACAAAACTAAGATCCAGGCTTTCAATGACACCTTGAATGCTGCTTTCTTGTCTGTTCCTATTTGTGGTGAGGATGTCAACGTCACCGAGAGATTCATTTACCTTCGCAGTGATATTCATGTCTCCACATGTTGTGAGCCAGAGGTCGATAGACGTCTGGGTCGGTCCTGGGGAGTCATGAATTCGCTGGATCATGGGGCATGGCGCTGTCGGTACCTGTGCAGGAGGACAAAAGTCCGAGTCCTTAAGTCCTTGGTCTTTCCAGTCTTGCTCTACGGATGTGGGATTTGCGCTCTCACCAAAAATCTGACACGGAGACTTACTCCTTCGGTACCAGGTTTCTTCGGAGAATCCTTGGCTATCGCTGGTCAGACTTTGTGTCCAACGAGCATTTGCTGAGAGTGACTCAGATGACATTTGGGCTGACCACGTCAGCCAATGGGCTGACCACGTGCCTCATGGTTTCAGCAGGTTGATCGGAATCTGAAGGAGATGGGGATGGGCCAGGTATCTGCCTGGTGGATGGCCAGACGGAGGCCCCTGAAGTACCGGCGGAAAGTGGACACAGCGACGCCTATTCTTCAAAAGTTTTTTTGCCAGAGGAGATCTTCACTATATTCGCTCAGTCAATGGTATCGAGAATACAAGAAGATAACCTACATAGTTAAACAAAATGAATTTTGAGCACCCTCAATGGTGAACGGGTCAAAAGAGAATCGAGAGAAATGGCACGGGTGAAACAAGTGTCTCTTCTGTCAAGGGTAGCAACTTATCCCGGCGATGGGAGGCAATCATTTTAGAAAAGCGTTGTCGTAAAGAAAAAACGGTGGAAGTACGATTTTGTGACTTGTGCTCTGATGCCAAAAAAAAAAACTCGATTGTGTAGACATGATGGATAATTAAGCAAGCTCGGCACAATTACCAGTATGTACATGTTAGTTTATATTAAAAAAAAAATCCCATGGGCCATTAAGTAGTGACAACAGTCGTAAAACGAGCTTGATCTGATGTACGACTTGACAAAAAGGAAGTCAGCAGCTTCACTGGGAGTGCAGCAAGTCTTCTGCTGCATCCACAATACGGAGCAACTGCGGTGGGACAAAGTCAAGTAAACTGAGCAAATCAACAAAACCCAGGAGCTGGCATTACGCGTTACCCAACAAACGATACCTGTGCACTCTTGAACGCTTCAATGGTAGTTAAATAACTTATCTGCAGCTCTGAAGTTGAAATTGACAGCAACACATGCAGTGACCTCTTCAGTGTCGAATAACCCAAAATCTTTTGTTTTGCCATTTCAAATGAATTGTTATCTCAGTCTCAACCTCTGGGGGAGGGGGGGGGGGAGGGTGACAGTTTGTAGCTGGGTCGAGATTCAAACCCAGGCTAGACGGTTAAAAGGCATTTGTGCATACCTCTTAAGCCATCCCGCAAGGCCATTTGGAAATTTGATTCGCAAACATAAGTGGCCACAATCTTAATGAAAGATCATACGCAGTATGCCTGTATTGGCTTAATGGTTAGGGTGGTGGGCTTGGGATCCCAGGATCCTGAGTTCAAATCCCACTTAGCTGTTGAATTAATACCAGGTGGGGTTGACTCTGCCTGTCATCCTTCCGAGGTCGGCAAAAAGAGTGCCAACATGCTGGTATCCTGGAGGGGGTGGAGTTTCCCCCCAAAAGAGGTATTTTCTTTCTTCTCAGAAACTCCACACACAATTCTGATGAAACTTGACCACCACCTTCATCACCCGTGATGTCCTAAAATTTGTTCAGGACATTAAAAAAATGGGGTCTAAGGGGCTCTATGGGGGAGGGGGGATTACCCCCCCCCCCAAAGAAGTACTTTCTTTCTTTTCTGAAACTACACACACAATTTCGATGAAACTTGACCACAACCTTCATCACCCGTGATGTACCAAAGTTTGTTCATGGCATTAAAAACAAAACCCATCGGTATTTACTTTCTTCTCCGTTACACATTTTGTGGTTCCCTGGCTTACCAGTGGTTCCTTGGCTATCTTATCCAGCCGCTACAAGGTGAGCGCTCAGGGGTATTGCCCCTATGTTTGTCCTGGTATGCACTGGATTGAGAGAAACAGCATTTCAGTGAAAAAGATCAACAGTTTTCAACAAATTTGTGATGAAGACAATGATGTCATACTTTGTAACAGAGGTGCTTAAAATCGGAATACAATCAGAGGCACAATGCATTTCAGCAAAAAAAAAAAACACATCTTAGGACAAAGCTGTCACTTTTGCAGGAATATTTACAGTGACTAGAACAATGTTTGCTGAACTTTGTTGGGTCAAAATGGTGCTACATAGATAAGGGGTAGGTGGAAATGGGGTTAGGAGAGAGAATATTTTTGCTAAGTAAAAGGAAGTTGGCCTCCAAAGCCAGCTGCCGACCGGGCATCCTCCGTCGTGCAAAGTCCTTCCTTGGCACACCTGAACTCCTATCCACCTTGAAGGCTTTCATCTGCCGTTTGATGGAGTATTGCTCTCCACTCTGAGCTGGTGACCCTGCCTCACAATTTGCCCTCTCCGTGGTTTGTACCACTCCCCGCCCCCCCCCCCCCAAACCAGGTATCTGTAGGATGCACGTGGTTCCCAATGAACCCTCTCCTAGTTAAACTGCCGAAATCCAGAACCACTGCTCACCTCATTTTCTTTCACCCCCACCTATGGAACCAACTTCCACTCTCTTCAATCTCATTATTCCCCTCACCCCAGGTCTTCAAGACCCAGGTTCACCATATCATCTCAAATCATCCTCCATCCAAACCATGACACGTTTTCTATACCTGTGAAACCACCCTCACCTCTCCCTAAATTTTGCTAATGTATCCATCTCGTCCACCCTTTGCGTTCTCCGCTACCCTTCACCATTACTAGCATCTCTTGTTTGTCCATCGTTTTTCTTCCTCCACTCTGCTGTTGGCATTTCTCCTTCTCTTGTTAATGTTGTGTTCTGCCTCTTCCACGAGCCTTCACTACATATTCAACCCCCCCAAATAGCTTGTAACATAATTATGACCAACACAGAATCATGCCACTGAACGTTAAACAACGGTAACCTGTGCTAGTTGCAAATAGATCTCAAGATGTTTGAAATGCAACAAAATAAAATAAATAAGCACAATTCAATAAGGAACAAACATTTATTGGAGGTAATTTCACTCACTACAGCAATGCAATACACTATTCCCAATGCAATGCAGAGGCATAGCACCATGTTAAAACCAGAGAGAGAAAAGCTCCTCAGGATTGCAGGTAGAAAAAAAAAAAGAAAAGAAAGGAGCTTTTCAATTGCTCACAGCAAACCACTACAAGACGGACAACTAGAAAAACACAGACAGAAATGTGGAGAGTGACATACACACACAGGAGACAAAAAAAGGGGGGGGGGAATTAGCTCATAGACAAAAGACAAGAACTACATCATCAGTCCAACCTGATCTTCAGTAAAAAGTTCATCATGCATGTACATGGCACAGCTTTCAATCAATTCCTTATTACAAAAAACAGTATACAATTAACACTCCTACGCAGTGCCAAATGCAGAATCAAAAGCAAAGCAATTCGTTAATTTGCTATGATTATTTTTTGACAATAGCAAATAATGTCAGTTTTAGCGATAGCAAGCGCAAGAGAAACCAAACAGGATGGTGGATGATGGCATGATAAAAAAAAACAAAAGAAATAAAATAAAATCTTCAAAATATTCCTTTAGTTCGACTCGAACTGCTTCATTTCCTCCTGCATGGTAGTAGCCAACTGGAATTTCCAAATCAAAGAGAGGTAAGCAACCCAGCAATAAGTAAGCAGAGAAGAGGCTAACAGAAAAGACGAGGAGACGTTTGGGCACGTTTTCCATGACATTGATGGAATTTTGGGCATGTTTCAATTCACCTTCGTTTGCGATTCGAGCGTATCCGACTATCTCTTGCAATGTAAAATTTTGCAAACAATACAGCACTTTGCATGCAATTAATCTACTTATTAGGCTTAGTGTTATTGAGAAAGCATGATGATGCATATTATGACCTGCAAGGTCAAGTCAGAACTTTTCCATGATTTATAAATCTGTGATTAAAAAAAAAAAACGAAAAAAGAAGATAATCCTGGGCCAGCCCGAGCTTAAAAAATATTTGCACAGTGGAAGAGGCACAGAGGCTTGAAATGGGACCTGCCCATCTGTGTGCTAATCATGAAATAGTTGAATAGTTTCCTGGATGCATTTAAGAACATGAACTCTTCCTCCATTCCCCGTGGCTTAACATAGCCGTATACATCGAGATAATTGACAATTCTTGACTTCGGAATTATTAATTTAAGCTATAATTGAAATAGGGACGCTTGAGGTCTTGAAGGCACCAGAAAAATGGCTTAATGAAAATGAAAACAACCATTTCTCAGAATTCCAACATCAACATACCATTGTGAAAAGAAGTGAAAACGAAAAGCATATCAAAATAAAAAATAAAAATTTTAAAAGCTCTTTTCCCTCTATATTTACCATGCTGCCTGAGAATACCATGGAAAGTAGCGATGTTTCCAAGTACAGTGAATGCTGAATGAACAATGACATATTGATGAAGGGAGTGATAAGTAGGCATCATTATCCCGAGTGCAGCAATTTTAAGTGGTCTTGGCCTTGAGGCTTCCAAGCCAGAGGTGTTGCGGTACATTGAGACGGCTGTGCAACTGTCCTTGTGGTTGATGGGAACGGCAAACTGAGCGAATGATTCTAAAGCATCAAAAGGAGTCCGAGCATCCAAAATATAAACTTCATTATCACTTAGTAGTGTTGTGGTGGTACAGGAAGTGTTTGTGAGATACCAAGTATGGGTGTAAAGCAGAGGGTAGAGCAGAGCATCAGGAAATTTCCTGGAAGCACAAACAAGATGGGAAAAATATTCCCTCCCCTCCCCACACCCAAAGAAAAAAAAATTGCAGACCAGGTAGTTGCAGAAATATCACACACACACACACACACACACACACACACACACACACACACACACACACACACACACACACACACACACACACACACACACACACACACACCATAGACTTGATGCAAACAGTAGGGATTACGAACTAACTGAGAGGTAGAGATACAAGACATGCACAGAGGTAGGTTATGGACAATAATTGTGTATTGGTTGCGCTGTACAGTAGAGACAAATCATATCATCAATATACTAGTTGAAGGGATTTACCAATGGCATCAACCTCCTTCTGCTTACTTGCTTTACTACATACAGCATGTGATCATCTTTGTAATGACACAGACATCTCACCAGTATTGGAAACAGTGAAATTTGTACTACTTCATGAACAGACCGATAAAAGACCGAGGACAAACATGGAATTGTACAAAACCCATCAATAGATAATGCAGACATCAGCAATTGAGTATGAGGCAAGCATCTAGCATGTGGGAAATATTTAGGTATTGCATAAAAAAAGGATAAAGCCCCTTCAAAACAAACGGGGCGATCCCACATACAGAGCCAAATTGAGTTTAGTGCACTAAAGTAATCTTTCAAGGTCAGTACACCTTTGGTGTGAATGGCAATTTTCAACAAAATGTTTGAGGTTGTCAACAAAAACTACTCTTTGTTCACTTGGGGTTGATTGAGATTGTAATTAGGAACCGAAATTTTGAAATGCCTTTTCTCATACCTTGTATCATGTTGAATAGCCCAGTTTGCTTCAGTGGCTCGTAGGTGAACTGAAGAAGAGTTGTGGAGACTGAGGGAGCTCATTCAGTTTCCTGAAATCCCCTGCAATGTGAAAATGATGAGCATACTGCAAGTAGCCATCATTCTATAGCAATGCAATGAGCTAAATAGGTGCTGGCAGGATAGCCTAGAGGTGTGCACACTTGCCTCTGAGCTGTCTAGCCTGGGTTCGAATATGGACCCGCCTACAAACTGTCATCCGGTGTTTCGCAGACAGGGCGAGTCATCAATGTGTGTGCCGTCCCTCGGATGGACGTTAAATTGGATGCCACATCTGCCAGCATAAGTTGGTGGATGTTATAGATCCCATTGTGTCCTTGAAGAAAGGCGAGGTATCACTGGCATCATGGACAAATTAATAATTTCCTACCCTAACTTACAAGTCACTGCATCAGCGGCACAGCCGTGAATAAGGCTAAATGATGCTATCCGCAGCAATGTGCTGCATAGAAAAGAAAAAGAGGAATAAGATTAATCAGCAGCCATTATAACAAAAGGCAAAGAGAGAATACTTCAAGAAAGCAGGTTGGAAAAGTAATGCAACAGGAACCAAGACATACTGTATCAGATGAACTATACATTCTCATGACCATGTGCTCCCATAACCCTGATAATCCCAACCTCTGCCAAAAGCGGTTCTTAAAGCCTCTGTAGTCCAGGAAGGTATCAGAATGTAGTGATGCCAATACATAGCAAGAACGATTGTTTGTGTTTATGCCAGTGCACACAACAAATCCTATAACTTGGACAATGGGAAAGAGGGGCTGCTGTCAAGGTGTGATGATAAGTGTGTGTTCATCTTATCTAATTGCAAACTCAGGTCATTGATCAGGCAGATTATTGAGTAGAGAACTTTAAAATGCCAAATGTGGCGTGTAAATGGTTTGCAAAGGAGAGACTTGTTATCAATACAAGTAGCTGGAGTTGCTGCTGCTGCTGCTATTGCCTTGTAGCAGTGATGGTGGATGGCTGGCGAGAAGGGGTCGCGGATTGAGCCTGGGAGGGTTGGGCGTAGGTCGAATGAGTGGAGGAGGCTGCGTAGGTGGTCCGCCATGAATAAACCTTGGGTGTTGTGGCTGCAGTGGTGGAGGCTGATGGTGAAGTGATGGCCCAGAAGGTAGGGGTGGGCGAAGGAGTGGTGGCGGAGGATTTAGGGAGACACTCACAGGAGGAGGAGGGGCTGGGTCAGGCATCATAACAGGCTGAACCTGTGTGCACAAAGAAAACTACAATTATGCGAGTTGGGTCAAGTTTACAATACGAATGTTCAAATCTCAAGTGTTAAAAAAAATATTCAAGGCAATTTCACCTCATATTTTTAAATACGCTCCCTTTTCATTCATATCCCAATTTTCCCCCCTTTCCCCTTCTACAGTGGCCTGCGAAAGTATTCACCCCCTTCCAAATTTTTCACATTTTGATGCCAGCTGAACTTGTATTTCATGATGCTTGCAAATCAAACTTAATAAAGCATCTTCCCAGAGTGCTAAGGCTAAAAAAATTCAGATAAAATGTGAAGAACTTTGATTAACAGAGAAAATCAGATGATTCTCAGTTGCATAAGTATTCAAACACTTTCCAAATTAACTGTAAATCAATGCAGGAGCAAATTATTTGTTTGAAAGGTTATAAAATAAGTGTAATAGGTTTCACCTGTATGTGGTCAGTGGTTTAACTTAAAAATGAAGCTCCACCACTTATCGAAGGAGTTTTAAGGTGCAACTCACTTGTCAACCAACAAGGAAAACATCAAGACCAAGGAGCTTTCCAAAGAAGTCAGACATAAAGTGGTGGAGAAACACCATTCAGGAGAGGGTTATAAGAAGATTTCAAAGTCACTCATCCCTTTGAGTACGGTGAAATCCATCACTAAGAAGTGGAAGATGTTTCATACCACCCTGACTCCACCCAGATCAGGTCACCCATCAAAACACAGCTGCCAGGCAAGCAGGAAACTGGTCCGGCATGTCACTGTAAATCCAACAATGACTTTGAAAGATCTGCAAGTTCCGAGATGCGGGTCAGTGTTCATCAATCAACAATATCCCATTCCCTTCACAAAGTTGGCCTCGACAGACAGGTGTCAAGAAAAGCCATTACTGAAAAAGACGCATCTAAAAGCTCATATGGAATTTGCGAAAAAGCATCTTGACGATATCACAGGCACGTGGAGAACGGATTTTTGGTCAGACGACACAAAAATTGAACATGTTGGACTAAATTAAAAGCATTACGTCTAGAGCAAGCCTAACACTGCACATCACCCAATTAACGACATCCCAACGATCAAGCATGATGGTGGCAGCATCATGTTATGGGGATGCTTTTCATCAGTTTGGACTGGCACACTTGTCAGGATAGAAGGGATGATGGACGATGCAAATCATAGGACAATCCTTGATGAAAACCTACTTGATTCAGCCATGAATCTTGAACTGGGTAAGACAGTCACATTTCAGCAGGAAAATTATCTGAAGCACAAAGCTAAAGCCACACTCGAGTGTCTGAATAAGAAGAAAATTAATGTTCTTTAGTGCCCCAAAGTCCTGACTTGAACCCAGTTGAACAATTATGGTGTAACTTGAAGATTGCAATCCATCTACGATCCCCATCAAACTTGGCAGAATGAGAGCAATTTTCACGTGAAGAATGGGAAAACATTTCACCATCTCACTGTGCAAAGCTGGTAGAGAGACCAACCCAAAATGACTCATAGCAGTCATTGCTGTAAAAGGTGCTTCCAACAAGTGCTGACCTAAGGGGCTGAATACTTTTACAACCAGTGAATTTTGATTTGTACATGTTTTTTGCAGGTATTCCTGACATGCAACCTGCTTCAGCTCTAACAGTGTTTAGTTTGATCTCTTCAGTTGTGATTAAAAAGGTTCATTTGGAAAAACTGTTTCTACGTAATTCGTAATTAATGTAAATGTGGCATTATTGGTAGGTAGTGAATACTTTTGCAGGCCACTGTATATCCTCCTTCCCTCTCATTCTACCATATCACTGAAAAACAGGCAGTGACTCAGAAACACTCACTCAAGATTATTTTCTCCTTAACCCACTATTAGTTTTGAGTGAAGCCTCAAATATTTAAATAAAATTAGCTCTTTAACACAACAGTCATTCCAAGTCGAGTCATACCAAAGACTTTAAAAATGGTTCATGCTGCTTCCTTGCTTGATGCTCAGCATTTAGAGGACAGAGCACAGAAAACATCCCATAGGTTGATATTCATGCGGAGGAAGAAATTCCTTCTTGATTGCCCCACTAAGTACAGAGAGAAAAGCGTTGTCAAATATGATGTCACTGATACCCAGAGTGCTCTGAGGAGTGACATCACTTCCCCCAATCTCAACAGCTGCATTTATGTGAAAGTTAAGTCTGGTGTTATCTCATGCATCTGCCCTAGAAATGGCACTGCAATGAGCATTTTCTGAGAAGCAACACCTGTCACCCCTCATGAACGATTCCATGGTGTGAGCCAACTCCTTTGGTATTAAATGACACCGAGCCATTCCTAAACGGATTAGACCATTTCGATAGCCAATATAGAGAGTAGTCTGGATGTCAAACACCATTTTCAAGATGACCTTGCATTAGGGTCCGCAGAATGTTTTTCTGCATTTTTGTGATCACCAGACCATCTGAATGAATATTCCGATTGATGCCACTCTGGCACCCTTTAAGCATTTTTGTAGAAACCCATTAATATGCAAATTAGCGGTGGCCATTGTCAAAATTACTATTTTTCTAAATATCTCCAAAAGTAAGCATCCAAATAGCCTGGTTGAGGTGTCTACACCCATGTTTTTAGGGTCACTGGTCATGATAAACCCACTTAAAATTTAATTACATTTAAATTTAGCTCATTAATATGCAAATTTGCAGTCGCCATTATCAAAATAACAATATTTCTTAATATCTCCAGAAGTAAGCATACAAACAGCCTGGTTGAGGTGTCCAAACCCATGTTTTTAGGGTCACTGGTCATGAAAAACCCACTTACAATTTGATAACATTGAAATTTAGCTCATTAATATGCAAATTAACAGTCACCATTATTGAAAATGTCGATAAAGACAGATAGATAGGAAAAAAACACTTGTCTTTGTGAAAATAGATCACTTTATTATTCATACAGATTCAACAATTCGACAGTATGCAATGAAAGCAGCTAACAACATGAACAAAAGAAGACATTCCTGTGTAAATCAAATGTTCATATATATATATATATATATATATATATATATATATATATATATATATATATATATATATATATATATATATATATATATATATATATATATATATATATATATATATATATATATATATAACAGGTTTGTAAACCTTATGAAGACTACTTCAGTGCTTGGTGTCTCATTCAGTGTCAGAGTCATCATCAAGGGCAAATGCAGCAGCTGTCTTGGTGCGCTCATTTTTGCAGCCAGTATCTCCATGGCACGTACAGAAAACTGTGCATGGTAACTTGGCTGCTGTGCAGCGGCATTGAGCTGTGTAGCATTGCTTGTCGGAGGAACATCCACATCGTATTAGCTCCAAGATCTCTGGTGGTGCAAGAGCGACATTGGGCGGCAGCATAATTGGAAGTAATGATCTTGATGCCTCATCATGTTTCCATCCGTACTGAGTGGGATCCAGAGATGGTGGCTGCAGCTCAGCAGCTGACTTCCATATTGCTGTCTGGATATGAGCACGTCGCATGTTTTGTTCAAAGGACTCTGTAGTTGGTGGCAGAGCCTTTAGGTCTGGTGCATTACTGGCATTTGGTTTCGCCATCTTCAAAGACCACACCTCTTTGCGAACATCAGACATGTTGCTTCTCTCCTTGCTACCATAGCAAACAGCCATGAACACAGTGGCTTCGGCGATGACATCCTCAATAGATTCATCCACATTCCCAAGTTTTTGAAGTGAATGGCCTGCTGCGAGTGTCTTCTTGCCAGTCAGTTTACCTCTACCATACATCTGGGCAATGGTGTCACAACCTCTCAGTGCATGTAAAGCTAGTAGGTCTTGCACTATCCCGGCATGCTTTCTGGCAGTGGCCCCAATGTCGATCAACGATCGGCCAGGACATATTGCTTCCATTGTTACGCAGCATTGCAGATGAAGTTCTGCGAAGTGATACACAAGCAAGATGAACACATCATTATCATCACAGATGACTGTGATGCATTTTGTGCCATCTTCAGCAACTTTAGTGACTTGCTGAATCATGATGACATCTGCTTCCTCATGCGTGGTCTTCAAATCAGTGTGACACCTTTGGGCTCCGTGGTGTATTTCCACTGAGGTAGACTCCTGTCCCGTCATGACAAGCCTGTGTTGGCTCTGCTTTCTCTGTTGACTAACGTCAATCAAATTCTGGCCAATCAGTTCTATCAGCTGAACTTTGTTCTCATTTACTGACAGAACAACCAGCTGTGGAGGTAGTGGAGTCTGGCTGTTCAACCTGTGGCGCCAGCTCTTGCTAATGCTGTTCCACTTTTAATGCTGAAATCATGATATCTGTCAAATACTAGATATACATCTGATTTGTCCACCTTTGCCATGATGTAGCTCATGAAGTTGTCAACAAAGTCTTGCACAATTCCCCTGTTAGGCCAATGAATAACCCAGAGGATTGCACAACCATCTAAGATGGTGACTTCAGGTTGTGGACCCAGTCTTGTTGAAATTTCCACTTGGAGATTCTTCTTCAATGTCGACTTGGTCTTTGCTTTTCTCATCTCCCCCTTTTTATCGAACATTGATGTTGGCACAGGTGCAAGCTCGTACTCTAAGACATCACATAGTTTGAAGTTTCGACTTTGTTGGAGTCCCATGACCCTGGAGTAGATGAGATTTAGATCACAAACCTCAGTAGATCCCACACGCATGACTTTCCGTGTCACTGCCATAGTTATGACTTGTTTAGATAAGGGAGCGTTGAATCCTGCTGGCCAGCTTTCTTCATACGAATGCATCTGTGCTCGGCCAATGTCAACTGCCCTTGGCACGTTCACCTTCTCCGGTCCAATTCTGCCAGTTACAATGTTGACAACTCTGTCTGCATGTTCGTTTGGGTCAAGTGGGTTGATACAGGACTGGAGTTTTCTCCTTATCTTATCTCGGTCCTCTGCATCAGATCGTATGCGTGAGGGCTTATCTTCCTTGTGAATGGTCACCTCTGTGACTATGTGACCCTCAGACATATCTGTGAGATCGTGGACTATCTGACTAAATGTGTGCATACTATAGGGCCACTTCTTCAGTGTAATGCCAAAGATTCCATGTATTCCATGACCGTAGCGCATGAATGTGGACTCGATGTACATATCTGACCATATGCCGTTCTATAGGACCTTCTTGTGCCGCATCACGTGATCTCCTTTTAAGAACATTTCCAGAATGTCTCCATGAAGCCTTTCCATCGATCGAAGGTAGTAGAGCCCATATCCAGCATAGTTGTGATCTCCAGCCACAAGGAAGTAGGGGAGCATCTCCTTCATAGCCCAAAGATGCAATGGCCAGTCTCCTTCACGCTCAGCATGAACAAACGCCATCATGATGAATACAGGTTTCACAAGGTTCTGTACCCATAGTTGTGTGGTCATGCTCTTTGTTGCTTTTGTTTCAAGAGTGTCCATTAAGTCTTCATGACTTTCTGCCTGAGCCACGCTGGAACGAAGAACCTCCTCAGTCACCAATCGCAGGGCCCTGAAGTTTTGGGGAAACTTTTTTCCACCAAACATATGAGCAACACCTCCAAAGGCAGATTTCATCATGTCTTCCAGCTCACTTTCAGCCATCAAGTTCCCCACACAACCGATGAAACTCATAAGGGTGTTCATGCCGCCCAGCCTTGGTATGAACTGGGTAAATCGCTCAGGATAAACCCATTTAACATTAACGGCCACTCGATACAGCTGTTCGTCGTTTGTGAAGATGGTTACGGTTTGTCCACACTCTGCGGTCAAGCGTTTTCCCTCCATTGCTGTAAACATCGTGTCCGGATCAGCTGGATCCATATCTATGAGTGGTGTATAAATGACCCTCGTTGCAGGTTGGACGGATCATCCTTGCTCTCTGCAGAGCTTCGTATCAAAGCCACCAAACTGGTGTGTTCTGATCAGAAGTGATTTGCTTCAGAAAAGAGAACTCCATATCTTGAACTCTCCTAAGTTGTATGGCTTGATGAGCCAATACGTGGAGAGGTAACACCACACGTGTGGCTTCTTCAACTGGCATCGCTGGTTTCTCAGGTCCTTTGTACCTTTGAACCGAAATGTCTTCTGTCACAGGTGTCTTCATTTCATCACGGGTCAATCGTCTGATGATGGCTTCATCTTCAGATGTGGATGATATCTCCTGATATTATATGGTAAGTAGTACTGCAAGAGAATGTGTTGAAATGAGTCCATTCTGGGATGAGATATTTGTGTCGAAGTTGTCAGCAACAACCTGAACGAGTCCACATTCAGCATTGGCGGTTCCCCTAATCCCGGAGTGAACAGTTGCAGCCTTTGCTGCTGATCCCTTGAAATGCTGAAACTCATCATAAGAACAAGTCACACGATAGTTGTACAACTGCTCGATGAGGCTTTAATGACTGACTAGAACTCCCAGTGCTATTTGGAGTGAAGTTGGTCGATTGGTGATCATATTCGTTATGATGTTTCCTATCAGAGCTCCTGGAAGTGTGCAGTCCAGTTTAGCTGATATTTTGGAGAGAAGCAATTGAATGGTTGAACTCACTGCTTCATTCGCAATATCTATATTAATTATAGTCTGATAGGAACTGGGGTTGAACGACAACTGCTTAGATTCCTGTGCAACCTTCTTGGCAATTCGTTCTATGGAAACATCAATGGCGTCATCTTCATCTGATGCTACCAAGTTTGATCGCAGTCGACGCTCTGCTGCAAAACAAGATTAAACTAGCGACACCTTCACCAGACAGAATCAGAAGCTCATGCCAAGTATATCTAACAATTTGGATAACAGGGTTCATCGAGAGTATAGCTTTCCTCCATGATCCTTGCACATAATGTAGACTTCTAGTGAATTCCAGATGCGCAACATGTCGTTTTTCATCGATAGGATGGTAGAACTGACAGCTGGCTCAATGTCCTGAGTTTCTCTGCCACTGTGTGCTGCTGCTGCTGCAACAGAACGGCGTGCCATGAAGGACTTTCTGCAGTCATCGTGATATCTCGCATCAGCAGCATGAAGATCGCTGATTGTGCCCATTAATCGTATCTTGACCTGGCGTCCTTCTTCATCCTGGCGGGAATCGATAACATCTAGAATAGTTTGTTTGAAAGTTGTCCGATCAACACGATCTGCAGTCCTACAAAGGAGAACTCGCCGCCAACGATTAGGATTCTTCTTATCAAAGTCCATGATGCACTTTTCTCAGCAAAAAATACAATGTTCTTTAAAGTCAAATACTGTCGTCTTTGAACGGCGGCTTATTTTGCTTGTTGAAGCATCTTCCAAATAGACTTTACTCATTCGTTTCAAGTGTCTTTCTATGTGTGAGCCTGGTGTGTATGTTGACACACAGTCTCTATGGCATTTGAGCTCGATAGATTTGTCTGCCTGTAATCTCTGTTCAAACTCTTCATGTATACCATCTTGTCTTGCTTTGCTTGACCGGATGATACTTCGCACTCTGTCTGGACCAACTGTTACCAGAGGTTTTCCAGCTTTAGCTACATCGCAGGGACTGAACAAACAAACAGTCTCCCATGGTGATGGAGCCTCAACGTGTAACAATAGAGGTAATTATAAACATCAGTAAACATTTAATTTCTTTGTTCGTATTTAAAAAAATTCTCATGAAACAGGTTCCACCGTGTGTACTTTTAAAAATCAATAAAATACACAGTTGCTTTCAGACAGATCATGTTAAATAATAATAAAAAAAAACTTGCTTGCAAATAATATCGATGATTCTACTGTATCAGAAAACATTACTCTTTCTTAAAACTCAGTTCTCCATGTTTCCTTCATTACATTACAAGCCTCGAGTTACTTGATCAGAAACAGTTCATGCTGTTGATCTTGTGAGGTCAGCCATTTCTTCACAACTGTACTGGGGATAAACAGCTCTGTGCAAGTTATTTTCAAACAGTTTTGTTGTTGTTGTATAACTGTACTGCAAAAACGCCGATTGGCGCGGACAAATTCAGGGGGTCGGGTTATGGTAATTTGCATATTAATGAGCTAAATTTAAATGTTATTAAATTTTAAGTGTGTTTATCATGACCAGTGACCCTAAAAACATGGGTGTAGACACCTCAACCAGACTCTTTGGATGCTTACTTCTGGAGATATTAAGAAAAATAGTAATTTCGACAATGGCCACCGCTAATTTGCATATTAATGGTCAAACATATTAATTACAAAAATGTTCAAGGGTGCCAGAGTGGCATCAATCGGAATATTCATTCAGATGGTCTGGTGATCACAAAAATGCAGAAAAACATTGTGCGGACCCTAACGCACGCTTTTCTGGCCAACACTCCGACTAGAGGGGATTGACACACGCTGTGTACAGACATGTACGTGGATGATATGATATAGGAGAAGTGATCTGCATGTGGATTTCCAGGATCTCTCATTTCATTTCAGGTCATGATAAACTGTAACATCATTATGTTATACATACAATTTCATGATTGGGCTTCTTTCCTCAATCGCAATGGTTTGCATTTACATGTGAAGACACGTTTGAACTGTGAATCCATAGCTCGCTTCTTTTTTTTTTTCTTCTTCTGCAGGAGACGGCTCATTTTTACTTAATTTTTGGAGGAAAATAATTGTATACAAATTCAATCCTATTCATACACTCGTCCCAACCATTCACATCCATCTGCATCATAATATCTACAGCTATCGTATTGGTCGGCCTATAAGTTGATGTCGAGTACAAGTCAAATTGGCTCATTTTTCTTATTTTACCTCAGCCAACGAAGTAAGATGGAGGTTATGTTTTCTCCCCTGTCTGTCTGCGAACAAGATAACTCAGAAAGTTGTGGATGGAATCAGGGGAAATTTGGTGAGCAGGTTGGGTGTGTGACAAGGATGGAAATGATTAGATTTTGGTGAAGATCCTGATCCTACAATTTTTTAAGTGACGGTTTAGCAAGAGCAAATAAAACCCGTGGCTTGGCTGATGGGAGCATTAAGAGAGGGGGAGGGGAGGAGAGAGAGAGGGAGGGGGGGGAGAGTGAAGAAGTGGAGGGCTGGAGAGGGAGGAGAAAGGAGGGAGGAGTGAAGAGGAGCCGGGGAGAAAGGAAGCGGGGAGATTGAGAAAGAGGGGTGGGGGAGAAAGAGGGGTGGGGGAGAAAGGAGAGAGAGAAAGGAGGTGGAGAGAAAGGAGGCGGAGAGAAAGGAGAGAGATAGGAGGAAGGGGAGGGAGAGAGAGGAGGAAGGGGAGGTAGAAAGGTGGGAGTGAGGGAGGGAAGCGAGAGATGAGGGAGAGAAAAGAGGGTTATAGGAAGGAACAGCAACGGGGGGGAGGGGGGGAGTGATGAAACGAGGGGATGGGGGATAATAAAACAAGCTCGAATGAGCTGAGATCCTCGTCCTCTTAATGATGACGTCATAAAAACGAATATGACGTCATTGTGATGCATCAGGTTTGCGATATCTGTGCTAATGCCTGGCTTGATTCCCGCAAACAGAATTCAAACAGCTTGCCTAGTTTTGGAGATAATGGTATCGGCGATTTCCATTAGCGGCGATATTATGACGTAAACTTTTTTTCTAGGGAGAATTTCTAAAATCAGAGATGGTTACTGCCTGCGCGTGGGCGTTCTGCATATACATGGCAAGTTTCACGAAGATCTGATGAAAACTCTGGGTTGTGAAACAAAAAATGTCAAAAAATAGGAATGACGTCATAAAAATTGATATGACGTCACAGTGATGTATCATATGTGCGGTAATTCATCTCTGCTAATGCCCTGTTCAATTCACGCAAACAGAATTCAAAAAGCTTGCCTAGTTTCGGAGATAATTTTTTCGGCGATTTCCATTAGCGGAGATATTTTGACGTCATAACTTTTTATCTAGGAAGAATTTTCAAAATCGGAGATGGTTACTGTCTGCACAGGGTATTTTTACATATATATGCCAAGTTTCAGGAAGTTTCGATGAAAACTGTAGGCTGTGAAACAAAACAGTCCACAAGAACAACAACGTGAGTAAGACTTAGAGATCCTCCACGAGGATCTAAAAAATTTGTTTGGTCCATCCATCCCTTCCCTCCATCTATACATCCCTCCATCCTTTCCCTTCCCTCCACCCATCCATCCATCACTTACTTTCATTGAACCATTAATACGGAATGACAGGCTTGGCACTACATGACACAACACAGGCAGGTGGTCGTGCAGATGGACAGTGTGGCTTACAGTGCAGCCAAGTAGCTTAAGCACTCAATGAAGCACTCCAACGAAACGGTTTGTAAGGAACGGCTGGCTTGGTAAGCGATTACCGATCTCTCTTCTTCTTCTTTTGGCTGCTCCTGTTAGGGGTCGCCACAGCGGATCATCCGTTATGATCCGCATAACGATTTTGCACAGGATTTACGCCGGATGCCCTTCCTGACGCAACCCTGGTCGCCTCTTATGACACAGGGATATCGATTAGCGATCTCTGATCCGTCATATTAAACACCTCCCGAAGACACCTAAGATATCAAACTCTGTCCGAATTAGACAATGAACAATTTTTTTCGCAGTCGGAACTGCTGATAAGTTCTGCTCTGGAGCTTAAATTTTGTAATTCAGCTTAGTTTAAGAGATTCTCAAGGTTGTGGCATGTGCGGAAATGAAATAAAGCCACAAACACTGGCCTCTCTGGAGGTTTATAAGCATCGCAACGTATCCAGTGATTCATAGGTATGATGATCAGGCATTCGGGAATATGTGAGGAAAGTGAAAAAAAAACCAAGAAAACTTTATCGTTATGAAATCGTTGCGGCCTGTTCCAACTCAAGGCATTGTTAAGCAGGCTGAACAAAATGGCGAATTAAGACCCCGGCGAGGTAACCGAGGCTACACCTTAAGAGCGAGGTGGCCGAGGATGCACCTGATAAAGGAAATAATTAAATAAGGCCGTTAATTATGTTCAAAAAGAGTGTTTTAATTCACCCACATCCCCAATTTTCACTCATGCACTTCCTTGGAGTTCTCTAAATCGGCATGCAAAGTTTCAGGCTGCTAAGTTTCATGGTTTTGTAATAATGGAGGAAACGCGTGTGCACGTGTGCGCGTGCACACACACACACACACACACACACACACACACACACACACACACACACACACACACACACACACACACACACACACACACACACACACACACACACACACACACACACACACACACACACACACACACACACTATTATTATAGATTGAGAGACAGGGCCAAAAACTATATACAGCATGATATCTCAAAAAATTATGGACGGATTCGGACGAAACTTTGTGGACAGGTTGGGTGTGTGACAAGGAACAATTGATTCGATTTTTCTGAAGATCCAATAATTTTTACAAGTGATTCTTAACAACTGAGTGATCGATAAGGAAAAAAAACAAAATGTAACAATATGTCAAAAAGTTGTGGACAGATTCAGATGAAACTTGATGGACAGGTTTGGTGTGTAACAAGGACGAATAGATTCGATTTTGGTGAAAATCTGAATCCAGATCTGGATACAATAATTTTTCCTTTTCAAAGTGATTCTACAACATTGAGAATTAGGGCCAAAAAGGATATTTAGCATGATATTTCAAAAAGTTGGACAGATTATGACAAAACTTGGTGGATGAGTTGGGTAGGTGACAAGAACAAGCCGATTAGATTTTGGTTCAGGTCCGGATCCAGATCTGGCCGATCAGTGGGATGCAAAACAAACTGTTCAGCCTGGCGGAGGTATGCACTCTGCAGAATGCTATTCTCGTTCTTTCCTTAACTCATAGATAAGTTGATTTGGAGCATAACATGAATCTGATCAAATATGTTAGTTAGCAAAACTGTCAGTCAGAACAATAGAGGTGTTAATTACTCCCTGACACTCAACACATTGCTGCATGCATGACTTCCAGCTCATGAATGCTAATGAGCTGTTTTGTGCATATTGCTTGAATTACTTTGTGAGATGATCTTTCTGATAAATTAGAAATGTAAATAGTTTTTCAACACATAAAGGTACAGCATTTAAAAGAAGCAACAGAATCATTATCAGCACTGGCTCAAAGCACATTACATTTTGTCGAAGTTCACTACTCCTTAATAAAACATGAACACCTGACAAGTATTGCAACACAAGCACTCAATGTTTGTCCACCTGGCTTTGCAGCCGTGATTAGCGTTTTTGTTTTTCTCAACACAAGATTTGTCTTCATACAAATATTCATATTTCCATGGTGCTCTGATCCCACAATTTTGCGGCACCTTGGTGATGACTTCTCGGATCCGGATTCACTGCGTGGCCCGTTTGATAGCTTGATCGAAGATTTCTCGAATCCAGATTCGCTGCGCAACTCACCCGAAAGCTCAGCCAAGGGCGAGGGGAATGCTGTATCATTCTGGCTCATCTCCCCTTTTCATTCCCAGCCCACAAATTATTCCAGCAGTCCATCCAAGACGCAAAGGCCTGCTTCTCCCTCCCTGTTATCCCCTCCCTCCATACCCACACCTCCCTCGTCCTGAGAAGGAATGTCGGCGCTACATTTTGGGGATTACTACTGTAAATGTACATTTCATTGTCCATTTGTGTGTTTCATGTGTTCTTTATGGATTTGCCTAATATTTGTCTCTAACATGTAGTTAAGTAAAGTTAAAGTTACGTTAGGGAGACCAAAAATATGATCTGGGAATGCATCCCCCCCATATAACACTTCATCTATGGGTGTATCTCGTCTGCTTAACATTGCACTTTCTAGGAACGCATCCACGATGTTAAGTGGAAACTTGCTGTCGTGTGTCTTAAATTAACAATTATACAATTAATTTCAGAAAAGATCACACTTTGTAATTTTTTTTTTCATTGATCCAATTGAATGTCTTAAACCAAAGATAAGTTGATTATAAGCAAAAGTCGAGGTCCGGACTCCTGGGGAAAAAAGTATCGACTTATGCACCAAAAAATAAGGCACAAATACTTTGAGCTAAAAACCCCGTTGCATTTTTGTTGTTGGTGTCAATTTAATTTCCTGTCACAACACAACTTGTAAATTTTCTTAAAGATTTCCATCCGCACTCCCTGCTGACCTCATCGTCATCGTCAGAATTCTTTGCTGATGAGCTATTAGATGAACTCTTGGTGCCATCGTCACGATGATGTCGGGTTGTTATTCCAGTAACTCCTTGCTCCGATTCCCATTCTTGCAGCACTTCATCGAGGCTGAAGCGTCGTCGGTAGCTGATAAAAAAGTTTTTGATCTGTGCCACAGACTTCGTACCGATTACATCAGCGATGGCGCGAAAGTCTTTGCCATACTTTCGCACACCTGGACAAAGAGGAGAAACAGAAGGTGGGGTAGAAGTTTTACACTGACTGATTTTACTTGCAAATGTTCAAGTAGACTTTACAGGCACGGAACCTTTTTCATACAAACTGTAAACAAATAGTGGGGGGAGGAGTGGGGGGGAAGTGGTCCTAGACAATGGGCCCGTAGGACTTTCATGATGAGAAGTTGCCACCTATTTAGATATGTTCTACATATGTCTAGGAACAGGAAAACTGATGTTGCCAATTTTGGAGCTGCGTCAAATGGCGGCAATTTTGAATTCCAAAATAGATGCCATGATCATGCTTTTTTCTTCAATGAATACAATTATTGCTCATATTTTAAAAATAATATCAACATTTTATCCCATAAGATGAGTGAACATGAGTATGAGAGATATTATGATTTCTTGTATGCATATTTAAAATAATTATAAGGTAAGTTTAAATTTCAAAATGGCCACCATTTGAAATGAGCTGTTTATTTATTTAAATATTCTTCTAAATCCATTGAAATAGAGTATTTTTTTTCTTATTTCTAAGAAACTTTAGGATGCTACTTCTAGGCAAGATAACATGCTGGAAGGTTTTAGATCATTTGGATGACAACCATGACATCGTTGTAGCATTGTCCTAACTTGGTGCCACAGACAATGTCTCAGAAGCAACAAGTGTTGCTCTTGAAGCTTATGTATGTCAGCTCTATCTTCCTAGAACAACAAAAATAACAAACGTTGCAGATGCAAGATGGTGGCTCTTTAAGCGGAAACAAGCCCAAGCAGAGAATCTTCCCCCAACTAAAGCTGCACTCACACATGCCATTGCCAGAGCACATTATCAAGCCATGATATGGTATAATGACATTGTTGCATTCCCTGAAATACCATCCCCAGAGAACTATGGCTGGAACTTGTTAGATGGAATTTTCATACCAGTGATGACACATTTGCCTCCAGCTCCAGATGCCGTCACACAGTTAGTGAAATGTGGAAATGCGGATGTGGACCCGGTGTTCCAGTCACCAATGCAAGTGTAAAAAGAATGGATTGTTTTGCACAGAATTTTGTACATGCTGTGAAAGGGAAGAACTATGCGACAATGCTCCTTCGAACCCCGAAGTTGACTCTGACAATGAAGAGAACAGTGATGATGATGATGTTAAATACGGCTAAGAAAGTAGCAAACTTGCAACAAGTTCATGTAGTTCCATTCTACATGGTTAAGACTGCATTTGTTGGACATGCAGTTACAAGGTGTGTATAGTAGATGTGGGTGTGGCTATTGTGTCTGGGGTATGTGGGGTGTGTGCTGGTAGTGCGAGCGCATTGATACTGCACCTCATAAATTTGTTATCCTCTGAAATGGATATTTAAATATTGTAGCTTGTAGAGATAAAGTCTACAAATTAAGTCCATAGAAGTGACTGTGTTTATCGTTTTATATACGAGCTAAGGTGTGTATCTGAGTACCAGTTGCTTAGGTGAGTGTCTAACTGTGCAAAAAAAGTTAAAGAGAAAAATACCATTAGGTATTGTTTTTAGATAAAACTTGTTACCACAATATTTAAAGGGGGATGGTCCGATTTCATCACATGCAGTTTTCAGATTGTTTGAATGGCTTTGACCCTCTACCCCACCTGTGAAGTTTCATGCTGGTATTTCAATCGTTTTGACAAGAGAGCTAAAAATGTGCATTTGCAAGCCCCATAGAATACTGTGGGTCAACTAATTGGTTGACCAATAGTAAGCAAGTTTTGGCGTACAAAATCCAAACTAAACATCTTGCAGCCCTACAATTTCACAGGGTCAATGAGGAGAATAGCAGCTTTCTTTTTATATCAAAATTTATACCACGTCCGGTTAAATCTGGGGGTCAATGTTAGGATGAAGCTGTCGATCGGACCATGGCCCTTAAATTTTAATGCAATTTGTAACTTTTTGGTGGCCATTTTGAAATTCAGGATGGGTGATATCATATGTAATTTGAACAAAATATTACTTACATTGATTTTGAAGTGTTAACAATAATGAAAACCTATCATTTTTTTGCTTTCAAAATTGAGGTAAAATAGTTTCATTGAAACTAAGCGAAAAATAGTGGCAAAACATCGGCCATTTTGAAATCCAGGATGGCTGCCATCTGCCACACTTCCAAAATTGGCAACATGCATTTTCATGTACTTTGGTACCGAGATAATGAATTAAAATAGGTGGCACCTTCTCATCATGAAAATCCTACAGGTGTCCACTTGCCCCCACCCCCCCCCCCACTACAACTGCCAGGAGCTTCAGGAACAAGACCCACACCAAACATCACCACAGTCCATTTACGAAAACTTCTCATAAAATAATGATTTTCATCACGATTTATGATCAGATACAGACAAGAGTGAAATGAAGAGAATGTTTTTGTAATTCACATCACACCAAAGCTTATTAGGGACCATCAAAAGGGGAAGCACTGGAGAGGGGTGGAGGAGTTGGGGAGGGTTGAGGAGAGCAAAGAACATAAGGATTGAGGGTGGGGGTGCAAGGAGTGAAGGGAGAAGGTAAAGGAGGTTCAATAAATTGGAGACAGGAGATGGAAGGAAAGGAAAGGAGCATATATGTAGCACACAAATAAATTAATAGTCCTTTAAAGGACTGTTTTTGCTGGATGATAGTCTTTGTTTTTCTATTTCCTTCAAACTTTATTTTGAACATGACATTATCCTGTGGAGCAAGAAATAAGAGATGAGACCATTGTTTATCATTTCTCCTGCTGTTCCCTTTGTTATGTTGTGTCTTAGTCTGTTCTGTATCCCAGCTCTTCCACGAGCCTAGACCATGTATAAAAAAATAAAATAATTATTATGGAGAGAGAAAAAGGGCTGTTTTGCAATTAATTAATTATATATTATGCGAAAGAAAAACGTTTCAGGAAAGTTATTGGGGAGTTTATTTACTCCAATATGTTGCACCTGGAAAGTGTTGAAATGAAAAAAAAAATAAAGTAACATCTTCCACTGAATGAATCACCATTAAACTTTAACCAACAAATGAAAACAGCTGAATGTATCATTCTGTTCAGTTTTCATAAAAACTTGATTTGACATGCAGCATCTTAGTTTGATGACATTCACCTCAAAACTGTTGAGCCCGTGTTCGAGGCACGACCAAGTTATAAGCTGCCATCCCGGTGTTTCACAAGCAGAGTGATTCATCAATGTGTGTGCTGTCCCTCAGATGGACATTAAATGCGAATCCCATATGCTGGCATTAGTTAGTGGACGTTAAAGACCCCATGGTGTCCTTCGTGAAGAGTAGGCGGGATATCTCCGGCACCATGAACAAATTCCAAATTCCTGCCATAATCTACATAGAGCAATGCATCAGCCAGCCACACTCTCAGCCAAAGACACGACCTCACAGCCTTGTACCGGAAGAAGAAGAGGCTTGAAGACAAAGGGACCACAGGCAAAACTATTAATCTAAGGATTGATATATTTATTATGTATCCATTTTTAGAATTAAAAATAGAAGGCACTTTTTAAATAAATATTATTTACTGGGGGGTTCAATTTGTCAAATCAACATCCCATACACTGAAGCAATTTTAAAAGGAGAACATGCAGTCCTAATGCTATTACAAAAGATAAGGTTGACAAAAAAATACTGTGATTAGGTAAATAATTGTGCAAAGTATGATCAAGGTTGACTTGGTTCGCTGACATCTCCACGGTTTGTTTTATAATTACAGGATTCCACATTGGCAAGGTGCAAAACACCTAAAGCTTTTGAATTGTCCTGTCAAAGTTCTGTTTTTTCTTCTTTGATTTGCTTTTCATTGAGTATGCGTTGGTCGACCAACTCCTTGAAAAAAGAAGAAAATTGTTGTAAAACGTTTGTTGTTGTTGTTGATCCGTTTTGCATTATTTACATAAGCTACCTTCAAACATGCACATGTTCATTTCCAAAATGCTTTCCTGCTACTTGAAGGCTTTTCTGGAGCAATTTTAGGCAGGTCCAGCTTCCCACTATTCCACAAATTAACTTAGTATTTGACACCCCCAGTTAAACAAACAGTCAGAACTATAAATGTGATGGAGAATTAAAATGTCAAGAGAGAGAGAGAGAGATCAACGAATGTCAAGTGTTGTTGAGTAAAATATTGCAAAGAAAACGTTCATTATTTAGTCAGACTAGCTCAGATAAGGATTTTGCATTTGGCAAGCCTTTTCAGTGGCAATGGGTATGCTTTCACCAACAACATGAATTATATAACAGAATGATGCAGATATATGGACTCAGCTGGTACATTCTACAACTGTAATTGTTTGTTTTTTTTCTCAAAAGACTTGGCTTGGTATCTTGCTCATGCTTCACAAGAAATACAACATTGAATGAATCATGAATGTGGTCACACAGACATAATGAAATGGTTTTGGTCATATTAGACAGGCAGTGGCACAATTCAGAAGCTTTTCGTTACAGAATGGTCAGTCCATTGATATAATCAAATTTCACTGAGCTCAAAACATGGTATACAGCAAAAAATTTACTTGAAAAAGTGTACATAACACATAACACTTCAGATAATCCCTGTGCCACAAGAAAGCAAAATCAAAGATAACAACAGAAGGGCAAGTTATGCAGGTCAGGGTCAAGGTTTAGGTCACTCTGGGCAAGGCTTGAGGTCACAGTTGGTTTTGAAGTTGGATGGGCTGACCTTGCACAGCTAACAGCTGTTCTTCAGTTGACCAGCGGGCACTGATTCGAGGGTTCACCTGCAGACATGATAAAGGAAGGGTTGGTGTCAGATCAAGCACGAAGCTACCAATGGGGCTTGAGGTGGTTACAGCAACAACCAACTTTGTTGGACAGAAAATAAATTCACCACCTCCCACTTTTTCTGAAATCGGTACGTTAGCCCTCCTCCCCTTCCCGAGAAAAGTAAATACGATTTACAGATTTGCAGCATCTCCTGAGGTAAAACTGTTTGGAAAAGAAAAACTTGAACAAATGCAAATAGACATCATTGCAATAGTTTAACAAACATATCCAGAAAGTTTTCGAACAGCGGTTTTCTTTGCCAATTCTACTTCATTGTTAATATACAGTTAAATAAAATAAATTGTGCCAAAAATGAGCCAAGGATGGGCAGTTTTTTTTCCTTTGTTTCCCAAGAACCTGAACACATAATAGCCTCGACAAGGTATACAAAAAACAAATTAAAAAAAACCTTTACACTGCAGGTATCAGCAAGCGGTTAGTAAATGCATTACAGACCAAATACGTAAAGAGATTTTCAAAACAAACATAAAGCTTCCAACGTGTCCTCCCAAAGTATCAAAATCCTGGATTTCTTCAATTAAATCTTGGCTATTTCATGAGCTGACATTTTGTACACAATAAAATAAAGAAAAACAAATCAATCAATATCCTTCTGGGACTGACATGATAGCTCAGAAGTAGCATACTCACGTTTGAACTGTCAAATCTAGGTTCACTTTCTGAACCAATTATAAAAGTCATCCTGCGAGGTATTTCACCAAAAAGTACCCCAGTCCATTGGATGGCATATTCTGGTTATTTCCTCCACTAGCATTCGCTGTTAGACAATAAAAAAATAATCACATGGTGTTTTTCACAAAAGTAAGCCATTGTGTGCTAGTTGTCCTCATGAGGACATTACAGATTCGGAATATGACCAGAGTGAAATGATGTTTCACTACCTGGATATAAATGGCTGCCTCTGGCGGCCATCCCATTGAAGAGCACAGAAAAAGGGAGAGAGAGAGAGAGAGCTGCTGCCTTCCCAATTTTTCCCAAATTCAACTTCATTTTCAAAATGCAGTTGGAGATTCCAGAACTTCGACTTCATTGCTGCAATATGGACCTGATTTCCAACATGAATGATGGTCATTTGTTTTGCTGACTTGTGCAAATGTATAATACCGCTTGTGGAAACTATTTTGCATATCATTTTCTGTTTGAAGGGCTGATACACAGAGTGACGCATGCTCTTATACTGTAAAAAAATTATTTGGGAACTTGGGTGCAATTTTCTATAAAAACAGCATAATGCACCAACCACAAACCACGTCCCCCACCATTTATAGTCAGCCCCTCTACATTTAAAACAGTTATTGTCAAAGGGTGGAGGAGCTCATTGTGAGCCAAGGGCCATCCACATCTAAGCCAAACTGTCTCTACGGACATCCTCTTGCAGTTGGGTTAATGTTTTTTAGGAGATTGGTGGCAGGATTAGCACTCCAGCCAATGAAAACACTTCACGCCGCAAAAAACAACTGAAAACTCACTCCGTAGGAGTACCTCCTGTGCTGCTGCCCTTCGCAGGGCAGCTCACAGGATGACGGGATTGGGGTAAAGCCTTCGGGATCCCCATTCCTTGATGATAGGAGGAAAGCATGGGGTGAACTTCCTGGGTCAGATTGCGGTGGTGTGTGTGTGCTGAGGTGTTGTGCAAAAGATAGCCATCTCCTTGGGTTAACCTGAGGCGGTCTTTTCGGGTGGGTGCCTGGAATGTCCTATCCCTAAGATAGGATGATCACCTTTCTCTGTTGTTATCTGAGCCCAAGCATTTGAACATCGGTACTGCAGCACTCTCTGAGGTTCGGAGACCAGATAGTGGCGAGATCATGGCGGGTGGTTACACCTACTATTGGTCTGGTCGCTCTTGTGGTTACCATGCCCAAGGAGTTGCTGTAGCTGTGTCTAATAAGCTGACTAATGATAATAATTGAGGCAACATCGGTCAACGAGCGTATGAGACGAAGGATTCGTCACTCCTTGGGTGTCGTTTCCCTGGTCTCTGTATATGCTTAGACTGAGGCGAGTGATCTCACTGTGAAGGACGCATTCCATGCCGCGCTCGAGTCTGTGGTTGATCAGTGCCCCAGGCGAGATACTCGTCTCTTCTTGGGGGATTTCAATGTATCGACTGGAACAGATAGGGATGGTTATGAGACATGTGATGGTCCCCATGGGTCTGGAACTGTGAACCAGAATAGTTTGAATTTCCTCAACTTTGAATGAAGTCATAGACTTTGTGTGGCTGGTTCATGGCTTCAGCACCCACAGGCTCATCACTGGACTTGGTATTCCAACGCTGGTGGAGCGACAAAGGAGATTGACCATGTGCTCGTTGACGGACGTTTGAGGATGACTCAAAACTGCAGGGTCTACCGGAGTGCTCAGTTCCACAACACCGACCACAGGCTTGTAGCATCTCTGAAGTTTCAGCTTAAATCCGGGAGATAGCACCATCCCAACCTAGGCTGGATGTTGGCAAGCTCAAGGATGAGAGGGTAGCTGAGGCATTTGCAAACAGGCTGAGTGGGGATTTGGGGGGTTTGGGTGCTTTGGGGAATCCTAAAGAGAGGTGGAGTGCCTTCAAAACTTCCATCCTTGATGTTGTCAGTGGATGTCTTGGAACTCATCGTCAGGCAAAGAATAATTTGTCTCTCAACAGACACTGGATAGCATTGACTACAGTCACAGAGTGAGGCTTAATGGCAGAACTGAGCTGTTCCAGGAGTTGAGGTGTAAAACTGTACGTGCGCTGAGGGAGAAGGAGGACGCCTTTGTGCAAGGAATCTGTGAAGGGGTAGAGCATCACCTGTGGTCAAGTGATTTTCATTCTGCTTACAGAGCACCATCCCAGATGGATGGACAGAGCACAGAGCACCATCCCCCACACTTTTCAGATGGACAGATGGACAGAGCATAGAGCACCATCCCCTACACTTTTCATTGTGCATTGCATTCCTCCAAACCTGTCCCATCGTGGACTGCAGTGAGCGCAGATGGTGGTGGGCTCTTGACAAAGGAGTCTGAAGTGAAGGCCTGCTGTGGCAGTATGGACATGTGACAGCTGTTGGATGTCAGGGGTGTTACCTATTACTGACCCTCCAATCAACTGTGATCCACCTTCGTTTGTGGAAACACAGGATGCGGTGAACCGGTTGAAATGGGGTAAAGCTCCAGGGATCTATGGCATCCATGCTGAACTTCTCAAGGCTGGTGGAAATGCTGCACTCGTGTCGTTGCATGCAGTTCTGTGCTCTGCCTGGAACACAGGTATCAACTGGATTGATGAGGGGCCTTGCTGTCTCCCTCTGGGAAGGGAAGGATGATCGCCAGCACTGCAACAACTACCGAGGGGTAACGCTGCTCTCAGTGCGGGGCAAGGTCTTTGCTCAGATAATTCTTGAATGGGTCCACCACCATCTGCTTGAGCACCAGCACCCAGAGCAGTCAGGCTTTACACCAAAGAGGTCAACGATTGACTGTATCTTTGCTCTTTGGGTCCTCACCGAACGCAGACGAGAGTTTCTGCAGAGGCTGCTTGCAGCCAATGTTGATCTCTGCAGAGCATTCGATTCAGTGATTCAGGATGCCCTCTGGACGATTCCTGGTCTTTGTGTAGTGCCACCAAAACGGATCAATCTGATGTCTGAACGAAACCCCGGTACTGAGAGTGCTGTGAGATGTGGTGATACGATCTCTGACTTATTTACAGTCGCTATTGGAGTTCATCCGGGGTGTGTTCTGACCCCCCACACTTTTCAGCACTTGTCTGGATTGGATTCTGGGGAGGATGTCAGAGAGATCAAGTGTGGTACATCATTTGGGAATGTCAAGATCTCTGACCTTGATTTCGCAGATGATGCAATCATCTTTGGGGAGACTGGATATCCTTTTGGGGGCCCTCGAGGTGCTGAATGAGGAGCCGGAGTCACTAGGATTACGGGTTTCCTGGGTCAAAACTAAGATCAAGGCTTTCAATCACACATTGGATGCTGCTTTCTTGTCTGTACCTGTTTGTGAGGAGGATATTGAGGTGAGGGAGAGATTCATTACCTTGGCAGTGATATTCATGTCTCCGGTGGCTGTGAGCCAGAGGTCAATATGTGTCTGGGTCGGGCCTGGGGTGTCACAGATTCACTGGATCATGGGGTGTGGTGCTGTCGGTAGCTGTGCAGGAGGACAAAAGTCTGAGTCTTCAGGTCCTTTGTGCTTCTAGTCTTGTTCTATGGTTGTGAGACTAGGGCACTAACTAGGGATCTGAGATGGAGACTGAATTCCTTTGGTACCAGGTCTCTTCAGAGAATCCTTGGCTATTGCTGGTTGGACTTTGTGTTGCTGAGTATCCGGTGTTGCGACCGGTTGCTGAGTAAGAATCAAATGGGATTTGTTACCTGCGTAGTCCATGAGCATCAGCTGTGGCTGTATGGACATGTGGCTCGTTTTCCTGACGCTGATCCTGTTCACCAGATTCTCTCAGCGAGGGAGCCTCGTAAGTGGACGAGGCTAATGGGCCGACCACGTTCCTCATTGTTGCAGTGGGTTGATCAGCATCTGAAGGAGATGGGGATGGGCCAGGCATCTGCGTGGGGGATAGCTGGATGGAGGCCCCTGGAGTACCCCGGCGGAAAGTGGACACAGTGACGCGCTGCTCCAGTGCATGCTCCCATACCTGACTTGACCTGTCCAGCCAAGCCAATTATGAAGCACTTGGGTCTTCAGCAATGAAATTTGCCAAGGAAAATACCATTCTTATGAAAGCTCCTTTCTCTAATGATCTGTTAAGGTTTAATTTGTTTATTTATTTTTTACAGCATTTAACCACAATTTCATGATTACAGAAGCAGCAGCAAATGACCATTCAATTGTTGGCTCAACTCTGAATGGGAAAGCTTCGTTACATCATGTACTAGCATTACTGTTTCCACCACTTTCTTAGCCAAGAAAAGTCTGTGTTGGGAAAAATGCCATCAGATTGAGAGAATGGTGGAGGTGGGGAAGGAAGACTCAATTATGGTGAACAGATTTGCCAAGGAACCGAGTGCTTGCAGCTAGCTTCGGAATAACAAGGAGTGGCAAAAACTGCTGGGCAATGTGAAAATGAAGCAAGGTGTCCTGCCTGACATCCAAGCCATGGTGCTTGGAAAGAAAACCCAAAGAAAGCAACAAAATGGCTCTGATGTAGAGGGCCCCAGATCTCTTTTGCTGTCATTCACAACCCTTTATCTTGTTCAACATCAAAAGTATCATAAGAACCACATTGGATATTAAAAGGTAAGTGCTGCATTCACGGCTAATAAAATGGTATAAAACGTATTCAGGATTGAGTATCTAAATGAGGCTGGCAGCGGCCTGCACCTAAATGATGCTTTTTCCTGCTGTAATTTTCTAAGCTTGAACCGCAGCATTTGCTGCTGGCACTGTGGCAAACTGTTAGTTGTGAACGAGTTGTTATTCAAGATAAAAAGGCAAAGGTGGATGGCTTTTACAGTGAATAAAATCAAGGCTTTTTGTACACCGCTCCTTCCAAATTCCATATCCAGGGGATACATGACGCCATCACCGAGTGTTGAAGGAAGAGGTTCCTCAGTTTTTACTCCATTTGTATTCGTTTGTCCGAGAGATATCTCAGCCATCCTTTGAGCAAGGAAGTTGAAATTTAGGGACAAAAGTTCTGTTCTTGCATATGGCAGCTTGGCTGCCAGGGTAGTTGTCATTTCTTGGAAGCGCAGCTGTGCCACTGATGCTGTGCCCCTCTACCAGTACACTGGTACTCATTTCGTCGACCTCGGAAGGATGACAGGCTAAGTCAACCCCACCTGGTGTTAATTCAGCAGCCAATGGGGCTCAAACTCAGGACCCTAAGATCCTAAGCCAGCCACCATCTATCCTCCATCTACTATACTAAAAAAATAGAATGTTTGTATGTATGTGTGTTTGTTTGTTTGTCCTTTATAGGCGGCCGAACCGTTGGATGGAATGAGATGAAACTTGGCATGAGTGATCCTTGGGGCATGAGAACGGACATGGGGGGGGGGGGGGTCAAGTTCAAGGTCGAAGGTCATGGGGTCAAGGGGTCAAGGCCACCGGGTAACTTCAATTTCTCAATTTCATCCGATCGAGACGGGACCAACGCCATTCGACAGATAATCCAAATTAAATGACAGTTCATTGACGACATTCACTTCCGACTTCCGGTTTTCGAGTTATGACGTCATAAATTGCCGAAAACGTCAATTTTTCATGTTTGTTTGTCCTTTATAGACGGCCAAACCGTTGGATAGAATGAGATGAAACTTGGCATATGTGATCCTTGGGAACGGACATAAGGGGATCAAGGTCAAGGTAAAGGTCAAAGGTCACGGGGTCAAGGTCACCGGATAACGTCAATTTCTCAATTTCATCTGATCGAGACGGGACCAATGCCATTCGACAGATAACTGTACCTGCCCATGGGCGGGTACTTTGCGAGTATATTACTAAAACTCTCATCATGTATGTATGTATGTATGTATGTATGTATGTATGTTCCCGAAATACAGCCAAAACGTTAGACGACAGTGCAAAAAGTTTAGGGCCACCTTACTCACCATTCTCCTGTGGTGTGCAGTATCAAGTTTCGTTAAAATCGGGCAACGAAAAAAATTATTTAAAAAATCAATTCCTGATTCATTCAAGTACTCTTTGGGAGAATTTAATCAATGCAAACAATCTCAGCAGTATAGTTCGCTGGAGCTATCTTTGTTTTTTCTTGAAATGATTTTTTTTTCATCAACCGCTGTCACAACGGGAACCCAACGGGTTCACGGGTCGTTTAGTAACCACTAAACCTACACCAGGCTTGGAACAACAGTGAAAAAGTGCTTTTGCAAAAACCGTAATTTTTATTTTTTGATTAATTACTTAATTATTATAGATTTATTAATGACTGATGTATTTTCTTTCTCATCTGTGCAATATCTCAGGCACCTTTTGAGCGAGGAAGCTGATATTTGTACATGACCTTGAACAAGTGATTTGGCTATAAAGGGTACTTTTGATTTATTGATGAATCAATTAATCGATTAATTATTTATTTTTCATTGCATTACACCATTTTCAAAGAGTTACAGATTCGGATGAAACAGTGGTGGTTTTGGCATGCTCTTAGCCAATTGATTAAGAAATTAATTATTTTACGATTATTATTTATTTATTTTAATTATGCAATTAATCAATTAAATTAATTATTGTACACCGCTCCCTCCCAATTCAGTCTCCATGTGCTGCACGGCCGCATCGCTGGGTACCAAAGGCGCCCCGGCAATGTTGCGCGCTGGAGGTTTTGTTATTTATTTATTTGGCATGGGGTGGTGTACTTTGAATGTACCTCTACTTGTTAGTTGTATTTTTGCTCAGTAACAATTGTGTTTTCCATATCTGCAAAATGGCATAGCAGGCCACGTGCACCAAGCTATGTTGGTGTAATATTCAGACCAAAATATATGTTAAGGTGCAGATTAAAAACGTTACTAGCCGAAACCCCGTCACAGACGGATTCCGCTCATTCAACCACCCTCACCAGCTCACCCACACTCGAGGGACATGGACTGGACAAGGCATGCTTGCCCCCGCCTACTCATCCCCTGCCCCTGCCCCATTCCCCCCCGCCTTCAATTTGCTTACCCCCGCCCAAAAATTTAATTACCCCGGCCCCGCCCCCGCCTCTTCACTCCCCGCCCCCGCCTCTTGATTCCCCACCCACTTGCCCCAGGCCCCCGCCCCACTGTCCACCCTCTCACACTCAACGCCACCCAATTCACCCCAGCCTCCGCCCACTCATCCCCCGCCCCATTTCCCACCGTCTCCCGCTTTCAATTTGCTTACCCCCGCCCAAAAAATTGCTTACCTTGCCCCCCGCCTCAACGAAAAGTGTTTATTCTGCTTCAGAGTTGAAAATTGACTATTACCACTATGTGCGATGCATTCTTACAGGTACAAAGTTTCTTTCAGTCCAGGTCACAGTACTGAGAAAAACGTGACGCGACCGCGAGGAGGAGCACAAAATTGGTCCTTCAGTATTAATATATAGAAGATACAATGTTTCTTGTTACATTTTTTGTGTCAAATTCACATTCTGAGGTAGTCAGCATGTGCAGAAGAGGGTTTTACATCGCAGACGCTATTTTCGAGGAGTAGAATTACACCTCTCAGCGGTAACGGTCTGTCGACGACAAACGTAATGACGTCAGCAAATGACCGATGATGTCATGACGTCCTGACGCCTCTCAGTGGTGACGTCACACATCGCCATGTAAACGAATGTAAAATGAAAAGTGTTTATTCTGCTTCAGAGTTGAAGGTTGACTATTGCCACTATGTGCGATGCACTCTTACAGGTACGAAGTTTCTTTCAGTCCAGGTCGCAGTACCGAGAAATACGTGACGCGACCGCTCGGAGGAGCACAAAATTGGTCCTTCAGTTTTAATATATAGATGAGTGGGGCACAGTTCGGTTTTTCTTCGCAGTGCAAGGAAACCCAGCTGAAGTTGATATTGGGAATGCCGGGAAGGCAACATCTTGTGCAGTTCCCAGTGATTGGAACCCGATAAGACAGTCTCTAGGCTGATGCAGTTAACTGGAGATATTGCTGATCAGAGTTCGGCACTTGAACAGGGTAAAATTACTTGTATAGGCAACATTGATTGGATCTACAAACAGAGGACTTTGAATAGATTCAATGGGGCACTGTTTTTTAGTACTTTGGCTGAAAAGGCATTCAGCTTCGGCTGTTCTCAGGTACTGTGTGATTAAAATGTGAAACTTTTGGATCAAATTAAAACAATGACAGCCACTTTTTTCCAAAATAATTAATATCTACATTACACAGAAGGATGCAGGAGGAGGCCATATCATCCATTAAAACTTGTGCCACAACACCACCACACTAATTCAATCTCTCAATTTATCAACTTACATTTATAGGGGAGAGGGGATTGCTCATCCTTGTTAGATAGGGGAGGGTGTGGCCGGTGGAGGAGTGAGGATGAGAACAGTGGGGCAGGAACATACATCGCCAGGTCCCATGCAAGGTCACGGGATGTTCCATTATCTTTGGTCACTTGACCCTTCAATTTGATGAAATGGGAGCGAAGCTCCCATGGGTGACTTTCGTTTATGGATATTTTCGCTGACATATATTCAGAAACAGTTTTGTGACTTTTCTGGAATCGTGGCTTAAAGTTACAAAAGTACAGTATGCAAGTTTTCAACTTTCTTGCTGATCCAGAAAGTACAAAACATTTATTTATATCATTGACTGAGTGGTTAGAAGTATGGATATACACTGCCGTGAAAAAGGTTTTGGATAAACTTGGAATTTATTATACGACAATGTGCAAAAGTCAACACATTTTTCATTTGTATTAAATTTGATTTGATGTTCCAGTGCCCACGCTCGCTCCAACCTCACCCCTGCTCGCGCCCGCTCCAACCTCACCCCTGCTTGTGCTCGCTCCAACCTAACCCCTGCCCACACTTGCTCCAACCTCACCCCTGCCCATGCTCGCTCCAACCTCACCCCTGCCCGTGCATCTTACAACCGCACCTCTGCCCACGCTAGCTACAACCTCACCCCTGCCCACACTCGCTCTGACCTCACCCCTGCCCGTGCCAACTACAACCTCACCCCTGTACATGCCACCTACAACCTCACCCCTACCCGCGCTCGCTCCAACCTCACCACTGCCCATGCTCGCTCCAACCTCAGCCCTGCCCGCGCTCGCTCCCTCACCCCTGGCCGCGCTCGCTCCAACCTCACCCCTGGCCGCGCTCACTCCAACCTCACCCCTGGCCGCGCTCCCTCCAAACTCACCCTTGCCCGTGCCACCTACAACCTCACAGCTGCCCACGCTCACTCCAACCTCACCCCTGCCTGCGCTCACTCCAACCTCACCCCTGCCTGCGCTGACTCCAACCTCACCCCTGGCCACGCACGCTCCAACCTCACCCATTCCCGCGCTCGCTCCATCCTCACCCCTGCCTGCGCTCACTCCAACCTCACCCCTGGTCACGCACGCTCCAACCTCAACACTGCCCGCAAAGGCTCCAACCTCACCCCTGCCCGCTCCAACCTCATCCATGCCCACGCTCGCTCCAACCTCACCATTGCCCACGCTCGCTCAAACCTCACCCCTGCCCGCGCTCGTTCCAACCGCACCCCTGCCCGCGCTCGCTCCAACCTCACCACTGCCCGCGCTCGCTCCGCCCTCACCACTGCCCGCGTTCGCTCCGCCCTCACCACTGCCCACGCTCGCTCCGCCCTCACCACTGCCCGCGCTCGCTCCGCCCTCACCACTGCCCGCGCTCGCTCCGCCCTCACCACTGCCCGCGCTCGCTCCGCCCTCACCACTGCTCGCTCCGACCTCACCACTGCTCGCTCCGACCTCACCACTGCCCGCGCTCGCTCCGACCTCAACACTGCCCGCGCTCGCTCCGACCTCACCACTGCCCGCTCCGCCCTCACCACTGCCCGCGCTCGCTCCGCCCTCACCACTGCCCGCGCTCGCTCCGCCCTCACCACTGCCCGCGCTCGCTCCGCCCTCACCACTGCCCGCTCCGACCTCACCACTGCCCGCGCTCGCTCAGACCTCACCACTGCCCGCGCTCGCTCCGACCTCACCACTGCCCGCGCTCGCTCCGACCTCACCACTGCCCGCGCTCGCTCCGACCTCACCACTGCCCGCGCTCGCTCCGACCTCACCACTGCCCGCGCTCGCTCCGACCTCACCACTGCCCGTGCCAGCTCTGACCTCACTCCTGCTCGTGCTCGCTCTGACCTCACCCCTGCCCGCGCTCGCTCCAACCTCACCCCTGCCCGCGCTCGCTCCAACTTCACCACTGCCCGCGCTCGCTCCAACCTCACCACTGCCCGCCCTCACCACTGCCCACGCTCGCTCTGCCCTCACCACTGCCCACGCTCGCTCTGCCCTCACCACTGCCCGCGCTCGCTCCGCCCTCACCACTGCCCGCGCTCGCTCCGCCCTCACCACTGTCCGCGCTCGCTCCGCCCTCACCACTGTCCGCGCTCGCTCCGCCCTCACCACTGTCCGCTCTCGCTCCGCCCTCACCACTGCCCGCTCTCGCTCCGCCCTCACCACTGCCCGCTCTCGCTCCGCCCTCACCACTGCCCGCTCTCGCTCCGCCCTCACCACTGCCCGCTCTCGCTCCGCCCTCACCACTGCCCGCTCTCGCTCCGCCCTCACCACTGCCCGCTCTCGCTCCGACCTCACCACTGCCCACGCTCGCTCCGACCTCACCACTGCCCGCGCTCGCTCCGCCCTCACCACTGCCCGCGCTCGCTCCGCCCTCACCACTGCCCGCTCCGACCTCACCACTGCCCGCTCCGACCTCACCACTGCCCGCGTTCGCTCCAATCTCACCACTGCCCGCGCTCGTTCCGACCTCACAACTGCCCGCGCTCACTCCGACCTCACCCCTGCTCCCGCTCGCTCCGACCTCACCCCTGCCCGTGCTACCGACAACCTCACCTCCGCCCACGCTCGCTACAACCTCAACACTGCCCACGCTTGCTCCAACCTCACCCCTGTCCGTGCCACCTACAACCTCACAGCTGCCCACGCTCGCTCCAACCTCACCCCAGCCTGCGCTCGCTCCAACCTCACCCCTGGCCGCGCACGCTCCAACCTAACCCCTGCCCGCGCGCGCTCCAAGCTCACCCCTGGCTGCACTGCTCCAAGCTCACCCCTGGCCGCGCTCGCTCTAACCTCACCCATGCCCGCGCTCGCTCCAACCTCACCCATGCCTGCGCTCGCTCCAACCTCACTCCTGCCCGCGCTCGCTCCAACCTCACCCCTGCCCGCGCACGCTCCAACCTCACCCCTGCCCGAGCACGCTCCAACCTCACCCCTGCCCGTGCACGCTCCAACCTCACCCCTGCCCGCGCGCGCTCCAAGCTCACCCCTGCCCGCGCGCGCTCCAAGCTCACCCCTGCCTGCGCAAGCTCCAACCTCACCCCTGCCCGCGCTCGCTCTGACCTCACCTCTGCCCGTGCCACCTACAACCTCACCCCTGTACGCGCTCGCTCCAACCTCACCACTACCCATGCTCGCTCCAACCTCACCCCTGTCCGCGCTCGCTCCAACCTCACCCCCGGCCGCGCTCGCTCCAACCTCACCCCTGCCCGCGCTCGCTCCAACCTCACCCCTGCCCACGCTCGCTCCAACCTCACCACTGCCCGCACTCGCTCCAACGTAACCCCTGCCCGCACTAGCTCCAACCTCTCCCGTTCACACTAGCTCCATCGTCGCCCCTGCCCACACTAGCTCCATCGTCACCTCTGCCCGTATTCGCTCCAACCTTCTGTTGCGAAATAAAACACAACTTCACAATCCACATTGTCGGACTGTTGGGTGTGACTTTGGAAGCCCTCCCCTACCCCCATCCCTTTCCCCCTAGCCAAGTGGATTGGTTTATTGGAGTGAACAAGTCATTTTCAGCTTTCATATCTGCCAGAAATCATTGCAACATGTTATTCATGAGGCGAAGCATTCCTTTATTCAAAAGAAATGACAACTTCTCATCTTCTTCCACGAATAGATCTTTCTGGTCCTTAGTTCAAAGCATCTCGAACAACTTCTGTCGCTCTACCTTTCCTTCGTGTTTCCGTTCCAATGATACTATCGCTGTTTCTCCGACTGATAAAGCAACTCTTTTTGGTTCTCTTTTCTCCTCCAACTCCACACTGGATGACTCTAACATTCCATCTCCCTCTGATGCACCCCTCACAAATCCTATTTCCCTCCCTATAATCTCTTTTCATGCAGTCAAAAATACTCCTCTCTCTGGACATAAGCAAGGCCGATGGACAAGATGGCATTCCTCCCCGTGTCTTGAAGGAATGTGCTTCAGAACTTGCACCACTGCCCATGCTCGTTTGCACCACTGCTTACTCACGTTTGTTTCGTTTTTGTTTAAAAACCCAAACTTTCCCTATTACCTGGAAGCATGTCTTAGTTCAGCGTATTTTAAAGCAGGGTGATCGGTCAAACCCTTCTAATTACCGTCCTATTGCTCCGACTTCTACTATTTCCAAAGTCTTCGAATGTCTTCTTAACTTTCATTTCCTCAAACATCCTGAATCTCAGTCTTCTATCTGACCACCAATACGGCTTTCGCAAGGCAAGATCTACAAGTGATATCCTTTCTTACATTACGAATGTCTGGGCCTCTTCTTTGAGAGACTTTGGGGAATCCATTGTTGTAGGCCTTGATATCTCAAAAGCCTTTGACAGAGTTTGGCATCAGGGTTTGATATCCAAGCATCCCTCTTTCGACTTTCCTCCTTCACTCTGCTCTCTCTCTCTCTCATAATCGAGCTTTCTCTCCGACCGCTCTATCTCCATAATTGTGATGGTTCAACATATCCTCCCTTTTCTGTCAACAGCAGTGTACTTCAGAGTTCCGTTCTGTCTCCAACACTCTTCCTTCTTTTTATCAATGACCTTCTTTCTTCCACAAATAACCAAATGCACTCTTATGCTGATTAATCGACATTACATTCCTCCATGTCTTTCCCATCTGCCCCCATATTCCCTCACTCGATCAACATCTCGTTTCATCACAGCCACCTTTTTTTTCATTCGGAGTTGGACAAGATTTTCCAGTGGGGCAAATGTAATCAAGTTAAGTTTAATGCTTCAAAAACTTAATTTCTTCTCATCTCTCTTTCTAGGTCTCCTCTCAACTCTCCAATCTCCTTTGAAAGCTCTACAATTATACCATGCGATACAATAAACCTATCAGGTATTACTCTAACTTCAAATTGATCCTGGAATCCACACATTACACAAATAGCTAAGTCTGCCTTGAAGAAAATAGGAGTCCTGTTCAGATATCGAAGATTCTTCTTTTCTGAACAGTTGCTCCAACTATGTAAAGGATCAATTTGTCCTTATATAGAGTACTGCTCTCACATCTGGGGAGGTTCCAGCTCCACATACTTACTGGACAGAATTGAATACAAAGTTATTCGACTTGTCAACTCAACCAATGTGACCTCAAAGCTCGACCCACTCAAATTATGCTGCAAAGCAGGCTCTCTTTCTCTTTTTTTACAGATATTACTTCGGTTTCTGCTTGTAAGAACTTGCTGCTTGTGTACCTCCACCATTAGCGAGATTAAGGAATACTCGACAAGCCACTACATCACATGATTATTGTCTGGCCATTGGCAACTCAAGGGTGGGCCATTACGATGTTTGTTTCTTCCCCTCCACTGACAAACTCTGGAACTCTTCACCTTCTCATGTCTTCCCAAACACTTTTGACCACCTCCTTTTCAAAAAGCAGATTTTTTACTTCCTCAAAAACTCCTAGACTATTCTCTCTTTCCTTATTTTTCTATCAATGCAGTTCTTGTATTCAGGGCTGGGCTTCAATGAGGACTATTTAGTCCATGACTGAAGCCTTCAACATATAAAATTTATATATATATATATATATACACATATACATATACATATATATATATATACATATATATACACATACATACACACACACACACACACACACACACACACACACACACACACACACACACACACACACACACACACACACACACACACACACACACACACACACACACACACACACACACACACACACACGGCGTCTCGAACGTCACCTTGGGATTTTGAAATTAAATAACATTTCTGTTTTTTAATAATTTATAATTATTTTTATCCCAAAAGAAAAATTTACAAAATGGAGATAAATTTACTTTATTCATGAAAAATGATGCAGCTTGGATGTCCTCCATTTTTGGCTTCGCAGAGACAGGCTCTTTTGACAGCATTTTCCATAACAGCACACAATAACTCTGGCTGCAGCCCTCGAATTTCTGCACAGATGTTGTCCTTGAGCTGCTGAATTGTATGGGGCTTATTGATGTACACACGCTCCTTTAGGTAACCCGAAATAACATAATCGGGAGGCGTCAATCAGGAGAACGTGATGGCCAAGAAATTTCTGAATTTCGCGAAATTATTCGGTGTCCAAAAATTTGCCTTGGAAGCTCCACCATGGCTCGTGCCGTGTGGGCAGTGGCTCCATCTTGTTGAAACCACATCTTAGGTTTATCCTTCACTGCAGGATGCACAAAATTCTCGAGCATGGCTCGATACAGCTCACGAGTGATCGTCGTTGCACTGCCATCCTCATTTTCAAAAAAATAAGGGCCGATAATCCTGACGTTACACAGGGTTCCCACTTATTTTGAGATGTCTTTTTTTAAGGACTTTTAAGGGCTAAAATAACCCCTTTTTGAGGACCACATCCTAGAAATTCCAGGGGTAAATTGAGGTGAGTCACCTAGAAATTAACAAAGATAGTAAATTTACAAAAAATCTATTTTAATAATGAACATACAGAACACAGCTGGAGCTTATTCAGTCGACAAGGCACCGCGCCACACAGCCAATTGGCAAATTCACTTCACAGTTACTGTAGAATCAGCCAGGAGCGGTCACAAGTTTCCAGATGGCAGCACTCTCAATGTTAATGTGTTGTTATGTTAAAATGTTATTGTAGGTGCTGCCACCTGCAAAGTTGCAGCAGCTCCTGACTGCTTCAACACTACAGAACAGTACATTTTGTTAGCTACATGTCATTGTAATATCCAATTAGGACAAAGCAGGCAAGGATTTAGCCTTCTCCTCAATTTCTCTTTCGGGAACTTTGAGTTCCCCCCGTTTTTGCTTGGCAGAGTGCCTGAGAGCATTTGATTTTACCAGAAGACTGTGGCTAGTTTTGTCACCTTTTGCCTCAGCCTCGTCTGCATATTTTCTGACAATGTGGTCAGACTTTCTATGTCAGTTTCCAACACCTTCCTCTTTTTCAAACCATCCACTTCATCTTCAATCATTTTTCGTTTTCTTTGAATGGCTTCTTGCCCTTTCTTTCTTTTCTCTTCTTCAAGATATTGATGGTATTTATGTCGAGAACTGGAGGCTGAGGATAGCAGTTCCTCTGTGATTTCAACTTTGAGCATTCCACCGACCAGTACAAAATAATCAATAATCTGCCTCAGTGCCACAAGCATGCCTTCACCCAGGTTGTTCTTCTCTATCTGTCTGTTGAGAGAAAAACCCCTCTCAACAGACACCTGACCATGGGAAACTAGCAACACTTTACGAACTACCCCCCACAACTTCTCAAACTTCTTGTTTTTACCCAAACATTCATAGAGTAACACATCTACCTTGTCATCTTCAATTTTGAAGTCCTTTAACCTAGACTTCAGTTCACACCCTACTACATCCTGCAGTAATTCTTTGTAACTCGCAACCAACATATCTACATTATCACCATCAACTCTGTTCAGTCACCAAATTTTCCAACAGGCATTTGGATTTGGACTTTGAGTGTTCTTGATCAGTCACCATCAACCTGGGATCCAGAGAAGCCATATTTCTGGCTAAACTATACTTAAGAGGCGACCTTTCAAAGATTTTGTTGACACATTTCACCACAAATAGCCTACATTCTTCTTTGAACTGAAACACCTGGCATTCACTGATGGCCTTGGTTCTCAGGAGGGACTTTAGTTCACTTTCAGCCTTGAAACAAACTTCAATCTTTTTGTTTTCTACCCTTTCCTTTTCAAGATCCAGCTTTAACAAGTCATATGCAGTGGAAGTATTTTGTAATGCAACTGGCTTAACACACCTCTCTAACAAATTTTTGACAAGTCTCTCAATATCATGAACAAGAAAGGGACCCATTGGCTTGTCTGTTTGGTACAAGGCTAAAAATGGTTCAACTGCACTGGCTCCTGACCTGAAAAGACAGTTTTGCGACAGATAGCTTATCATTCATTGCACCATGCAGAGTTTTGTTAGAGTTGCTGGTTGGTTTGCGGCTTCTTCTTGCTTTCACATGCCTCAACAAATAACTTCAGGTGAGGCCACACTAGAATAACTCTGCTGCAGACAGGACCATTCTCAACCCACCTGTGCTTACAAAATTTCAATGGGAAGTCTTTACACCCAGTTACATCAGTAAAATCATCGTGCCTGGCAGAGGTATCTTTACGATCGTCCATGAACGACGATCGTCCATGACGGCTCTCGCTATTGACGCCGTCAAGGCACGTGATGAAATATCGCAAGTTGTTTTTTTTTTTTCTCTTCTTCTGGTGAAGACAAAACCTTTAGGACATGGCTCTTGGACACATTTGTCCTTGTTTAGAATACTAGTGTGAGGAAAATGAAACACCCTTCACCAAATAACAGGAAAATCTGATTTTTATTGACTTTTATTGACTTTTGAACATTTTCCTGAAATTTAAGGACATTTAAGTACTTAAATTGTACAACTCAGAAATGTTGGACTTTTATGGGTTTTAAGGACCTGTACGAACCGTGTTACACCACACCAGACAGTGCATTTGAGTGGATGCAACTCACGTTGATGAATCATCCTAGGATTCTCTAATCCCCAGAACCTACAGCTCTGCTTATTCACAAAATCATTCAAATGGAAATGAGCTTCATCACTCATAATCAGTTTCTGAACAAATTCGTTTTCTTCATTGACCAACCTCTGAATTGGGACTGAGTAATTTAAACGTTGTCGATGATCAGTCGGTTTCAACTTTTGCACCAATTGCACTTTGTATGGGTACAGGTGCAAATTGTTTCTTATTATGCAATGCAGTGACATCCGAGACATCAGAACATCTGCGGATCGATGTTCCTGGTTCTTCTTGAGCAATGTCCAGTACACATTCATGATTAATTTGCGAACGGACTGAACGTGGTCTTCCAGGTCGTGGAACGTCACTTACTGACCCATATTGCTGAAAACGTTGAATCAACTAACAAATCATGAAATCTGAAGGTGGTTTTCTGGCATTGAAGTGTTGGCAGTATGCTCTTTGGGTGAGAATAATTGATCGATGAAAGTAAAAAAATAAAATTCCACGATTTTGGTTCTTTGTTCAGTTGTGTATTTTTCCATGGGTAATTTCCAAATGTTAATCTAAATTCTGAAAAGAAAGGAAAAACAAATTATGAAAAAACAGAAATGTTATTTAATTTCTAAATCCCTAGGTGGCTTTTGGGACACCCTGTAAATGTATGTATGTATATATATATATATATATATATATATATATATATATATATATATATATATATATATATATATATATATATATATATATATATATATATATATATATATATATATATATAATATGTGTATACTTAGAGAGGAAAAAGACATAAATGTAGTTTTATATATCATTCTTGATCATTCACTGGAGTTACATACCTGGAACACATGAATTGTATTACATTCTGAACTCTCAATGGAGAGAAGGTATGCAGCATGTTCCAACAAAAACATTGGGCAGAGTAAAGAAAAGGAAAGGTTGAGGTTGTGCAAGGCTTACCTCGCCAGGTCGGAACTGGGAGATCCCCACTTCCATCTTCTGCTTCATTGTGCTATTCAGTTGCTTCGCATTTTGCACCTGCAAAATAACAGGTGGTGCGCATTTCACAATGCAGAACTGAAGTCCAAACATTGGTTCAGACACAAAGATGTACAAAGAAACACAAACACAGGTATTGCTATTTCCCCCAATATCCACCCATTATTTTCTTAACAATGTATTAAAAGAAAAATTCACATTCCTACGTCACACGATACACAAACAAAAGAATCAGACATCCCCAAATTCGACATCACAACTCAATCATACCTGGGTAATCTTAAGCTTCCGGACCATCACAGCCAATATCCCTGAACTCACCTATCCCCATTGCTTATGTGTTCTAAGTACATGTCAAAATTCAATTTAAATATTTCAACTGACCCTGTTGCTACCACCTTCACCAAAAGACCAATCCATGCATTAACTCTGTAAAATACCCATGCCATGCTTCTGTTCCATCCCTCGTTTTTTTCCACTCCCCAACTCTGCCCTCTGGTTCTGCCACTTTGCATCCTGATTTAAAAAAAAAGAATGGTTCAGCTTCGATTTTACCACTACCTTCCTCATCCTAAATACTTCCAATGGGTCCCCTCATAATCTCCTCATCTATATATTATTTCTGTTAACATCTGCGTGTAATTTGACGTATCTCCTCCAAAACTGCCGGACGATTGTCGCCACTTTCGGTATGCGGGTGCTCTGTGGTCCAATGAACAGCATGGGCTATGTGAGATCGCGCCAGACGGACAGGTTTGGGAATTTTCTAATTTTTACATTCGTTTGCATGGGGACGTGTGACGTCACCGCTGAAAGGCGTAATTCTGTCATGACATCATCAGTCATTCGCTGACGTCATTACGTCTGTCTTCGACAGACCCTCACCGCTGAGAGGCGTAATGCCACTCCTCGAAAACAGCGTCTGCAATGTAAAACCCTCTTCTGCACATGCTGACTACCTCAGAAGGTGAATTTGACACAAAAAATGTCACAATAAACATTGTATTTAAAGTAAAGATTTATTTTAAAAAATATTATTTCTGTCAACGTCTGCGCGTAATTTGACGTTTCTCCTCCGAAACCACTGGCAGGAATGTGCTCATTTCCCATATACTGGGGTTTCTTAATGTGACGAAGACAATGCACTAAATTTCTAAGCTGGAATTGGATGACAACGAGGCTTCAACAAGATTTTCAACCCACGACGGCCGCATTTATTCCCGTTCGGTCGCCATCGCTGAACTGCTGTCTGGTAAGTGCTGCTGTCTATCCAAAAAAATATAAACTCGAATAAGGGAGTACTCATTGCATCAAACACTGAACATAAACACAACTGATAATAAATAGTATAGCTCAGAACATCAGCAATGGTTGTCATGTTTTAAAAATCAGCGTGGAAGGAGGAGAATGATGAGCGCCAGAGCTCTGCCAACATGATGTACCCCGATTGGCTCTTTCCCGGACTGAATACGCCCTCTGAGACTGTCAATTTGTGTCTGAAATCCAACGTACATATAAAAAAAACACCCGAAAAAAAGTTGCAATAGGCCTACGTCCAGATAACATCAAAGGCTGTAATCTGAAGGTAGGGGGAACCAGGGAACGGGTATGAAGTCATCCTTCATTGCCCGGATTCTCTTCTTTTCTCTGTTCTTCGAAAGCGCGGTGTCCGACAATAGATTCTGCACCTTGAATATGTGCGTGTTAACTGTTCAAATTAAAGAGGTGTTCGATTGTCGGATGCACCCCAACAACTGCCGTTCGCTACATTAATTGTCAATATAAACCTCCATTGTTACCTGTGTTGTGCCTTGCGTGTGTGGTCTTCAAATTAAAGCGTCGAAGCGGTGTTCGATCGTCGGATGTGCGCCAAAAAGTGCCGTTCATTGAAATTTGCATTCTGATTCTCGCTCACCCTCCCCTGTTCCTGTTCAGTCTAGGGCTAGGCCTATATCATGTTAAACTTGCCCCATCAGACGCCAACCTTCCAGTCACACTGCAGAGGATGCAATTTCCAGTCAGACTCGCATACTCGATGACCATAAACAAATCCCAGGGCCAAACATTTGACAAACTCGGAATATACCTCCCAGCCCCTGTGTTCTCCCATGGCCAACTATATGTTGCATTTTCACGTGCAAGAGGTTACTCCTATATATCTATAAAAGTGGACAATAATTCCTCACAAGGACTATTCAGCAACAAGACACTCACCCAAAATATCATCTACAGGGAGGTCCTTTAGAAAACTAAGGACAGGTAACCATAGTGCATCACATCCCTAAAGACACCCTCCCCAGCTTCCCACAACAGCAACTATTATGCCTCATCCACCTTTTGCCACCCATTCAACTCTGTGCGGAGCACGGGTAAATGCTAGTTGTTGTAAAACGTCCTGTCACTTCCAGTCACTGCTAATACTTAGTCTGTCTAACGCCGGAGTCAATCTGATAGCTCAACGCTGAACCCTCTTTTATGGAGTCGATGTCCTACCTCAGATGTGGCAACCAAAAATGCACACAATATTCAAGTCCAATGGAAATACCAGCTTTAAGCCTGGTGTTGGCTTAACGGTTGAGGTGGCTGGCTTAAGATGTTAGGGTCTTGAGTTTGAGCCCCTGCTCCACCCATTGAAATAACACCAGGTGGGTTGACTCAGCCTGTCATCCTTCCGTGGTCGGCAAAAGGAGTACCAGCTTACTGGTAACAGGGCACTGCATCAGCGGCATAGCCGCACTACCAGAAATGATACAACCAGCAGCCACAGGCTGCATACGAAACAGCAACAGCAACTTTTTTGATATACAATTTATCCCTCTGTGATGATATATTAAAATCCTATTACTGTATTTAAGCTTTACCTATAGCTAGCTGGCACTGTCCCATACACTACACCCCCCCACTCCCCTAAACCCCCCCATTTGTTCCTCAACTTCTACCTTTTTCTGTGATGCACAATTATATTAATTTCAAGAGTTCCTATAGTAGACATGTTCAGTGCACAAAATAGGGTGTTGACTTCAAATCATGATGCAAATGTCCCCTTTGACATGGAAGTTCCTTAGGGTCATAGAAACAAATTTATCCAAATACACACGTCATAACTCAAAATCCAAGATGGCCGCCGTCGACCATTTTGGAAAACATGGCCCAGTCATAGCTCATGAACCGTTTGTCATAGAAACTACAATGACACATGTTTTCTAGCTAAATTGAGGTCGCTGAATTCATTTCTGGCACCAGCTATGCATTTCAGATGCATTTAAAGGGTGAAATCCAAAAAATAATACAAATAACAAATTTTATTGTTTTTCACATACAGAAAATTTGAGGTAATTAGATTATCCATCGCACAATGTCGTAATTACACAAGTTCTTCCTCTTCTCCTCTCTTTTCCTGGAACATCCTGCCAGTGTGGGCGCACGAACCTTGACATCTGCAGAGAAGCATCCAGCACTGTCTCTGCACACAGCACTTACAAGGAGCTTTACATTCAGTCTTACACTTGCAAATGGACCGCACAGTCTTCTTCCCCATCTCATCTGGATTGAGGATCTCATCAACATCCGCAACTTATTGTGTGTCTGACGAGAAGTGCTGGTGAAGGCTGATGCATGTTCCATGGAGGGCTGATGTTGCCATCGTAGAGGATGGATTATGGTCAATGTTGTCAAAACCGCCTGTGGTGAAAACATGTTTAACTGCCTGAGAGGGGACCACCACACCAACCTGCTCCCAGTGACCAATGACTGAGAGTGCTTAGTACAGATATTGCGAATTCAAACAGTCATACGAGATGCACAACCCACGCTGATGCAAATCATCGATTAGAGATTCACGGCCAGTTTGAAGATGTACTTTCATAGCCATATACAGTGAAGCTGGTGTTTCCCTATCTCTGTTGTGACGTGGAACACTGTCACGTTTCTTGGATCTGCATGCAACTGAGTTGAAGATGATCTGCTGCCCAATTGATGTTGCAACCTTGGACTTCTTAGATCCAGGAGATGGCTGATCGATAGATGGTCCATCAAGAAGCATGTACAAGAATGAACGCAGAGTGATTGGGATTGATTCAGCTTCAGATGAGGTTGAGAAAGAACCCGTAAAAGCTTGCCGCATTTGAAGATATTATCGACGGAGGATCTTGGCTGCTTTGTGCAGGGTGAAGACTTCAGTTGATGTATTGTCTTTCATATCAACTATAGCTTTGGATAGGTCATCGAAAACAAGAGACCAGCAACGGTTCATCTTTACTGCCTTGATGTCAGGAATCATGCGCTCAATGTCCTCTCCAAGGCGTGTTGTATTGCATTTGATGTAGGGAAAGCCGAGAGCAGCAATACGCTTATCATAAAGGGTCGTCAAGTGAGCCATTGCTAGCGACTCCCCTGAACCACGGTTATCTTCAATAAAGTCAAGATTACTCTTGACTTTAATACTTCAACTCAATAAAGTCAAGGTTATTACATTGAGAACATGTGCTCGCATCACCTGCGTGTTATGACCATCAGTGATGTCATATCCGACCATCTCCACTTTCCTATACAGCCGAATCAGGCACGCACGATGATAGACGGCATTGATAGCGATCAAGTCACCAGCGGACAGTTTAGACAACAGGCGTTTGTCGCCCAACAGCTGAGCACAGTCATTGGTTTTTTTTATCCAAGCCAAGTGTAGCAGCTTTTCTGAGCTCTTTCTTGTTGCCCACTTCATCACAAAAGGGACACGGAGTGTCAACTGGCTCGCTCAAAGATGCAGAGGGTGATGTCTGTGTGACTGACCTGGCTGCACGAGTTTTTACCGGGCTAAATGACGCTTGTCCTTGATGCTTATTCCTGGCTCTCTGCACTTTATGATTGTCGACAGCATTCCTGTAAGCTTTGTGCCACACTACATGATTAGACATCATCAGCTGCACTATATTCTGAGTATCACTGTCACCAGTATTCTCTACGAATACAAAATCAGGCAGCTCACCTAATTCATTGAGTTCCTGGATATTTTTCACAACCTGTCTGTAAGTGGCTGAAAGTCTTTCAGGATTGTTTCTCAATTTAACAGATGATGAGGGATCCGAAGTTGGATTATGAGTCTCGTCTGATTGACATATAAAACATAGGCTCCAGTCCATCGTGGCAGGCGTGCTTTCACAGTTATCGGAACTCATTTGGATTAGTCACTTTGAATCTGAAAGTAAAAATTAAAGGTCACATAACATAGATACATTATGTGACTAACTCATGTGTAGTTAAATTCAGCATGAGAAAACCATTTCTGAGTTGGGTCTGACCTAACCATCATATAGTAGACATGTTAAGTCATGTCTCGTTCTCACAAAAAAATTTTTCTCATACATTTTAGAAAAAAAATGTAACATTTATGTATTTTTGTATATGATTTGACCTTTAAATCCATCAGAAAGCAAAATTGTCACCGGAAATGAGTTCAGTGACCTCAAGTTAGTTAGAAAACATGTATCATAATAGTTTCTATGACTAACGGTTCATGAGCTATGACTGGGCCATGTTTTCCAAAATGGTCGACGGCGGCCATCTTAAATTTTGAGATATGACGTGTGTCTTTGGATAAATTTGTTTCTATGACCCTAAGGAACTTCCATGCCAAAGGGGACCTTTGCATCATGATTTGAAGTGAAATGTCACTTAACATGTCTACTACTAGTCTATGAGACTGAAAATGAGAAGTGACAATTTCACAAACTTCTCACAATGTATATTTCACAAATTTCCCACAAAATAATTTGAACTAATGCATTTCATAAAGTTCAAGTCGAAAATTAGTTTATGCATAACTTTATCAAGAAAATACACATAAAATAATAAGGATAAAATGCTTGTTATCTTTATGGCCCTGGTGCACACGAAGCAGCATGGCACATTTTTTTCAGGACAAACCTGTTTCCTGACAAGACTCCATGATGTACTCTGCTGACAGAAAGTATCTTGAGTCACATGACCTCTCCCTCAAAATGTTTCACACATTTTCTTTTCCACTGAAATAAATCTGCTAATGGCACTTCCCTTTTGGAACTCGGTTCCATTGGGAGGGGGGGAGGGGGGTATGACCAATAAGGGAAAATGATGTTTGCCTCCACAGAATGGATTATCTTTCATGTCATCCATAATACAATCTCATTAAGTGTCACATCCTTGCTTGCGGAGGTAATGACTGCACGGCAGAGAGAATGTCAATGACCCAATCTCGTTTCGATCTGTCAGTGATGGCACCTGCTCTCAATAGGTACAGGAAGAGTTTGCGGTACAGTGAAGCCAAACGTGATGCACAAAGTCTACACTTGCATCACCTGACGTGTTAAGAATCACGAGCAAATTTCCACAAACACTAGCAACCCAGGAACAACGTTCAACAGATTACGACACACTCTGGAAAATGACGATCTTTTCGACTGCAATCGCGATAAGACGACAGTCTATTTTCAGAGCAATTTGCACAAAGTGAATTTCAATGAAAAATGGACTGAAAATTATACAGCAAAACCTATTCACTTTATGGATAAAACATTGAAGTGAGGTAAAGACGAGGATAGTCATAAAGGAGTGCATGAGCTCTTTAAGACATTTTCCTGTGATTGGTTAAGGTTTCACTTTTGTTTGTGCCATCTGTTTTGGGGGTTGCAACTTACATTGCACCTAAGGGATGCCAGGCAGTTTATTTTCCCAGTACACTTGGAAAATGTGAGCACCAGCTCAGGATAAACCTACTGTGTCCAGGTTTCGGGACCCTAATGAAGCAATATGTGAAAGTCAACAGCCAATGAGCATCACAAACTAAGCGTTGAAAAAATTATTATAATTTGCTATTCCATAAAAAATAAATGTTTGCAATACAAAGGACAATATTATTGGAATTAAAAACATGTTCATCCTTCCTGTTCGATGATAACTGCATGACACTGGATTGCCCAATGCAGAGCCAGTGTTTGTCATTAAATGCCGCATATAGCTGCTGTGATCAAATAAAATGCCACTTTTATCTGGCTCATACCAGTCATACACAAACAATAAATCAGTTATAACATGTATAATGTATATGTTAAGTGAATACCTTTATTAAAAGATAGTTTTCCCCACAAGTTCAAACACCACACACCCCACGTCGAGATATAAGCCAATGCTGCGAACCTGCCGTTTCAATGAAATAAGCTCCATGTCCTGTTGCCTGAGCAACGTTCCAGCAGCACTTGGGTTTGCCGAGATGACCAATAGGTCATCACGGTTAAGGTACATGCCACGAGGTGGCCTCCTTTTGCTTTTCAAAGGGTGGTGGCGGTACTGCGAAACCTGGCTCTCCCTTTTCATCGGGCCAGCTGTGCTCCCATGCATCGAAAAATGTTGCTGCTGCTGCTGATGGCGTTGCTGATGATGATGTGTTCGATGCTGATCCTATGGTGTGATGGAAAGTGGGCTTAGAATAACTCCCACACAGTAAAACCCACATAATGACTGAACATACGCCATACCAAGTAAACAACAGGCCAGGGAAGTACTCAAGGCAGAAAGCACAGGCAAAGCAAATATTTATTAATGATCAAGTAGCAGTATATCTGCCATTTTGGAATCCATAAAATGAGGAATGATTCTTCGTAATAATCTGTAACATTCCCCTTTGAGCAAGATGTGGGTATTAAAGGGCATTTTGGAGATGGATTCCATTTATATTCCACAGTTGATTTTAACCTTAACAATAATTTCCTCAGTTTTGTTTGGCTATACTAATAAAAGCCAGTGTGTGTGTGTGTGTGTGTCGGTGTGTGTCGGTGTGTGTCGGTGTGTGTCGGTGTGTGTCGGTGTGTGTCGGTGTGTGTCGGTGTGTGTCGGTGTGTGTCGGTGTGTGTCGGTGTGTGTCGAAAACCTAGCAGCCGAAAACTTTGCATGCATACCAAGAAAACTCCAAGGAAGTGCAAGAGTGAAAATTGGGTGTTTGGGTTAATTAAAACACCCCTTTTGAAGATAATTAACAGCCTTATTTTATTATACCCTTCAAACGATCCTCGGCCACCTCGTTGTCTGGGGTCTAAAGGCGTTTCCTGGGTAACCTCGCTGGGATCTGAAGCCACCATGTTTTTGGACCTGCTCAACCTATGGACAGCAGGAACCCTTTATTTGCAAGGACAGGAGAGAGCACGTAAAATTGTATTTGGTAATATTGTTGTGGGAATGATATTTAAGGGTTAATAAAAACTGTTTAGTATAATGAGTTATTTCTTCACATTTGTTTATATAAGTGACATACTATTTGCGCAATAGATATGCATTGCATATGTACAGCGAGATGTTGATTTTTCATCTCCTACTGTTTTGTCCTCCCCTTCTCAAACCTCTGGCTGGGCAGTTTTAATGTTCTTTTCCCCCTGTTTACATGTCTTTACAAAGTGCACACGAGACATCTGCATTGAGAAAACCAGCAGTTAGCCTCAGCACAGGAGCTCAAGAGGCCCAACACAAGGCCAGATCGGCGGTTATCTCATGTGCGAGGTCAGTTGACGATGCAGCTCACGCAGGGAGGCAGTGGGCCATTAAAGCTGCTACGAAAGACATGGAAAAGCCCAGAAAGAGACAATTATGCTGGAGGACAGGGAGCTATTTTGAGGACGGCTGTCATGTATAATGGAGGAGAGCACATGAGATAGGCAGGAAGAATCTATTTGGGGATGTGGAGCTGAGAGTGCCAAGGCGGTGAACATTTAATCCCCAGAGAAAAGACGGCTTTGAGGGAGTGACAATTATGGAGCTTGACGAGTATTTATGCTGGGGTGCACCAGAGAGCTGCCAATATGTCAAACTCTGCTTCGGGACTTCCCCACAGCTTGCCTCCGGGTTTGAAATCGACATCTCGGCATTGTTTCTACTGTATTCTTGTCGGCAGTGTTCTTGGCCAACCATTATTCCTAATCCTCATCAGTGATCTCATTGACTTTCTGACAGACAGGTAGCAGCCACTTCCCTCTCCTCTGACCTTGACAAAATCACAAACTGTTCAAACACAATTTTGCTTATGTATCCACATTGTCAAACCTTTGTGTTCTCCCTTACATCTCATCATTACCTTACTCATTACCATCCCTTGTTTGTATGTCTCCGTCTACCTTCTCCCTCTGCCCTGCTGTTGGTGTTTCCCCTTTCTCATGCTGTTCTGTTTGTTATGTTGTGTCCTGATTTTTTCTGTGTAATCACTCTTCAATGAGCCTCAACCATGTAAAAAAAAAAAAACCAAAAAAAAAAAACAACAACAACAACAACAAAAAAACCAATGCCCTGACATTCACGGCATTTTTCAGGAACGTATTCCCCGTGAATAATGGGGTTCGACAGTATGTAACATTAGAATGCGAGTACATCAATAAAGTGTGTACAATTAGAGTGCGAGTACGTCGATAAAGTATGTACGGTACAATTAGAATGAGAGTACGTCTATAAAATTAGTACTATAAAACCATACGACAAGTCCGGGTGAGGATATGCAATCTTTGATTGCTCGTTATAGTTCTTGAAGCAATAGAAAACTATCACAAAAAAGTCCATGAAAGATATGGATAAATAACCAAGACCAGTGGTCTCATGGGTCTATACTCTAGAGCATTGGTCCCAAACCTGTGGCCCGCGGAGCCCTATACTGCGGCCCGCGAGGACTTTCCAATCAAAACACATTTCCATGTAGCAATTTTAAAGGGGTTTACACAATGCCACTGCCGGCCACTGCCAGCCGGCGCCGTGACCTGAAAAGCCTTACACAATGCCGCTGCCGGCCACTGCCGCTTACCGCCGGGAGGAATCAAATCAATTTGATTTTACGGCAGTATTTAAAATTAATTACACCCCGCACAGAAATTTGTTCAGAATTACAGTGCGTAGAATTACAGAGAACAATCAATCGATCAAATACATATAAAATTTATTAATTAAAAAAACAATACTCCACTAAACCCCAAACGTTGTATCGATTTCTCAACACAAACATTGCGTGACAGTATCAAGTTTCTCAATAAAATGCATCAATATTTTTCTGGCACCCAACATCCTTGGGAGTAGTGAATGTGGCCGGTGGGATCAAAAGGTTGAGGACCACTGCTCTAGAGGGTCAAAAGTTATACAGGTTTAAGGGATGCAACGTGTCCAAAGGGTGTAAATGTCTACAGATGTAAGCCTCTAAGCTCGGGGATTTAAGGGGTGTAATGGGTCCAAAGGGAAGTTCCAATATTAGTTAGGGTCTAAAGGGGGTCTCAAATGGTCTAAAGGCTAAGGATCTTGGGGGTCTAAAAGGGGATCTAGGGGGTCTAAAAGGTCAAAAACGTCTAAATGGCTTAAACGGTCGAAAGAGTATGTTCCGATAGTAGTTAGGATCTAACTGAAGAGTCTAAGGGGTATAAAGAGGTACTAAAGTGTCTAAAAAAGGGTCTAAGGGTCTAAAAAGGGGTAATAAAGTGTCCAAAAAGGGGGTCCAAAAGGTGCATTCTAATTGCAAAACATAATTAACAGAAATAGTCACGGTCCAATAATACATAGTCAATGGACATAATCAGTCCAAACAGTACGTAATTAAAAGACATACTCACATTGGTCGACTGATGCTTCACCCAAACCCCCTCCCCAGACAGATTTTCAGTTGCGCACGCACACACACACACACACACACACACACACACACACACACACACACACACACACACACACACACACACACACACACACACACACACACACACACACACACACACACACACACAATTACATTTTTACTGTGTGTGAGTAAACTTACATGTGGAATTCTGACAACTCCTCAACCCCCCACTAAAATCCCCCCACCCCTGTCGCATCTTTGCTCTCCCACCCCCAACAGCAAGTCCTCACCCTTCCCCTCCAAACCCTAAGGCATCAATCCCTGACTTCAAGCATTCAAACCCCTCCCCCCTCCCACCACCACAACTCAACCTCCCCTCCCCCACCCTTGCTGATCCTTTATGTGGGTAGCACAGCACCAACCAATAATGGAAGGAAATGCTATATTCATTCTTGCAGCATACAAGCATTGTCATGTGAATAAAACAATGAAAAGAATGATGATAAGCATGGAGTACACAAAAAAAAATTAATTTCAAGGATAATTAATTGCACACTGTCAATTTTACCTCAGTTGCACTTATCACGTCAATCTGTCAGATCCTCACCTCCTTTACACCTTCCTGACTTGGATCAAAGTCACTATCATTTCCATCATGTTCATTACCCTCTTCAGAATCATCGTCACTAGGCAGATGGCGCAGAGGGCATGGAGGGATCAAGAGACAAGAAAAATAACAAGTAAAGAAAAAGACAATAAGAAAAGGGTTAACTCCAAGTTAAACAAAATTATTGCTTTAGTTGTTCATTACGTAGGTATGCCAACAGCATCCAGTGGATTCCTTTTAACAAGGGTGGAAGGTAGGAGGAAAAAAAGGGCAGCTTTAAAGTGGAATGCTCTTAATTTGAGGATCTTTCATGACTACCATCTTTCAGGTTAGAGTCGACAATGTCAGAAAAACTCAGATAAAACTCCATTTGAGGAAAACTAGTGCGTCTACAAAGTATGTGTTGAAGAGACAGACGTCACATTGATTATAGTTCATTTCAAATTCCCAACAACCATTATATGCATTAAATGTAAGCTAAGTGTATCCTTACTATAGTTCACGGAACGGTGCTTTGTGTGTTTGTTTGTCACGCTACTCTTCCCACAGTTCTGGGCAGATTACATCCAGACTTGCTACATCGGATCAGCATGACCCCAAATAATGTATAGGAGTGTTTTTATCTTTGCCGGTGGTCTTGGGAGGGAGGGGTAAGAGATGCAAATTCTCTATGTAAATGTGTATCGTGTAGCGTCACCTCCAGGTGGGGAGGGTATTACATGTCTCCACCATTACAGTACAGTATTCCCATACCCACGTTTTCCTGTGCAGTGAGGTTTTGAATTATAAGCAGTAGGTATGTTTTTGCTTTATGCACGTAACCCGGGTTTTTTTTCCAACACAGAGCCGTCAGTTGCCTATATGCCGCCAAAATAAAGGTATGCGTCAGAAGAACGTGTTGCATGCTTGGAACAAGATCGCCAGTAGGGCGGGTACTCTGCTGGTGGCCAATAACTGCATAAACGATGGGAAAATACATTATAAACTTGTTGCATGGTCGTGAGCACATGGATCCAAACCTCTAACAAGTTTCCAAGAGTTAATGCTGTGGCCTGCGAGCTTATCGACAAAGAGACAAATGTGTAAAGGGAGAAACCCTACCTGTCTCCATGTTCACGCTTGCCAGCCAAGCGGCGTGCTTGCCTGTCCATCACACTTATACGCGTGCGGGTCTTCTTCCAAGAGTAGTAATAGCGCACAAGGCTGCCGATTGACTTGTCTGGTAGCTGGGAGAAAGAGCACGGATAAAGAACATATTGGATGGTTTCGATCATGCTGTTCGCTTGACACAGGTTTATTATTCACAATGATCTCCCATTATGATGTAAACTATCTACATATTACAAATCACAAGCAAATCCTGAGCGTGCTTTGACAAATCAACAATGCAGGACAACAAAATTGCTGTTGTAGTGTAGTGTCCTACTGGTAATGACACTGGAATGAAATCTCAGAGGTTGTGAGTTCAAATCTAGATAAAGGCAACTCAATTTCTTCATTCTAAAGGGTTCCTGCTGTCATTGAATAATACAAATGGTACCGTTTTACAGTATAATTATAGTGAGGAAAAAGAAAACTATAATGTTACTGTTGTGAACCAAAGTAAAATTGCAGTGATACTGCAGTGAAATGAACTAAATCTGCAGTGATACGAGGAGTGAAACAACATGCTGAGACTATAGAAATAACATGTGAGAGAAAATTTCATGTGAGAGAAAATTTCATGTGAGACAACATGCTGGTACTATTGAAGTAAAACTGCAGTGGTACTGTTGTGAACCAAAGTAAAACAGCAGTTGTGTTGCAGTGAAATGAACTAAAATAAGTGATACTATAGTGAGGTGAAGTGAAGCTATAGTGATATTGGAGTAAACTAACGTTTAACTACGGTGGTATTGTAGTGAAGTGAAGTGTGTTGCCCTTTTTCATAGCTTATCTAGTTATCCAATTCCATCAAGTCGTGACCGACTTATGATGACATTCATAATCAGATTTCTCAAAACATCCCGATCATACTTCCTGAAGTTCCAGCCGAAACAGCTTGGTTGCAGCTTTTATCCCACCCATCCAGCACATACAGGGTATGCCTCTTCTTCTCTCAACCATACCTGGCATGATTGATTAGTCCTGACTTTTGTTTTGCATGCATGATGTGTCCAAAGTAAGACAGTTTCTGTTTTAGCATCAGTGCTTCAAATGTACAAAGTGGTCTAATTTCTTCAAGCACGAATGTGTTTGTTCTTCTTGCAGTCCCTGGAATTTTTCACATTTATCTCCAACGCCACATTTCAAAACTGTCAAACTTATTCCTTTCTTTCTTCTACACTGTCTATCACTCACATGCATCCATACACTGCAACTGGAAATACCAAAGCATTCACCAACATAATCTTGGTTTGTATTGTCACATATTTGACTTTTTGATCTTCGTCAATCCTGACATTGCTGTTCTACCCAACGCTCTATAAATTTTCCTTCCACGTTTTCCACTCATTTCAATCTTAGAACCCAGGAAGATGAAACTCTCCAGTCTCCACCACTTCTGACATGTGATTGTCTCCCAATTTGAACACATTGATGAGATTTGTCTTTCTCGGTTTAAATAAAACTTCATAATCTGTAACAGTCTGCATTTGGCAGCAGTGTGTTGGCAGATGGAATATACTATAGTGCATAGACTATATTATACTATTGTACCAGATATGACCTTTAAATGGTACCAAATATGACAGTTCTAGATATGAAATACAGTACCAGATATTAAATACCAGAAAATACCAGTTCATGACTGTAGTACCAGATGTGACAAACCAAGTTTACTAAAGTAGAAAGGAAGTCCAACGATATTTTTTCCCAATTTGCCAGGGCAACACAAGTGGCATACTACAGCACAACTACTGCCACTCCTTGTTATGCAAACAATATGCATTCCACTAAAGGAGTGTGTATAGCGAAAATGCACATAGCGAAAAAGATTTTCCCAGAGACAAACTGGTATAAATCGAAGATGCATTCCTGGAGGGCTGATGTTCGGACACCTTACGCAACCAAACCTAACCTAACAATTACAAAAGACATCACAACATAGTAAAATGTAAATCAATACAGAACATCACGAAAAGTATAACTAAATTAATACCCACCATAATTCATTGAAATAGAAGAAAAATAAATGATTTTTTTTTTTACGAAAAATCCTCAAAATGAAAGTTATTTGATACGATTTGATTTTGATGTCCAAGGTAGTGCAATCCAAACTACTGTGCATCATGCAGACTGAAAACAAAGCGCAAACTAAAAATAAACTAGAAGGGCACTTGGTAGAGCGCAGACCTCCGCCCATGAGAGCATACCTGGCCCAATACATTTTTGAAATATCATGCTATATATCGTTTTTGGCCCCATCTCTCAATGGTGAAACATCACATCAAAAATTAAATAACTCTCGTACCCATATCCAGATCCGGATCTTCACCAAAATCGAATCAATTCGTCCTTGTCGCACACCCAACCTGTCCACAACTTTTTGAGATATCGTGAACTATATCAGTTTAGGATCACCACTGTGATAAATAACTATGCACGATAGCGGACCCGCGCTCAGCCCTATGATAATTACCATCGCACTGTACGGGGCACGAATAGCAACCTCTTTGTTCGGGTCTGCACGCTGGTTCACAACGGCATCTTACTGTCGATCTTCACTCGCCACCGCGGCCACAAATATCTCCTGCGGACAGCGGGGATCTTCTCGCACCTCCTCCTCGATGCAGCCGCCACCAGGTAGAGGCATGCTGTACAGCCCGGTTCGCTCGGGCTGCATGGCATACGGACGGGACAAGCGCATTGATCAGCGCCAATGACAGTGTGCCGGGGGTGCTCAAGCGGGCATGCGGGACCGGTGCAGCCCTCGGCCAGTCACCGGAGCACGGCCCGGGAGTTTGGTGAAAGGCGATTAATATCACAGGGTTTGGAGCGAGACGATTCCACAGCTCGGCAATGTCTCGCTGGATGCACCAATGAGGCCGGGTGGCAGCCGGGCCGTGCGGTGGCCGGGGCCCAATGGGAGCGCTCGATTCGGGTGGCAACGCCCCGCCCTGCATTGCAGGGCCTATAAAAGGACGGATCATGAATTTGTCCGTCGTCCTCTTCGTCTGGCCTTGGATCGATCTCTGCATGCGCCTGCTGCTCCGCCAGTCCCATCTGCCATTCCACCCACTCGCTCTCGATCTCCGCCTTCCTATCTCGAGAAATCCCTGTCTCTCGACCTTTGACTTTGCGTGCTGACTCTGCCTTCTCCACCCACTCGCCACTGGCTACACCTGAAGTCCTTCCTCATGCCTGATGCTCTCACCCATTCTCTGGATCGGTGCACGCACTGCGCCGGCACCGTAACCAGGCAGGGGACGACGCACCAACTCTCAAGGAGGGATCGCTCAGCGGAGCGTCCGCCCAAAACGTACTAGGTAGCGTGGTCGGTCAACCGTGTAAAGGTATTATGAGACCGTTAGCCTCATCTCCTTTCTTCAAATGAATTCCTCTTTAGTGTGTGTGTGTGTGTGTGTGTGTGTGTGTGTGTGTGTGTGTGTGTGTGTGTGTGTGTGTGTGTGTGTGTGTGTGTGTGTGTGTGTGTGTGTGTGTGTGTTGGCGCCAGTCTGAGCTTTAAGTTAAGATTGCAGAAGATATATCAGTACAAGTCTGCTGTGTCTGCTTTAGTAAGTTGCTCGTTTTGTTGTCGCACCTCACGAATTTCTTTCGATCCCTGCTTACACACAACAATAAATCTAATCATTGTACCACATATTTTTCCTCGCCTGCCTGTAATAAATGCTTATGTAGAAATGTTCCCAGCTCGTTTTTGTCTTTTCTTTCATTGATCCAGCATGGTCCGTATCCTTGCCAAGCCGGGACTTTATTCCCAACGATCTGTTCTTTTATCCGGTATGTTCCTTGACAGTGTTGCTGGGCTGCATCTGATCCGGTAAGGTGACCAGGTTTGGACAAGGCGTTCGCGAAGTAGTGGTACTTCAGGAATGAAGCGAGGGTGTGTCCCCCGGTAATTAAGTCACGTGATTATTTTTAGGTAACCCGATAAACCTTAGACAGAGGACCCGAAGTCACGTGGTTGAGTTATTGGCGTTCACGGTCGGTTAGCTACCCGCCGCGTCACAGAGTTATCCGTGTGCGACGGCCTGCGATTCCGGGGAGTCTGGTGGGAACCCAAGATAGCTTCCCCCCCCCCCCCCCCGAGTGGTCTTCTCACCCCGACTCCTGGACGCAACAATATCATTTTTGGCCCGATCTCTCAATGGTGAAGAGCGTTGTACAGAGCGTTGGTGCTGCCGAAGCAGTCTCCTTGGCTATTGGGCACAATCCTGGACAGGTCGCCACTCTGACGCAGGATACTTGAATGACTCTGTCATCCCAGCAAGCTGGTACTCATTTTGCCGACCTCGGAAGGATGGCAGGCTGAGTCAACCCCCTGGTGAATTAATTCAGCGGGCAACGAGGCTTGAACTCAGGACCCTCGGATCCCAAGCCGCCACCCTAACCACTGAGCCAACACCAGGCATAATGGTGAAGAATCACTTAAAAAATTCTAGTCGTCGGATCCGGATCTAAATCTTCACCAAAATCTAATCAGTTCGCCCTTGTCACACACTGAACCTGCCCACCAAATTTCATCTGAATCCGTCAACAACTTGAGATATCCTCGACACTGACAGACAGGGGTGAAAAGAAAACCTCCTTTTACCTTCGGTGGCAAAGGTTAAAAAAAACCCATTTAATGGAATGCTATTTTATAATACAATAATACTGTTTTACATTCAGACCCTGAACTTTACAAAGGAATAGGAGACTGCTTAGGCAGCACCGCTCTGCTCTGCACAGAGTATGGTCCCAATGGATGGATGGATGGTCATCCTCGAGAGCACATACCTTTCCCTTGCCATTCTCACAGTCGCACCACATATGCTACCCCTTAAGACGTGGTGGTGGAAAAACAAAAAAAAAATAAAAGCGTATTTGAAAAATACGTGGCGTATGGTGAAAAGTGTTCGTTACTTTATTAGTTGTGTAACAGCGAAAATGCGTTAACCGGGAGCGCTTATAGCGAGTGCCCGATATAGTATAGTACTGTTGTGAAAATAGTTCTTTGGGAACAACAAACACAAAATATACAGTAGTTATCTGCTTAATTAGCGTTTTAGAATAATTGTAAAGTCATTAACTGTACTGATCAAATATGCGTAGCTGATGTTATAGAATATAGATAGATATCATGCAGCCACACGATTGCGTGTCTCGAAAAATCAACATCTCGTTTGACCTTAACTTCATGTCCTTACCTTTGTTATCCTTTATTTATGTGCATTTTAGAGCCAGGGGAAGCTGCAAGGAGCCAAGTTTAGGAAGGGAAACCATCAAGGCCGCCAACTGGCCATTTTTTTGCTGACTGGCATTGCGTCCTGTTTTTGTCTGTTACATTCTGATCTGTTTGGTCAGTGTGCTAGCTCTTCCATGAGCCTTGACTTTGGATACAAAAAACAAAGGCCTTCTCTGAGACTGGGCTGCCTTGAAAATCTGGTGAAAGGTCAGGGGAGATGTTCGCCCCACCCACCAGCTGAGTTACGGGCCAATAGGGAGAGGGAAGGAAGAGAAGCGAGTAGTCACCAGTGACATTGGTGGGTGAGGTTAAAAGAGGGGCGCAACCAAAATCGGGGTGGAGAACTTGTCAGACATGACACTGGGAGGCTACTGAGATCGAGCTTGCAAAGTGGAAGCTGCACCCATCCAGCAGAAGTTGTGCCCATCCAGCCAACGCCACGCCCCATCAGCCGAGTCATCCCTCCATCCTTTCGCCCCAGTGCAGAGACGATTTCCACACACAAGCAGGGTGACCCTGAAGCAACTTTGCGGGTTTGCCAACAACTCGCTTATTTGCTTATGAATTCCCCCAATCTATAAAATGTCGTATGAGAGGAGGCCTTAATGACTTAGTTTATTAAGCATCTTCTGGTCGTTCGTTTAATTTGTAGGCGTGCACGGGGTTTTAATCATTGTTAATTTGTGGGTGTGCATGGGGTTTTAATCATTGTTAAACTGTTTTGGTTATTTTGTATTCCCAACCTTGCTGTACAATGCACAAGCCTGACCTGGTCTCCGGGTGAATCCTGTTTATTATGGCGGTTTCGTCTGGTGGTTGAATCATTCTGCTAAAGGTTAACGCCGCTAGAGACACACGTGTCACATTGTGACTCGATTGCTCAGCCGAAAATTAAGATCAGTCATGTGATCCCCTATCAGTACAATCCTCACCCGCTTTGGGGGATATCAAGTTCACATGTAGTATGTAGTACCGACTGCACATGGGAATCCCAATGCAACACACCCTTTCAGCCGCCAGACCAGTTTTATCGCCTGAAAACCATCACCGAATTGAGTGCTCCCCAACATTAAGTGGAAACATGCTGCAGTGCATTTTAAATCAACAATTACACAATATATTTCAGGAATTATCTCACTTTGCAATTTTTTTCATTCATGCAATTCAATTTTTTTTCATGTATAAACTTATCAATGTCTTAAATAAACCATAGATAAGTCGATTCTGAGAACAAGTCAAGGCCCGGATTTTCGGGGAAAATGTATTGACTTGCACGCCAAAAATATGGCACACACACACACACACACACACACACACACACACACACACACACACACACACACACACACACACACACACACACACACACACACACACACCCATTGAAAATGTGTATCATACCATCTGCTGTATGCGATGAAAACTCTTGCCATGGAAGCTAAACGCCTGCTCAAACAGGACCTTGTCCTCCACTGTCCACTCATCTGGGAATGGTGTGAAGTTAGGCAGGTCTGCAAGGGCCTTCTCAATGTTGTGCTTGTGCCAAAAGAGCATTCCCAGTGCCTGGAGTGTGACATTCATAACAAATGGCTGGTGGTATTAATTGTAAAATAGGCTGTGATGCTTTTGGGTAAAGGATGACATGAGTGGTTAATCACCATTTAAAATTACACTTTGGACAGCTGACCCTCACCTGCTCCATGTTGTAGCCATGCTTCTCCTTTGCAATGGCAACATATTCATCCACTAAAAGAAGGAGCAAGCCAAGACAATGAAACAAAAAACAATGTGATATAATCCAAAATAGACACCAAAATACAATTTTCGTTATTTTTCATCCATATTACCCTCTAAATAACACCGCATATGAATTATAATTGTACGTTTCATGTGAATTATGTTTTAGGCATACGTGCAGCCTTTACAAAACTGCATATTCAAATTTGGCATGCGTGCAGCCTTAACAAAACTGCATATTCTCAAAAAATGACCAATATAATATAGATACATTTATATATACAGTGTCCCAAAAAAAATACAACTTTTCATCTGCAAAGAGGATGGTCATAACATACTTTTTAAAAAGATATATGGCTGGAGAGAAAGCTGAAAGGTTGAAGTTTATTGTACCAATGTCAAAATTGCCACCAAATTTAAATTTTGGTATAGAATCGTCGTTTTCTTTTCGACCACATGTTCGACGTAGGCTCCACGTTGTCCGATCACTGCCTGCAAACGCGTTGTCATGTTCTCCATCACTTTGGGAAACGTTTCCTGAGGAATGTTCTGGATTTCTCGGTGGATGTTTTCCTTCACCTGATCAAGAGTCTGAGGCCTAGGGTTTCCGTAGATCCTGTCCTTGAGATACCCCCACAAGAAGAAGTCTGGAGGAGTAAGGTCAGGGGGATACGGTGGCCACTCAACGTCTTTGTAGAGGGAGATAAAGCGGCTCTCAAAATGTTGGTTGAGAAAACGCCTTGTTTCCCTGGCTGTATGGGGCGGTGCCCCATCCTGCTGGAACCACTGGGTTCTCATCTGGATAAGGTTGTTTCTCCTACAGGCCTGAGTACGTAGCTCAGGCAGATAGAATTCCTGAATCATTTCGCAGTAGTTCCTCTGGTTTACCATGCAAGTGCCTCCCTGGTCATCTTCAAAGAAGTAGGGACCAATTATCCCACACCAACCAACCGCCACCCACATGGTGACTGTGAGAACAGATCGAGGCACCATGTCAGTTGATGCATTACCAGGATTTTCAGTTCCCCAGTATCGAAAGTTTTGCTTGTTTACCTCCCCGGACAAGTGAGCATGGCATTCGTCCGTCATGTGAAGTTTTTTGAGGAAGTCTGCATCTTCCTCCAACTTTCCTGAGAACCAATTTGCAGTCTAGTCGTTTGCATTTCTGTTGATCAGTCAGCACCGTTTCCGTTTTAATTTTGTATGGAAAGGCATGAATGTCTTGGCGAAGGATCCTCTGAACGGTGCTCTTATGAATGTTTGTCTCGGCAGAAAGTCGTCAAATCGATTTTTTTGGACTCTGAACGACCGCCTGTCTCACCATTTCCACATTTTCTTCACTACGACTTGTCCTCTTCCGACCACTGTGACCCTTGTGAAGGTCACAGGTGGTTCCCATATTGGTAAACTTTGCGATGGTGCACTTTATTGTCCGAAAGTTTGGTGCATGGCGCAAGTGGATACCGAAAGGTCTCGAGTAAAGACGTTGCACCTGTATGACACTTTTCGTCTGGTGGCAAAGTTCAACAATTTTCGTCCGTTGTTGTACGGTCAGTCTTGGCATTTTTCTGGCGCTTTCTTGGTATCAAAATAAGCTTCAGTGTCTCTGCAACAAGAAATGAAGCATTAGTGACAAAGGTACTGCTTTTTTAGGATAAAACGAAGCATTTTAAAAGTTGTATTTTTTTTTGGGACACCCTATATATACACATATATACACTACTGATCAAATGTTTTAGAACACCCCGATTTTTCCAGTTGTTACTGAAATTTAAGCAGTTTAATGCTTCAATGTACTCTGAAATTAAATCATAAAACAAATAAACAATTGCAGATAAAAAACGAAATCATGGAATCGTTTTGTTGAACAAAATTTAATCCATATCAAAGTCATCAAAAATAGCCACCTTTTGCAGATACAACAGCCAAACATATAACAGCTCGTGGCATTCTTTCCACAATGGAAATCAAATATTGTTCGGAAAGTTCTTCCCAACACTGTTGCAGAAGTTCCCACAAATGTGTTGCACTTGTAGGTTGCTTTGCTTTCACCCTTCTGTCCAGTTCATCCCAAACCAGCTCAATGGGGTTTAAGTCTGGAGAATGTGCTGGCCATTCCATGATTTGAAGCCTACCATCTTGTTCTTTTCTTCTAAGGTAGTTCTGACATAGCATGGAGGTATGTTTTGGGTCATTAACTTGCTGTAGGATGAACCCCTGACCAACGAGGCGAAGACCAGAGGGTATTACATGGTGCTGCAAAATGCAGTGGTAGCCCTTTTGGTTCAGGGTGCCAGTCACTCTGTGCAAATCGCCGACTCTGGATCCAGCAAAAGAGGTCCAGATCATCACGCTTCCTAATCCACGTTTGACAGTTGGTGTCACACACTGAGAAACCATCCTTTCGCCTCCTCGACGGCGTACAAAAACCCTGCGTGATGAACCGAAGATTTCAAATTTTGATTCATCGGTCCATAAGACCTTCTTCCAGTTTTCAGTAGTCCACTGGCGGTGCTTCATGGCCCAGGCAATCCTCTTTTTCTTATTTTGCCATCTTAACAATGGCTTTCTTACTGCCACTCAACCTGTTAAACCTGCAGCTCGAAGTCTTCGCTTCACAGTTGAAACTGAGACTTCCTTACTTCGACCAGTGTTGAGCTGTGCTTGAAGCTACTGTCCTGTGAGCCACCTATCACGCAGCTGTTGACTCTCAGAAACTTGTCTTCTGATTGTGTTGTGGCTTTGGATCTGCCAGACCTCTTCCTGTCAGAGTTTCCTCCAGCTTCCAAGTGCCTTTTGATGGTGTGGGAAACTGTACTCACTGCCACCTTGGCTTCTTTGCAATTTCTCCAAAGGAAAGACCTACATTTTTAAGGGTTATAATGGTCTGTCTGTCGTACTTTGTTAATTGCCTTTTTCTCGCCATTATGATAGCAATATACTACTTCCTGCAGTGCAATATTGTCCAAATAATGTTTCAGAGGGTGGAGCAACACATTTTGTTCCAACACTGCTTTTATACAGACAGAGGGTTTATAACTAATCAGCAAAATTTGACACAGCTGTAGGAATTGTTTGAATCAACTTTCAAGGCTTAATTAACTTCCTTTGCTGCAGAACAGCTGCAGTTGCTAACCCATTACTTGTTCCCTGAAAAAGGACCTTTTTTTTTACAACTCTGAAATTTACATTATTTTTCAGTTTTTGGGAATTTCAGTTTTTTTTTTTGTTTCACCTCTGGCAGTTTACCGCTTAGCTTTGTACCATTTCAGGTTATTCACTGGTCTTGAACTTCTTAAATTTCAGTAAAAACTGGAAAAATGGAGGTGTTCTAAAACTTTTGACCGGTAGTGTGGAAATATATCGTCACGGTTCTGCAAAGCCAGCACTCCACCAAGGCAATAGCACCCAACATATAGCAATCCCGAGACAGTTGTTTCGTTAGTATTCGTTCAGTTAGCCCTTCCATTATTATCTGGTGGATAAATGAGATAAGATGCATTCCATAGGGCTTTTAGTTAGGTCTTCAATCCCCCAATCTTTCACTTATTTTATTTACTTTATTTCACACACATACCCCGCCATGCATGCATGCACGCTAGACCAGTGATGCTACCAAAGGAGCAGGAGGAACGAATAAAACCGCAGCCTCATTTGCATATGCGTGCCATAAACAAACCGATGCCTCACCTCAAACCCTCACCACAACGCTCATCATAATCATGACGCCTCCTAAAACCCCCACAACGACCTACGCACGACCTCTTCACTACAAATACCACAACCACTGCAACCACTACAACCTCATTACCACAATTGCCTCAACCACTCGCAATGCTTCAATGACTTTACCACAAACGCCACAGCACTCCCACCACCTCACAACAACTGCTATCAGCTCCCTGGATGCTCATGGTGGTCATTGGAGATGCCAGGGAATGGGGGACACAGCAGATGCCTGTGAGTCAGAAAACTTTGGCGTGTAGCTCGAAGTGCAAGTGTGCGCTGGGACTTATTCGGCGACGACTGGGTAGCCCTGGCGCTCCGTTAAATAACAGCGCTCAAGTTGAGTCTAGCGCATGGTCTTGGCTGGAAAGCGCTCCCGACAACCCGTACCCCATGTAAATCAAGGAGCATGGTAACGTGGCTGAGCCTTGGAGCAACGGAGGCCATTTTCAGCTCTGGAGTCTGGCTGGGCGGGGCTACTTCCCAGAGTGGCGTCTGTGCACCAATGGGGACGATCGGAAATAACCTACAGGGCCTTTTGATCTGATTGCTGGCTCCTCCTTCACCTGGGCTCTATAAAAAGAAACACAAAGGGGATGAGGGTGAGGCTTATCCTCCACCTCTACAAGTGCTTCCTCTGTGCCCTCTAACTAATGAAAATACTAATGAAATAACTGTCTCGGGACCGCTGTATGCTGGATGCCGTTGCTTGGGGGCGTGCTGGCTTTGCAGTGCCGCAAAATATGCATACACATATATATATATATATATATATATATATATATATATATATATATATATATATATATATATATAATTGAGAATGCAAATGAGAATACAAATTACTGTGCTACAACCAAATAATGTCGTTTTTGTAGACTTGATTACGTTCTGAATTTTCTGTAGATAAAGCACACAGAAACTGGGGAATCTATCATATTTGTTCCATATTTCTACTTTTCTAAATCTTTCATGAGCACACTCTATATTCTCCTGTTCTTATTTTGCTATTCATAATCCATAAAACACCTCCGGTGCTCAAGATATTTGCACAGACCAAACACCAAATTTTGGGGTTTTTGGCATTCTGAAACAGAAAATGAATCAAATCACCACACACAGCAAATTGCATTAGTAAAGCAGGAAATATCACGTGTCATCACCGGATAAAGTTGTTCTCCATTTATTCATGAAATGTTACACTCTCACCCTTTCTCTTATAGTTTATGAAAGATTGCAACCTCAGCGAGTCAGTTTGCTGTTGGTATATTAAGTATTATCGCAAGCATAACGGGCTTGCCTGAGCATCTCAGCTTAACTTTAAAGTGCAATCGACCTAATATGTTAGTGCTGAGTCCATTGTTGTGAGTTTTGGTGGACACTAGAATATCATCTGCCTGTGAAGCATTGTGACACTCAATCTTGCTTTATTTATCTCTCCTTATCAAAATAATGTGCTGATCTTGGTAGCATTAGCTATTGAAGCTAAACTGCTTTGATTTCCGTTATTTAGTGTTCGGATTGATCACGTTTCTTATCAGCAATTATTCATCACAATTTATTAAACTGAGAAGACCCCAATACAAAATCAGTACAACTCAAATGGCATACAATGAATATCAAAAATATAGAAATCTGATGCTTATTTTCTCGATATAAATACTAGCGGTCACTCCCGCCCTATTCTCGGCTCACTCTCAGTGGACAATGTGCTGGAAAATTTTTTTTTTGAAAAACATTTCATGGAAAACTGAAGTAGAGACCCCCTGAGTAAACGCTGAAAATTTGGTGTTGATCAGCCCAAGGGTCTCTGGGTAGTTACCAAACAGACAATCATACATACAGACACTGCTCTGTTTTACATACACTTTGCCTATAGAGAGTCTACACACCCCTTTCAAATTTTTTCACCTTTCAGCTTGCAAGTGAAAAACAATTTCTACAAATTTCGGAAAATTAAAAATACGAAATTGGAATATCTTGGTTGGATAAGTGTCCACCCCATGAGGTCAATATTTGGTGGAAGCAACGATGACATCAATTACAGGTGTGAGTATTGGGATAGGTCTCTACCAACTTTGCACACTTTGACTGGGAAATATTTGCCCATTCTTCCAAACAAAACTGTTCAAGCTCAGTCAAGTTGCGTGGGGCGTGTTGGACAACAATCTTCAAGTCATGCCACAGATTTTTGATTGGATTTAGGTCGGGGCTCTGACTGGGTTACTCAAAGACATTTATCTTTTTGTTCCTTCACCACTCCAGTGTAGCTTTGGCTGTTTGCTTCGGGTCGTTGTCATGCTGAAAGGTGAACTTCCGTCCCAATTTCAGCTTTCATGCAGAGGGCAGTAGGTTTTCCTCGAGGATTTTTCTGTATTTTGCTCATCAATTTTCCCTTCTATCCTGACAAGTGCCCCAGCCCCTGCTGATGAGAAACATCCCTACAATATGATGCTGCCACCACCATGTTTCACAGGAGAGATGGTATTCTTTGGGTGATGTGCTCTGTTGGGTTTGCATAAAAGCCAAAAAGTTTCATCTTGGTTTTGTCAGAACACAAAACTTTTTGCCACATGGCATCGGTATCTCCAGAGTGGTTTTTTGCGTACCTCAAATGGGACTCAAGGTAGGCTTTTTTGAGTAATGGCTTCCTCCTTGCCACCCTACAGTACAGGCCAGACTTGTGGAGTGCTTGGGATATTGTTGTCACATGCACACAGTGGCCAGTCATTGCTATAAAGGCATGTAGCTCTTTCAAATTTGCCATTGGCCTCTTGGTGGCCTCTCTGATTAGTATCCTCCTTGCTTGGTCATCCAGTTTGGAGGGACGGCCTGATCTCGGCAGGGACTTGGTGGTACCATACGCCTTCCACTTCTTCGTGATTGTCTTGACCATGCTCCAAGGGATATTCAAGGGCTTTGAAATATTTTTATACCCATTCCCTGATCTGTGTCTTTCCATGTTTTCCCAGAGGTCTTTTGAAAGCTCCTTGGATCTCATGGTTGAGTCTTTGCTGTGAAATGCATTCCCTGGCAAAGGAAACCTACAGGAACAACTAATTTTATTCGAAAATAATCAGAATCACTAAAATTTAACACAGGTGGAGGCCAATTAATTTGGTGTGTGATTTTGAAGGTGAGTGGTTACACCTGAGCTCATTTACAATTGCTATTATCTCAGGGGGGTGGACACTTATCCAACCAAGATATTCTAGTTTTGCATTTTAAATTAATTTTCTGAAATTTGTAAGAGTTTGTTTTTCACTTGGAAGTTGTGGGTTACGATGTGTAAATAAAGGTGGAAAAAGTCTGGTTTAATGAAATTATTTCCAGACTATAAGGCAACAAAAGGTGAAAATCCTGAAAGTGGGTGCAGACTTTCTATCAGCACTGCAGTGCAGTATTAGAAAGAAAATTGGGAAGTCTTACTTTAATTTGTTTATTTCAATTTTTCTGGCATATAAATATATTCAACAGCAATCAATTACAAAGCAGATATGGTCTTTGCCAACTTGAAACTTCAAAACATAAAATCTGGATACCCAATCCTGTGACTAAAATGACAAGTTTCTCAAGTGAATCACTCACATTTGCATTCTGGGAGATCATGGTAAGGAGACCAAACAAGCATGGCTGGGTGCTCTTTCACAACAGTGTCTGAGAAGCAGAATACAAATAATTGACATTTTAGGACATTCAAGTAGTATTTCAAAAAAACGATTTCCTCATTAAAACAGTAAATAACACATGGTCATCATCCTAAGAAGAACAAAAGGTAACGATTCTCAATACATCGCAATTCACTATTAAGTTGTCGGCTGCTTGCAGCCGCTGGGGGTAGTACCACCACCTGTCCCTGAGGAGCCTTTAGTGGAACATTGGTTCTGTTTCATGCTCCTGGGGCAGGCTGTAAGATGGGGGGTTTGTGGGTTTTTGCTGGGTTAATTCTGCCTTATGGATTACGTTTCTCATTCTGCAGTCACTGTAAGTACTGTTGGAGTCAACATACTCAAAGGCTTGCCACCAGAAAGCTAGAGGCCCAAACCCATGTGGACCACCTGGGGGGAGGGAGGGAGGGGGCTGCTACATCTACCACCTGGCATATAATATATCAAAACTCTTTTTTGCCAGTCCATGAATGGAGTTGCACCGACAGATTTGGATAAAACTTGGTGGGCAGGTTGGGTGTGTGACAAGGACGATTGATTCAATTTTGAAGATTTGAATCCAAATCGGGATACAGTAATTTTTAAGTGATTCTTCACAATTGAGAGATGGGGCCAAAAACTATGTAGAGGATGATATCTCAAAAAGTTGTGGATGAGTTCTGCCAAAACTCGGTGGATAAGTTGGTGAGGTGACAAGAACAAGCCGATTCGATTTTGGTAAAGGTCTGCATTCAGATCTGACCTATATGTGGGCTACAAAATGTAAATTGTTCAGCCTGGCGGAGATACGTGCTCTACCAAATGCCGTTCCATTTCGCCAAGTGTCACTCTGTGAGTGATTTTTTCCTTTTTTTGTTTGTCTGTCCGCTCGCCCACAGCCCAAACTGCTCAGCCGGTAGTTCTGAAACTTTTGGAGATAGGAGGTACCGTCCATGCGACGGTCGATGAGAGGTCAACATCAGCCAAAAGATCAACAAAATCCGAATTTCTAAAATTGTCAATTTTCATCCGATTGACTTGAAATTTGAACAGGATTTTCAAATCAGCTCACCGAATTCAACCACCAATTCTTTTTGAGGTCAACATAGGCCAAAAGGTCAACAACTTAGGTGGAATTTCTAAAATCCTAAATTTTTCTCTGATCAACTTGAAATTTGAACAGGATTTGCATATCACGTCACTGAATTCAACCAATTATTCTGGAGGTGGAAAGGTCAACTTCGGCCTGATTTCTAAAATTGAGGGATCAGGCCAAAAACTATATATATATACATAATGATATCTCAAAAAGTTATTGACAAGTTACGACAAAACTACACATGGATGAGTTGGTCCGGTGATGGAAGTCCAAGCCGATTCAATTTTGGTTCAGATCCACAGCCTATCATTGAGATACAAAACGTAAACTGTTCAGCCTGGCAGAGTTATGCACTCTACCAAGTGCCGGCTACTTTGTTCTGTTTTGCCAAGTGTCGCTCTGTGAGTGATTTTTCATTTTTTTTGTTTGTTTGTTTGGCCGCACAGAACATGAGTATGGTTCGTCTTGGCAACCGCTTGTCGAATTGACCCAAAAATTTTCACCATCGGAGAGACGACTCATGTAAATGTTTTAATGATAATTGTGTCAATGTGCCTTTGTTATGACTTCATAACATACATAGAACGTTACATCCGAACAGTATGAAATGTTTTGAGGATCATCTCGGGATAAATTGGTCAACAGAAAAAATTGACGACATCATAGGTCACGTGGTTCTGCAACAGCATTTAAAAAAAAAAACTTTTAAAATCTCCGAAACGGCTGAACAGATTGAGGTGAAACTTTACAGGTAATGACCACCTATCCGTGAGGACCAAAAGTTTCCCAGCCTATGACGTCATCGGTCACATGGTTTGGCAGCCTTTTAGATTTACCCTAAAACCTTAAAAAAAAAAACCTTCTCCAGAATGGCTGGACAGATGGAAGGGGAACTTCACACACATTCTTCAAACCTTGGGGATACCAGTGTGTTCACGAGAAATGGATCACATGGACTGGCAGTCATATTGGATTGAAGAAAAATCTTTAAAATACATTTTCCTTGAATCACTTCATCGAATGACGTGAAGCTTCACAATTACGATCTAGTGGTGATGTGGAATATATGTTATAAATTTCAACCTGATTGGACAGATGGTATGCCTGCCAGAATTATTTACATTTTTAATCTGGGTTCTTTTCCATTTTTCTGTTTGAATAAGGTTCACTTTGCTGTGCCTGGATGGGTTTGAGGGTGGAGTAGCAGCTGAAACCCAAATCCTATCCAGGTTCCTCTTGATGACTCCAAAGCAGGACTGCACCTATTTGGTCTTCCATTTGATTTGATTTAAATTTATTTTAATCCCATTCTGAATTCAATTGAATAATGATGATAAACCTCATGAGTCAGGGTCAGTTGTCCGATCAAAGCGGGGTTGCATTCAAGCAGGATGTCTCAATACCCAGTCATCACTGCCAGCAGTTATAAAGCAGCAGTTCTAATTATGTCTATTGTTAATTACATAACACACCAATACGCAAACACCACACAAAAAAGTTAAGCCTTTTTGGTTCTTTATCAGTGCGGAACTTCGAACAGAACTTGGAATAGGCTGCGTTTGCTCTCACCCAGTGATTTAACAAGCTTCGCGGCAAAACTACCATTACCTTTTAAATATGAAAGATAAAGTTGTTGTTTTCACTTTCCTCACTCATACTAGCAAATGCCTGTTCATCAGAGCTGCACAATTTGGACATATTTGACATTACCTTGTAAATGTGAAATGATAAATTTAACTGATGCTTTAATGGAGTCGGGTACACCTGGAGCATATGACGTCAATAATTAATGCTCAGGTATCACACTACCTTGGTACAGTGAGAATGGAGGTACAGACATAAGTGTTGTTTATCTTTATATGAACCGAGTTTGCTCTCAGAATCGTTAGGAGGTCCTTTTTGTGACTTTCAAAGCTGATGACGCACAATTTCCGAGCTGTTTTCACAACCCCCCCCCCCCAACCATCTCTCTGCCCCCTCTCTTAGTATTCCCGTCAGTGAAGCGACAGGTGGTATTTGTTAGTATGTGTGTGTGTGTATATATATATATATATATATATATATATATATATATATATATATATATATATATATAATTATTACAGGAATGTCTGGGGATAAAATGGGAATAGTTTATAACAGCTATTTCATAGTGCATGTTGGCACAAATGCCAACTTTTGGACTTCCAGTTCACGGTACCTCCACATGCAAGTCAAACCTGCAGCTGCTCCTTCCACTCCAATCGAAGCTAAATTTTCTGAACTGCATCAGTCGTGTTTTTACCTCCACCATCTCTGATGGACGGAGGTTAAGTTTTCACCCCTGTCTGTTTGTTTATGTGTAGGATATCTCAAAAAGTTGTGGACAGATTCACATAAAATTTGGTGGCCAGGTTAGGTGTGTGACAAGGATGAATCAATTCTATTTTGTTGAAGAACCGGATCCAATTGCTTGAATTTTTTAATGAGAAGTGATTCTTCACCATTGAGAGATGGAGCCAAAAACTATTTATAGCAGGATATCTCAAAAAGTTATGCACGGATTATGACAAAACTTTGTGGACGAGTTAGGTGGGTGACAATTACAAGCCGATTCGATTTTGGTTAAGGTGCGGATCCAGATCCGGCCTCTCAGTGGGATACAAAACTTAAACTGTTCAGCCTGGCGGAGGTATGCGCTCCACCGAGTGCCGTTCTTGTTCTGCTATATTTTCGTCCCAGTGTTGCTGTTTTTATTTTCTTCAAAATATTTCCATGTTAAATCCTATCTTGTTGTCAATATTATCAAATTAGTTTTCATGTAACCCAGGCCTACTCCACGGATAGCCGGGTGCAAAATCGTCTTGGTTTTGAGGTTTTTGTCATTCCGTTTTTTTATTTTTTCCCCCCAAACTTTTGTCCTTTCTGCTCTTCAACAGTCCTCCCCCCTGCCCACCCACTTCGTTCATTAACCCCCCGCCCAAAAAAAAAACTTTCTCTAAAACACGATCTCATCCTGCCTTCTTGTACTTCCTTGTACCTCTTTCTTTACCTCTCCGTTTTCCCAATATCTTCATTGAAGAAAATGCTTCTTTTAAAAGCTTTATAAACATTAAAATACTTCACTTTCCTTCATTCTCAATCATGACTACCCCACATTCTTTTTCATTACAATCTAATCTTCCTCTTTTTCTTCTTCTTCTTCTTCACAAGGCAAATTTTGCAACCCTTTCACCACAGAGCTTGGTCTGTCAACCCTCGTCCGCTTCCTACAGCACGAAGTTTCTCTGTGCCTTCAACAAAAATTCCTTCCACCCATCCGATGATCTTTATCTCAGAATGTTAAATGTGTGAATCTTGCCATATCCAGTTTGCAGAGGTCTGTGCACGACAATTAAATTCCTTCACTTTCTTTTACAGGGTCAAACCTCGCCATGTCAATCCCCTCCCCCACATCTCCTGCATCCTTCCACACCCAACCCTTCTAAAGTGTCCCCATCTTCGCCATTCCTGCACTTCACTTCTTCCCCCTTTCCCCATCCTCTCCTACCCCCTCCCGGCTTCCCAACCATTCCGACCTCTCAAAGCTCTCACCTCGTTCTACTCCTTTCAGTTCCCCCCTCGTCCCACCCCTTTCAGCTTCCCCCTCGTCACGCCCCTTTCAGCTTCCCCATTGTCACGCCCCTTCCCATCCCACACCATCCCCACCTCCCCCACTCACCCTCCCAGCCTCCCACTTGTCCCACATCCTCACAATGCCACCGCCCCTGTGCTTCTGTGTGGACCTCAAACATCTCTTGCCTCTGCTGCAACTTGACAGATCTCTCAATCCAGGCTGCTGCTGACATCTGTTTAAGAGAATCCTTCCTTCCACAGGACAACCCTGACTCCTTAGTCCTTCTCCCTGTCAATTATCGCTTCAGATTTGATGGGCCTGACCCCCATCCTGGTGGCAGAGTTGCACTTTACATCAAGAACTCAATTTCTCACTGTTTGTGTTCTGATCTTCACCTCCCAACCCCAGGAGTACCTTTATATTTTATTTTAATAAATTGTCGAGGCTCGTATGAGAGCTAACACACAACGCACAGCAAGGGGGGCATGGGACAAGAGGGGTGGGAGAAGGAAGGACAAAACAGTGGGGAACAGAGACATTAGGAGATCTGTGGAAGGGAGAGGGATGGGGTGGGGAACACAGGGTATACAAGATGGACATTACAGGGACTTTCAGGAAGGAAAGCAGGGAATTTGAAGAGGGTGGGTTTGGGGTAGATTAATGTGGGTAGAAAAGATGGAGGTTTTGGATGGGGGAAGATAAGAGGTGGTGGTGAACAAGTCTTGAAGGCCTGGAGGGAAGAATGGGATTGAACAGGGTGTGGGAGTTTATTCCAAAGGCGGGAAAAAAAGAGGAATGAAAGAGTGAAGGTGAGCAGTGATTCGTGATTTTGGTAGTTTTATCAGAAGGGGGTTGTTGGCAGACCTTGAGCGCCATGCGGAAATATGGTGGGGACATATTGCAGACAGAGCAGGGGGAGCGAAACCGGAGAGGAGACGGTAGAAGACAGAAAGACCACTGACCTGTGTCCGATGAGAAAGTGAGAGGCCCAAAGACTCAGTCTTATCACAGGAGATACCAATGATCCTCAATGCCTTGGTTTCCATAGCGTGAAGCCGAGAAAGATAGGAGGCAGGAGCACCAGCCCAGAGTGGAGAGCAGCACTCCATCAGGCTGTGGATGAAAGCTTTGTATGTGGTCAGGAGCTCAGGTCGGCCGAGGAAGGACTTTGCACGATGGAGGATTCTCAGTCGGCGACTGGCTTTGGAGGCCAGGTTGGAAATCTGGCTTTCCCAGGAAAGATCATAGCAGATGGTGATACCAGAAGCTTGAAAGAAAGGACTTCTTCCAGAGGATTATTGAGAAAGTGGATGGGGTGGGGGGGGGGTTCTAAATGGTCCTTTCAGAGGGACGTAGTGAGAATGTGAGACTTCCACTCTGCTCCCACCTTTGGCTGCGACTTCCCCTCTGCTCCCACTTCATTTGTCTGTGTGTTGTGCCATCCTCCAAACAATGATGACTCCATCTACATCTCTCTCAAAGAATATGGACCAACGTTTAACCACTCATCCAAACTCTCTCTTCCTCATATTTGGGGATTTAAATTCACACCAAGCAAAATTGGCTGGGTGTTGGTACCTCTCTTACCAGCCATGGCACCTCAGCAAAAGATGTCTGTGACACCATGGGACTGACTCAATCTGTGAATTTTTCCACAAGGATTTCTCCCAATAACAAATATTCCCTTCCGGACTTGGTGATGACAAACTTCCCTGCAAATATCTTCTGCTCCAACCGATTCATCTGATCATATGTTAGTGAGAATCAACATCTCTGGCTTTTCTGTTAGAGCTGCCTCAGCACCAGCAAGTCGAGCAGTTCATTCAGACAGACTGGCAGGGACTGCAAACAGCCATTTCACTTCAAGACTGGTCCCCTATATCTACAGCCCTTGGTATTACTTCAGCCTCGGAATTCTTCACCCAAAACTCGCTCTCTCTTAGAAACAGATTCATCCCATCTCATCTTCAGTTATCTGACCCTTATTCCAACCCATGTTATAGAGAATTGTGTGGTGAAACAATTGCTCAAAAAACAACTTGCCTTCTCTTCCTGGAAAACAAACTCAAAAGAATCTCAGATCATTCCAAAAAGCCTGCAACAAGTATGTGTCCATTCTAAGGAGGAGCCAGAAAACATCTGTCCAACCTCAAGATTGAACTTTCAAAGTTGTCTCCCTGCTCCAAAACATGGTGGTGCCTTGTTAATTCTCTCTCTGGAATATGCTCCACCACCCTTCCCTCACTACAAATGGCACCACAACCAACTCTGCTCATGAGAAGGCTGAATGTCTCAATTTTGTGTTTGCTTCCAAATCATGTCTGCAACTCCTTGCTCTCTGTACCCAACTTACCCAATCACACCTAACTGCTTCTAGTGTCTTTTGCTCATGAGAATGTGGAGAAGTTTGTTATCCCCCGACTGATTCTGCAACTGGACCAGACAGAATCAGCACAGGAGTCCTAAAAACATTCTCTGCTGCTCTTACACATCCTCTCTCGGCCCTTTTCACCCTATCATTTGCCCTTGTTCATCTTCATATAAATCAGCCATCACTGAATCCTCCATTGTACAAAGACAAAAAAGGTGTAAAAACTGATGCCCTCAATTGCAGACCTATCAGTCTATTTCCAATCATCAGCAAGGTCATGGAATCCATCACCGCAGTTGATATGAAATCCTTCCTTTTCTCCAACAGCATCATCTCAGATCAGGTCACTCCACCTTGGACACGATGCTCCGACTCTTCCAACAATGGATGGAGACTCTCAATTTAGACATGAGATCAGGGACGTCTCTCTGGACATATCCCATGCTTAAAATACAGTGTGGCATCCTGCCTTGCTCACTGAACTCTGCCTATGGCATCCAAGGCCGACTCCACACATGGCTTACCTATTTCCTAGACTCTCATTGCCAACATGTGGTACTCAATGGAATCCTTTCAGCTCCTCTCCCTGTTAAGGTTGGAGTGGCCCAAAGCAGAGTTCTGAGCCTAATCCTGTTACTGATCTTCATCAATGACCTTTCTGACTGAGGAAATTCTGCATAATATATTTGCTGATGATTGTACCATCTGCTGTGACATCCCTCATCCTCCAGACGGGCATGGCCTCTTCCCCCTCTTTAGACCTTGACAAAAATGACAAGTTGGTCAAACACTTGCAATATGTCTCTCAATCCAGAAAAACATCACACTCTGTCTCTGTCTCTGTCTCTGTCTCTCCGAAAGGATCCTCTGGCAAACCCTCAGATCTACTTTCTTATCAATCATCTTGAGGAAGTTCAGTCACTCAAATTCCTGTCTCACTATCAGCATTGATTTTTCTTGGGCAAAGCATACTTCAAAGTTGGCCTCCAAAGCCAGTTGCCTGCTGGGAATCTTCCATCATACAAAGTCCTTCCTTGCCACACCTGAACTTCTATCCACATGAATGGTCTTCATTTGCAGCTTGGTGGAGTACCGCTCTCCCCTCAAGGCTGGCTGGCTACCCTGCTCAGTATCATTCTGTGGAATCCAAGGTCTTCAAAACCATCAGAATCATCCACATTGAAGCCGAGTCTCTGGGCGTATTACTTCCCATCGCAGACAGGTCAATGATCTTTGTCTTCTACACCTCCTTCATGGTATTGCACCCCCTACTCTCTCCATGCTTTGCTCCCCTCCCCCCCTCCCCCCCTCCCCCCAAGGTTTCTGCAGGGTGCATGCAGTCTGCCAGTAACCCACTTCTCATGACATTCCTAAAATCGAGGCTCACTGATCACATTCACCCATTCGTTCCTTTTTTCTCACCTGCACAATTAACTTCCTCAGTCTGTTCAATTTCATTATTCCCTCCAGTGTTTCAAGAGAGCTGTTCACCACCACCTCACGTACCCATGAGCTTGCCAGGTACCCCATCCATATCGATGATCTTTTCCATCCTCATTAACTCTGCCCAAGCCCACCTCTTTCCACAATCCCAGGTTAATATAATTTTGAAGAGTTATTTCAACTTTGTATTCCCTCAATTTTTATATCGAAAGCATATTCTTAATCCATTTTGTGAATTCTGCAATTTGTTGGTGTGGCAGTATATGCAATTAACATTTTTTGATTGTGGTGACTGAAGGATGTATACAAAAAAAACCCCAAATAAATAAATAAATAAAGATTCTGCCCCCCTTTTATTTTCATCCTCAACATATTTGCGTGTGTACACCCTCAAAACATCCATCTTCTTCTTCAACACGAAACACATGTGAAAACTTTTATTATTACATCTTCATTTCATCAACCATCTTTATAATAAAGAAATTATGTGATCAACACAATGAAAAATGTATTATTCCCATTCTCCTTACTTGGGTGATATTCAGAAACAATGGCCTGGTAATCCAGTCCCACTCGCATTCCACCACCTGTCAATAAGGAGACAGGTGAGCAAACAGACCAGACAGGGAGAAGGCAGTTAGTAAGGGAGTGGGAGAGTCAGGGTAGTAGTGTATACTTCTGTAACTATAAATGTTTAGAGCAAAAAGGATGTGGCTAAACATTCCATCCAAAAGAGTGAGGGAGCTTGGATTAGCATTGGTTTCGCTGGGTTTCCATTATTCTTCTTTTTTTTGAAATGGGTGAATAGAAATACTGCAATGAATGGTGCAACAACAAAAAGGAAGCAACAAAAAGAATGATGGCAGGAGATATGAGAGCAAAGAAAACAGAGAAAGATGCTGCAGAATTTTTTAAAAAGAAAAAAAAAAAAAGCAAATAAATAGCAATGGGCAGGTAGGGAGAAAAGTTACAGTATAAAAGGAGTAAAGGGGAAGATGACAACAGTGAGCGAGAAAGAGAAAGGGTGATAGTATGAGTTGCAAAATATAAAGGTAGTATGAGTAGGAAAAGCGAGAGAAAAACAACAGTGGGTGAAAGCAAGCACAAGTTCAAAGGAGGGAGGGTGGTGGTGAACGGGAAGAATGAGCTGTCTAAGGCATAGGAAGCTGCCTACATGGATACATGTGAATGAGAATGAGGGGGGGGGGCAAAAAATATCAATTTAATAACCTCCACATACACACATGGAAGAAAACAAATAAATACAACTCAATGTCCATGAATTGTCAGATGAAATCAATCTTAAACAGACCTAGTTATGAGTTATGGTGTCAGCAAAAGATGAGAATAAACTTGATTTCCGAACTATCAAATAGTTTTGGGGCAGAAGTGAAAATGTGACAAATCGTGAGTCAGGTAGCTTGGGTTTATGATGAAATTAGCAATAATTACTATTGCATGGACAATAACCAAGTGGTCTGAATAAAGCTCAAACACCATGACAATTCTTATAAAGCTTCTCAACGAGATCTTTTCCCAAAGCAAAATAAGACATTACACAGATAATTTCAATGGCAGCCAATGCTCTCTCTATTTCTCGAGAAAGAAAGTCTTCCTTTCCACAAGACAGTTCATGGAGTTCCTTCGAATTGTAGCAATATGCAATTTATCCAAAAAATTATTTTAACCTATTGTGCTCATGATATCAACAAAAAGCTGCAAATACAGGTATGAGGAACGTTATGATCCAGTTCAAGAAAGTACTCTAGAAAAACAACAATCAAAATAAAGCCCAATTACTACACTGTAGTCCCAAGAAGAAAGCCAGACATAACAACACGCATGCGCACGCAAGCACGCACGCACACACACACTATTGTATTTGAAGTTATAACCTTAAGTTATAAGCAATTGACTGATTTCGAAACTGCCCGGATCATCAGTTGGGCACCGTTTTTCATTGAGGTTTCGATTCTTTCAGCTGAGAACCTCTCAAAACGGTGGATCCAAAACCCTGGTCGCAGGTCCACATCAGTAGATTACTCAACATCAATGGACCCACATCCTCAAAGTTGTGTCCAGACAGTCAATGCAATATCCTAATACAAACTTATTTAATTATTACTTTTAATGTATTATTACATTTGAATAACTTTAATCATACATCACTTTATATGACAATATATTAAGTGATAAACACGTCCATTAAACAGCACCTCCATCTAACCATCGACTCAAACTAGCATTCAAATATTCAAACTGTCATTAATTACCGATTTTAACATGCAGCACTGTGTATCTTCGCAACCACCAATAAATTATATTCATGCTTATTTATAATGTATTATATAAATAATTTTTTTTTTTTTTTTAAATTGTATTTTCAAGTCATTTTAAAGTTTGCATACCATTACAAAAAAAAAAAAAAACTTAAAAAAAAAACTGAATTTTCACGAGAAGTAGAGGACAGGCACAACCAATTGGAATTCATCAATAGGATAAAGACACATGCTCAACATTTCAACTACAAAAATTGGCTTATGCTGGAAGGGAGGATTGTGATTGTCAATGTAATTGGGTGGGGAAGAAGCCATTTGGTTGATAAGGACAAGGTTTTCACTACTCCCTTACCCATTTACCCCCTACCTGCGAGGTATTCAAGTACAGTTGCATTCTGCTTGTGTAGTCCGCTGAAGAAAACCTTTCTTTGATGAAAGGTTGGGCCTGAGCCTTTGACCATGTGGTAAATTTCAGTTGGTTGTGCCTTTACATTATGACAACCCCTTCTTCTTCTTCGATCTGCACTGGAAGAAAGGTTAACAGACATCAGACCTGGGGGTTTACACAATAAAGGAACATTGGAATTTCAGTATAATTGCATCATCTACCAAAAACCTAATCCAAACTCACTGTTTCCTCTTTGCCACATTTTATCTGTTGATCTATTGCCCCCAGTCTGTTCTGCTCTTCTTTAAGACCGAGATGAGCAAAAGTAAATTAAAACTACTTATTGAATTAACTACTTGATAAATATTCATGAAATCATCTTGATGGAATTTCTGATGATGTCAGCTTTATATAGAGGTATATGTGATGAGTGGATGTCGAACACACAAATCATTGCAACAGTATATGCCGATTTCCTGGGTCGCTTATTGGACAAACTTTTACCCGTGAGCTTTCATAAATCATACTCAATAAGAAGCTTAATGAAGATATACAGAAACAAAATTATTTACAGAAAGTAGAGGAGCTCAACTACCCCAAACTGCAAAAAACATAAAAATGGTCATTTATCACCGTTATATTGAAAAAAATATCACGCAACTCCCAACTCGTTTCCTCGCGTCAGGTCTGATGAATTTTCACACCATGCTAAGGGCTACTTGTGATAGGGTGGACATAATTGGGGGGGGGTGTTGACCGTGAAGGTGTGGTTGGAGTTTACACCATACCCGGATATGAAGAGATTAAAAAAGTGTCACACACGTATTCCATGTTATGTCACGTAATCCTGTGTTGCCTGCAAAGTGGAATGGTTGAACGAGATGTGTGACAACTTGTGACAATGGCGGCCTTCTCTTCTTCGGATTTACCTTAACAACACAATGCCATGGCAAAATAAAAGGATACTTTTTTTCCCCCTTCTCCGAGTCAACTAGCAAGACATTGGCGTGACAACATCACCAGATGCTTGAATGCAGCCCAAAATCAGCCCCAGGTATTTGAGCTGCCAAATCTGGTCCTTCACCCATGACCGATCAGAGTGGGTGTAAAAAAAATCTTCACGAAACCCTGACCACTCCCATATGGCCTCAAAGACGTGGTGTAAATGAGTCCACACTGTATTGAGGTGTACAAACCAACACTTTGAATGATTATTTTCAATGTCCTGTTGTTTGTAGACATCAAATATGTTATCATATGTATAATTTGAGTAGTGTGTGTTTGTTATTTTGACTTCTATGCATTCCTAAACTGCTGAATGGAATGAGTTATAAAACGGTGTTTACACTTGGGGTGTACATGGAGTGTTTAGGTGGTTTTTAAAAAAAAATAATAAGAAGAAGAAAACAAGATTCCTATTCCCAGAAGTGGGAATATTACGACAACTGAACCACTGGATGGAATGAGTTGAAAACTGGAAGTTGTACTCGCGGGGTGCACGGGAGGGGTCGAAGGGGTGAAAATAAATTAATAGTTCTGGGGGATGAGGGGTGAGAGGATCACCCCAATCCTCAAAGTAAATGTGTATCGTATAACGCCACCTGGTGGAGGCCGGTATTTCAAATCATAGATAATAAAAGCGGGGGAATTAACCCATCCTTTTGGACGGGTTCTATACACATGGAATAAATTACAACAACATTATTTTATGCTCGTACTCTTAAGCAAAATTATAAATGTATACTTGCCTCAACATCGCAGTCCAGCTGTGCGTTTCGAGCTTGTAAAGTAACATGAAGATGGCTGAACAGAATACTCAAAGTTTACTAAGCCCATCTCGCAGCAAACTGTGATGCTGCACTTAAGACTGTACAACTTTGTCCTGGACTAGCATGACAATGGATGACGTTTAGAAACAAACAAGTGGTGAGGGTGGTTTCTTTGAAAATCTTCTGTGCTTTATAAGGATAAAACACCCCACCCTCCAAACCAAAATTGCCACAATTGAATCCAAGCAGTCTTCTCTTAACATTTATTGAATTCTTCCCCATATATTATAATGGGTGTTGGTGACTCTCTGGGCAGTACTGTAAGATATATAATCCACATTATTCCTTCTCTATACAAATGACGTTCTCCCTGAAAAGGTCTGGATGATAATTTTATTGGTACAAAGCTCCGATGACAATTCTCTCCACTGGACAATCGAAATTCTAATAGGAAAGACAATTTGCTCCCGCTTTCTTGACCCATGACCAAAAGCAGTACATTATCTGGAAGATAATAATATGTTGTCATTTACATTGAACATGATGTTCAACTCAGGTAAGAGTTTGTGTTTTCACTCCCATTTTCCAAGAAAGAAAACCATGAAAACCCAACTATATTTTTCTGTAAACAGCCGCTTACAGAAGTGAAATCTCTGGAAGTCCTCAGCATAACTAACACCCATAATCTGTAGCTCAGCTGCCAAATGAATAAAGATACCAAATGATCATTCTTTATCGAGCTTGGTCCTCACTTGATATAGAGCTTTTGTTCATAATGATGCAATATGTGGACAGGATAATAATGTCCTATATTGCATAATGATGCAATATAGGACAATGGATGTGGAATCAACAGAACGTTATTTGAAGTATGCCAACTGCCAAGGTCAGAGCAGAAAAATGGGATTAACACCAGACACGTCAGCTTCTCCTTGCTTCCATTGACAGTTAGCATACTTTGATCAAAGATCAAGAGATGAAGTATGCCTCCCTGCTCTGTCCTGCTCCAGACTCTAACTCCAAAAATTCAGTAATCTGCCTTTCCCAAACTTCTCTCCTGTTGTACTGCTTTTGGAACCAGCTACTGGTGTCAACCTCATCTTGCATTTCCCTCCACGATGTCAAACTTCAATGTGGCTGTTCATCAACACCTAATAGAAAATCCCACCCTGTTCATGATTCATTTCTACTTACACTCGGTTTTTCCAACCTCCATCAACGAAGGTGGATATGGGGTTACATTTTCACCCCTATCCGTCTGTCTGCAAGCAGGAAATCTCAAAACATTGTGCATAGATTTGGATGAAACTTGGTGGACAGGTTGGGTATGTGACAATGACGAAGATCTGGATGCGAGAAGTTTGTAAATTATTCTTCACCAGTGAGAAATAGAGCCAAAAACGATATACAGGACAATATCTCAAAAAGTTGTGGATGGATTCGGACAAAACTTGGTGGATATGTTGGGTAGCTAACAAGAACAAGCCGAATGGATTTTGTTTCAGGTCCAGATGCAGGTGTAGCCTATGAAAACGTATACTGTTCAGCCTGGCACAGGCATGCGCTCAACTGAGTGTGGTTCTAGTGTTTTTTTTGCATGCTTTTTCAACTCTTGATTTGTCAATTACTTGACTTGCACACCAAGGTCCTCCATGAGTCAGAAACTATCATGTATATAATTTTTTTAATTATTATTTAACACTCCATGCTAAAGACATTTCTGATAAGTACACTGCTGAATATAGCTGTTTGTTTGAAAATGCTATTGCAACAAATATTATTTTGCATTACATTTATAGAGAGAGGTTGAATAACAAGTTTTCTATTTATGTTCAAAGAGTGCAACATTTCGAACAGAAAAATGCAACAATGGTGTTTTGGTTTGGTGTTTCCATTACAACACCCTAGTCCAGTGTTTCTCAAGGTGGGGCATGGCAATATTTTGGTGGGGCATGAGGATTCAGAATTAATGAATCAATATATGATCGCTTTCATAGCTTTGCTACGAGTTCCCTTCTTGGTTGACTCAGCTATTTCTGGTGGATTTATCCAAAGTACCAGAGCAATACCAAGAGGAGTTATGCGAGTTGCAACAAGATGAGTCGGTGAAAACTCTTTTCAAGATCAAAGGAACCATGATGTGGCTGTCTGAGGAGAGAGAAAAGAAATACCCAAACCTGACTACTTTGACAAGGGAAGTATTGATAAATTTTCCATCATCTTATTTAGTCGAATGTGGATTTAGTGTTGTTACCGATTTGCTGCAAGCTAAGAGAAATCGACTGGAAATCACAAAACGTGGTGATTTAAGGCTGAAACTGAAAAAATTGGTTCCTCAAATCAAAAAAATCTGCAGCCAGCGTCAAGGGCAGGGCTCCCATTGAAGTGAGAAGCAATTGAATAAAATTTGCAATAAAGTTTTAATAAAGCCTTTTGAATACATATGTAGTATATACTGTAGTGTCTACAATCATGGTGGGGGCGTACGATTTTTTATGAAAATCAAAGTGGGGTGTGGGACAAAAAAGGTTGAGAAACACTGCTCGAGTCCTTATGGGTAACCACAGATTCAAATACCATCTATGATGTGAATTTTTAAGGAGCATCGGACTGCGACATTCGTGGTCCACTATTCACGGGTCATAAAGTGACCTGCTTCTACATTCATGTTTTTTTTAATTTTTAACACTTCCGGACTGGTCTCCTATATCCACCACCACTGATATTAATTCAGCCTGGGATTTCTTCCACAGAAAACTGTTTTTTTTTCTCCCTCACACACACACACACACACACACACACACACACACACACACACACACACACACACACACACACACACACACACACACACACACACACACACACACACACACTAATCCCATCTCATCTTCAATTATTTTACCTATCCTCCCACTCTTGGTTCTTTGAATAATGGAGTGAGGCTGTTGATATTGTTACGGCTGTGGAAATTCGCAGAACACCATAAAGGTCCTTAGTTCAGTTAGATCGATAAGTCTGTGTTCAGTTAGATTTCCCCACCGTTGTTTAATGGGCTGTGATCCTTTGAGATAGTGTTTTTCTTTTACTATCGTTATTTTGGACCAACCACACAACAACCACCTTAACCACAACGCCAACCATGCCACCATAACAACAATCACGATCGTCTCGACCACCACCAACATCGCTCTCAAACAACCGCTTCAGACCCACGGTCCTTCCACCACCACCACCACCACGCGTGCCTCAACAAACCACGCCATCCTCATCACCTCAACCACCACGCCAACCACAATTACGCCAATCACCTAACCACCTACCCCGCTACACCAACTGCCGATCCCCCTTCTCCACACACCAAATCGCAACTCTCTCCGCTCATAAAAACCGTCTCTACAAAGCAAAAGGAACAAAGGATATCGATAACGCCAGGGAAAAACAAGAAGGAACTCCGATGGCGCACGGATTTTCCCGCCTGCTTTTTGTGCGCTTTGGTGTGGGGGAAGTGCGATTCCAGCCAGAGGTCAAAGGTCATGTGAAGGAGGGGCCTCATTTTGGAGGAATGAATCTCCCTAGGCTTGGGACATGTAACGATTCCCTCGCTCCCCCCCCCCCGCACGCTGCGGGGGGGGGGGGCGAGAGGGTTGGGAATGGGGAACACCCCCTTTCTCGAAGCTTCGCGGAGGAGCTCGAAGGAGGGCGGAGCAAGAAGCCAGGAGGAATATAAGGGCGTGTGGGACGCCAAGTAGGGTGTGTTGGTGGTTTCTTCTGGTGGTCTTCCTGGTCGGGATCTTCGGCTCATGGTGGCCTGTCTGTGGAGAAGCGATCCGTGGAACAACCCGTTCATCGGAGCTCGCAGTCGGTGGGGAGTCCGGGCGTGGCACCATGGACGCAGACTGGAGGAGCCGCTCTGCCAGCTCTGTTGCGCAGACCTGCGCCTTCGAGTGAAGAGCGCAGGAGAGAGCTCGCCGGCCCCATGGAAGGCCCGAGTCAGCCGCGGCTATCCTCGCTGCCGTCGGGACAGACGTCGCGACTCGCCCATCAAGGCACCACAAGGGTGCAAGTACCCTGCAACGGTCTCGTGGGGCCCGTTCGGTCACCAAGGCTCCACGGTATAAAGGTCTACGGACCCTGTCTGACTCCTTTGTCTTTGAGGGTAGTCTTTTCTTTTCTTTTAAATGAATGTTGGTGGCGCCGTCTATAAGTAGAACTGTGTAAGTGCTTGTAAATGATAATTGCTGATAGACGGTCGTAGTACTTTCACCTTGCTCGTGTCTTTGTCCCCGTCCAGTGCATGATTGTTTTACTGCATACGCATTTTCATTGCTTTGCCTGTATACGTGTTAAGTAATAAATGTGCTGATTTAAATGTTAAACCCTTTCGTCGTGTCCTCTTTCCCTTATTGGAACGCCATCTCGTATTGCGGAATATTAGTTGGGTTTTAAATACCCGTTAAATAGAATCGGATCCGGCGAGGTCGGGCGATAATACCCGCTCAGTTATCACTGAAGAACGGAACGGACCACTTGAGCGGTTCGTGTCCAAGCCGACCTGCGTCGAGGTACGGTCTCCCGGTAGGCTACCCGCGCGAGTCCTTAGGTGTATCGATATTCGGCGATTGACCCTATTTTGCGCGGGTAGAAAATTGGCGAGGCCGTGGTGCGATTAAGAACCCACCTGTGACAGGGTTCCAGTGTTGTTCCGGAAGGTCACGGCTGAATTGTCCGTCCGGTGGGCGACGTGGCTGCTATTACAAAAACGCGGTCGATCGCACCCCGGTGGGCGTGAATTCGCAACAATATAAAAAAAGAAAAAAAAATTGCATTCTCCTGGAAGGCACATTCGATCGAAGGCAACCTCATAACATTGCACAAAGCCTGCAACAAGTGTGTATCTACCAACAGGAAAGCATGAAAGCAACGTCTGACTAATCTCAAGAATGAGCTTTCAAACTTGTCTCCCTCCTCTAAATCTTGGTGGCACCTTATCAAGTCGGTCTCTGGTGTATGTTCTCCTTCCATCCCTTTCCTCACTTCAAAATGGCACCACAGCCAACTCCGCTCGTGTGAAGGCGGAATGCCTCATGTCTGAGTTTCCTTCAAAATCTTGTTTCCCCAATTCCTCCCTCCCTCCCTCCCTCCCTCTCTTGTACCCATCCTTCCCGGCTGGACCCAATTGCTCCTGTATTGTGTGTTTAGCACCTGAAAAGGGGTAAAAAAAAAAAGTCTGGCAAAAAAAAAAAAGTGATCTGTTGCTTTTGTGTTTCGCCTTTGCTCTTTTCACCCCATCATTTACCATCTGCTTGGAAGTCAGCAAACATCACAGCAGTACAGAAAAAGGTGCAAAAACAGATCCCCTTAACTACAGCCCAATTAGCTTACTTCCAATCATCAGCATGGTCATGGAATCCATCATCGCAGTGGACATTAAATCATTCCTTTTCAACAATAACCTCATCTCAGATCATCAATTTGGATTCAGACCTGGTCACTCTACCTTGGACATACTGCTTCTACTCTCCTTGCAATTGTGGAGGCCCTCAATTTCAAACATGGGATCAGGGCCATTTCTCTGGGCATATCTCAAGCTTTTAATACAGTCTGACATCCTGCCTTGCTCATTAAACTGTCTGCCTATGGAATCCAAAGCCAACTCCACTCTTGGATTTCTGACTTTCTCCAGTCTCATAGACGAGTGGCTCGCAACGGAACCCTTTCCTCTTGTCTCCCTGCCAAGGCTGGAGTACCCCAAGGCAGTGATTATTCCTTGAGGCCCCATATTATTCCTAATCTTCAAAAATGATCTCCCTGACTCTCTGGAAAATCCACTTCATCGATTTAATGATGGCTCCACTCTCTGCTGTGACATCTCCCATCCTTCCGACAGACAGGGTCCAGAGACAAACGAAGCCTCTTCCCTCTCCTCAGACACTGACAAAATCACAATCTGGTAAAACACAATTTTGCTTATGCATCCATATTGTCCACCCTTTGTGTTCTCCCTTATCCCTCATCACTACATACACCATTTATTTGTCAGTCTCCGTCTACTTTCTTCCTCCACCCTGCTGTTGATTTGTTTTCCCCTTTCTCATGCTGTTCCCTTTGTTATGTTGTGTCCTGATTACCCTCACTGAAGGATAGGGTATTGCGTTTGGGTCCATTTCTTTGTCTGTCTGTCTGTTTGTCCGCACAGAACTTTTGTGTTTTTCTCTGCAACTGCTTGTTGAATTGAGAGAAAATTTTCAGCAGAGGTGCGACTACTCATGTAGAATGTCTGAATCATAATTACTAGAAAGGCACTCAATAGAGAGTATACCTCCACCACGTCATACCTGATCCAAGAGAACATCGGGCCAAATACATATTGAAATATCATGCAATACAGTACTTTATCGTTTTTTTGCCCCATCTCTCAATGGTGAAGAATCACATTACAAATTAAATAATTATTGTATCCAGATCCAGATTCAGATCTTCACCAAAATCTAATCATTTCTTCCTTGTCGCACCCCAACATGTCCACCAAGTTTCATCCGAATCTGTCGACAACTTTTTGAGAAATAGTGCTACGTATCATTTTTGGCCCCATCTCTTAATGATGAAGAATCACTTTAAAAATTATAGTTGTCGGATCCGGATCCGGATCCAGATCTTCACCAAAATCTAATCAGTTCGTCCTTGTCACACACCCAACCTGCTCACCAAATTTCATCCGGATACGTCAACAACTTTTTGAGATATCCTGTACACAAACAGACAAACAAAGACAGAGGGAGGTGAAAACATAACCTCCTTCACCTTCGGTGGCAAAGGGAATAACGCCATAGGTTACGAGGTGTGGCAGCTATGTTGGAAAAACGGAAAAATATTGGACCTTTATCTCCGAAACCACACCAAGGAAAAAAATTGAAACTTAGCACATGGCAAGTACTCCTCATGAGGAATAAGTGATTTTTTTATGATGTCATAGGTGCCTTCGTTATGACATCATAATTGCATATGTAGAACGCTACATGTAATCAGTATGAAAATTTTTGAGGGTCATCAAGGGATAAAATGCTCCACAGAAAAAAATTGACGTCATTGGTCATGTGATTCGACAGCCATACTGTTTAAAAAAAACAAAAAAAACCCTTCAAAAATCTTCTTCTCTGAAGTGGCTGAACAGATTGAGGTGAAACTTTACACATATGACTGCCTGTCATTGAGGAACAAAAGGTTCACACATCTGACATAATAAGTCACATGGTTTGGCAACCATAATGGATTGAAGAAAAATATTATATAATGTTTTCTCTGGAACCACTTAATTAATTGGCATGAAACCACAATTATGATGTAGTCATGATGGCGAATACATGATTTAAATTTCAACTTGATCGGATTCATGCTCTGGCAGGCAGAATTATTTAATAATTTTTGATGTGGATTTTTTTTTTTTTAAAGGCTCACTTGGTGTGCCTGGATGGGTTTGAGGGTAGAGTAGCAGCTGAAATGCAAATCCTATTGAGTTTCCTCCTGATGACTTTATCTTTGTTTTTGCTTGTTCGGGTTCCTTCTGATGACTCCAATGCAGGGATGTCACTACCTCTTTGGTCTTCCATTCGATTTGAATTGAATTTATATTAATCCCATTCTGAATTCAATTGAATAATAATGAAAAAACGTCATGGGTCAGGGTCAGAAGTCCGTTGCATCAAAGGGGAGTTGCATCAAAGAAGGACGTCTTGGTACCATATCATCACGGCCAGCAGTTATAAAGTGGCAATTCTAATTATGTCACCACCAGTACACAAACACCACACAAAACAAGTTCTGGCAAGGGTCTGCAATCTCCGATTGCTCTTTCTAGTTTGTTTTGCATCATTGCTCTTCCACGAGCCGAGACCATGTTTAAAAAAACAAAAAGCCCGAATATTCACTGCATTTTTCAGGTACATATTCCCCGTGAATATCAGGGTCTGACAGTATTTTGACATGTGTCCTTCTAATTCACATAAAAGGGTGTGCGCCCTTCAACAATGGAATCACATTAAAATACACCACCTCGGAATATATATATATATTTTTGTTACAGATGTGGAAATTCACAGAACACCATTCAGGTTTCCCAGAGATCAGTTATGTCGATAAGTGTGTGTTCAGATTAGATTTCCCCACCGATGTCTAAAGGGGCTGTCACAACTTGACGATTTAGCCAGCGTATGCCGATTTATGAAAAATTTGTCTAAAACGCTGGCACACGTCGAATACGTTATGGGTAAGTTGTGTATACGTTAAGAGCACGCTGAAAAACACTGCCATACGTCGTAGTACGCTGGCTTTAATCGTTGTACTTTGTGGTTGTCCGCAAATTTTGGCATGCTTGTAATTTTACGACGTATGCCGGCGTATGGCTCACACATTCCGCATACGCTGGGGATAAGTTGTAGGCACATTATGCGATCGTTGACACACATTACTTGTAAGTTACTCATAAGTCGAAACACGTTGAGGTAATGATTAGCGTAACCGAAACTTATTTATAACCTATGAGTAACGTGTTGTAGGCACGTTACACGATTGTTGACACACGTCGAGGCACGTCATGCGATCATTGGCACACGTGGACACACGTTACTTGTAGGTTACTCATAAGTCTAAACACGTTGAGGTAATGCTTAATGTACCCAAAACTTATTTCTAACCTGAGTAACGTGCTTTGAATCTATGAGTAACATACCTCCAACGCATATTGACGTCTGCCGGACGACCACATAACTTACTGAACGCGTTTCAAATTTACAGCTACCGTATAATGGCATATTGGCAGCGTTAAAAAAAAAAAAACCAACACCAACTTCCAATATTTCGTCACATCCGATTGCCTCTTCAGTTTGCTCATGTCTTATTCTTAGTTCCTCCTCTGTGAATATTTTCTGTTTGAGGATATTGTCACGTCGACGTCGAAACTTAAAAGAAAATGTCCGAATATATTTTAAAATTCGTGATAGACTAAAAAAAAAAAAAACAACAAAAAAGCAACAACAACAAGAACTTCAGATATTTCGTCATGTGCCTTCACGGAACCAAGGAGAAAAAAAATATGTGCCTTGACGGAGAAAATAAGTTCCGGGTATGCTTAACATTACCTCGACGTGTTTCGACTAATGAGTAACTTACAAGGAACTTGTGTCGACGTGTGTCAACGATCGCATATCAAGCCTACAACTTATTCCCAGCATAGCGGAACGTGTGAGCCAGACGGCAAGTACGTCGTAAAATTTTCAGCATGCTTGAAATTTCACGACGTACAAGGCGTATTACGACGTATGGCAGTGTTTTTCAGCGTGCTCTTAACGGATACACAACTTACCCATAAAGTAATCGACGTGTGCCAGCGTTTTAGACAAATTTTTCAGAGGTCGGCATACACTGGCTAAATCGTCAAGGTGTGACTGCGATGTTGACACTTCCAATTCTCAGGCGGTTATTATTTAAATCGGCGAGCGGCAGCTTTTTAATAGGCTACGCCACGAGTTCGTCGGCGATAGTGCAGCGCGCTATGCATACGTTTGACTATCGTTGGGCATAGGTTGTGAACGCCGACAACACGCTAATCATTCGAGGGTCTAAGTTATCTATATGTGATTAAAACGTTCTGTGTACGTTACTAATACGTTATGCAAACGTCCAAAACTTAAAAAAAAAACATCAAAATTTCAGCGTACGCCAACGTTTTACATACATTTTTATACGTTGCTATTGCTGGCTACATCGTCAAGGTGTGACAGGGCCCTAAAAGGGTTTATTCGTGTAACCGGGCTGTGATGTTTGAGGTAGTATTATTCTTTTGCCACTTTTATCTTGGAACAACCGCATCTCAACAACCACAACCACATCTCAACAACCATGCCATCCCCACCACAGCACCAACCACGACATCTCCTCACCATCTGATCAACAACATTAAAGGCCTACAGGCCCTGTTCTTCCCCTCTTCTTTCCTGGGATTTTCTTTGCCTGAAAGTGGTGGCGCCTTGTCTATAAGTAGAATTGTGGTTAAGTGATTGTGTAAATAATAAATAGATACAGCTGCAGGTCTTTGGTTTGCTCGTGTCTTGTCCCTACCCCCATTCGTTGCATTAATCACATTGCATACATGCTTGTACATATCTGCATTGCTTCATTGACTGCATACGTGACAAATAAATGTCATTGTTTGAATGTTCACCTGCTCGTTGCGTCCTTTCCCTCCAATGAGCTGCCGTAATTACGTACGGAATATTAGCTGGCTTTTAATAGCCGATAACAGGGGTTTCCTTATTTTTTGGAGTAGGAGGCTACCATAAAAAAGTAGCAGGTTACCATCACCGTGAGCGAAGTGAGTGCAGCTGTATTGCCGGGGTCCAGGGCCCGCCTCGGGCCCTGGAAGCCGGAGGATCCTAGATGGCTGGAGATGCATTCTAGCATGATTTCTGACATGAAATAGTTCTCATATTATCATGCTGTTGGGGTGGAAAACTCCAAAAAAACAGGTGGTTAGGCCTATATTGGATGTAGTTGCATTAACATACTGACTGACTGACTGATTGAAATTCAGCGATACTGTATAGTTAGTTCAAGCAGCTTTTAAACAGGGTTCATCAATTTAAGGTTTAGGGCACACCAAGGTGTCTGGAAGATGGAGATTATCGAAATAATGTGTTTTCGTCTCGGATTCCAAAACAGGGGGTGTAGAGAGTTTGTGGTGACAAAAAAATTCGAAAAATCGGCACTGAAGTAGGCGGCGACCTTTGACATTTTTTTCTCCGAGTAGACGGCTGCGGGTCGCCGGTAACCGACTTCTAAGGAAACCCCTGCGATAAAGTAATCGGATCCGACGGGGATTGGCAATATAAAACCGCTCGTCAAATCGCAAACGGAACGAGCTGCTTATGAGCGGCTCATTTTCGTGCAGGCTCCGTTGAGGTGTAAATCCCCGGCATTTCTGTCTGCGCGAATAATTAGGTACATCGACAATTCGGCGATCAACCCTGTAGCGCGTGGACAGAAAAGTTGGCTGATCTATGGTGTGATTAAAAACACACCCGTAGCTGGATTTCGGCGTTGATCCGAAAGCTGTGACTAGGATTGCCACGGTCGGTGGGCGTGTGCGGCCACGAATTAGCTAAAAGCAGTCGCCCGCACGCTGGAGTGGTGGAAACCACAACAATATATATATATATATATATATACATATATACATATATATACACATATATACATACACATACACACACATGCCAAAAGTATGTGGACACCCCTAATTAGTTGATTTGGCTATTTCAGCCACATCCATTGCTTACAGGTGTATATAATCAAGCACACAGCCATGCAATCTCCATCTAGACAAACAATGGCAGTGAAATGGGCCGTGCTGAAGAGCTTCGTGACTTTAAACGTGGCACCGTCATCGGATGCCACCTTTCCAACAAGTCAGTTCATAAAATTTCTGCCCTGCTGGAGCTGCCCGGTCAACCGTAAGTGCTGTTATTGTGAAGTAGAAATGTCTCGGAGTAACAACAGCGCAGCTGTGAAGTGGTAGGCCACACAAACTCACAGAACGGAACCGCCGAGTGCTGAAGCACTTAGCACAGAAAAATCATCTGTCATCGGTTGCAACACTCACTACCGAGTTGTAAACTGCCTCTGGAAGCAATGTCAGCACAAACACTGTTCGGCGAGAGCTTCATGAAATGGGTTTCCATGGCCGAGCAGCTGCACACAAGCCCAAGATCACTATGCGCAATGCCAAGCATCGGTTGGAGTGGTGTAACGTTCACCGCCATTGGACTCTGGAGCAGTGGAAACACATTCTCTGGAGTGACGAATCACACTTTACCATCTGGCAGTCCAACAGACGAATCTGGGTTTGGCGGATGCCAGGAGAATGCCACCTGCTCGAATGCATAGTGCCAACTGTAAAGTTTGGTGGAAGAGGAATAATGGTCTGGGGCTGTTTATTATGGTTCGGCTCGGCCCCTTAGTTCCAGTGAAGGGAAATGTTCATGCTGCAGCATACAATGACATTCGAGACGAATCTTTGCTTCCAACTTTGTGGCAACAGTTTGGGGAAGGCCCTTACCTGTTTCAGCATGACAATGCCCCCATGCACAAAGTGAGGTACATACAGAAATGGTTTGTCAAGATTGGTGAGGAAGAACTTGACTGGCCTGCACAGAGCCCTGACCTCAACCCTATCGAACACCTTTGGGATGAATTGGAACGCCGACTAGGAGCCAGACCTAATCACCCAGCATCAGTGCCAGACCTCACTCATGCTCTTGTGGCTGAATGGAAGCAAATCCTCGCATCGATGTTCCAACATCGTCGAAGCCTTCCCAGAAGAGTGGAGGTTGTTATTGCAGCAAAAAAAGGGGGGGCTACTCCATATTAATGCCTATGATTTTGGAATGAGATGTTGAACAAGCAGGTGTCCACGTAGTATATATATATATATATATATATATATATATATATATATATATATATATATATATATATATATATATATATATATATATATATATATATATATATATATATATACATATACATATACATATACTAGCAAATACCACCCCGTTGCTTCGCTGATGGGAATAGTAGGACGGAGGAGAAAGAGGGGGAAGTGACAGTGGACAAGAGTGAGGAGGTAGAGGGGGAAAGAGAGAGGAGGGAAAGCAAGCGAGGAGGGGTGGGGGTGCGAGGAGGGAGGGAGAGTGAGGAGGGCTGGGGAAAGGGAAGACAGCATGAGGTGACAGGAGGGGAAGGCAGGCGTGGGGTGGAGGATTAATTACGATTCATACTGTCTCATCAAATATTTCTGCATAGAACAGCAGTGAAGATGGAAACAAAGTAATGTTTGAAATCCATTTTCTACCGGTCATACTATTAATACTGTCTCTAGACAAACACCGCTAGGACATGTCCGGAGTTAAACACCGGCCGAACGCGTCCGGAGCCAAGCCGTCCGGACGTAAACATCATCCGGATACGTCCAGACACAGAGACAGAGACAGAGGGGGAGAAAGGGGTATGGGAGGAGGGGGTACAGCGAGGACGGGACAGAAGAGGAGAGGAGAGGAGAGGAGAGGAGAGGAAGAGAAGGAGACATTTACTTTTCTTCTCCTTTATTGCAAGGAAGTTCGTACAGGCATCAAAAAAGGCAACCAGGAAAGGAAGGGGTAACAAAGAAGTAATATTTTTAAATTATAAATTGATTGTCAGAGCACCACCAACCGTGCTACATAAAGATTGCTTCGCACACCACCGGTTTTTAAATAAAACAGGATCTTAAATTTCAAACTCAAAAAGAACGCGCGATGTAACCAATGCTTTAAAAATAGTGAAAACGTCATCAGCTAAAACGTCAGTGTTCGTTTCCTCGATAAATAGATGGCTAGTTTTTCCTCAGAACACAAAAGGTTTGCTAAAACACATTCATTTCTGCATTGATACAAGACATTGAAACCAAATATAAAAACACAATGCATAAAAGTCAAACCGAGCCCCCGGATCACACGCGACATAATTCCAAAAAGCGAGGCCAACCTTGAACATTCAATGAAAATGTGAAAAATGGTCTCTGGGGTGTCGCAGAAGGGGAACAATTCCGAGTTTTCAGGACATATACGGTGGGACTGAATATTACAAGGCAGGATGTTGTGCGCTCGCCGCCATTGTAGATCGCCTGAGCGCTTGACAATCGGTTCTTTATACATCACCTGCCATTTAATTGATGTGGAAACGTTAGCTTGAAGCAGCGCTCGCCAATGAGCTTGTGGCTCTGCGGGTTTGTTCGGAAAAAGGGTGAGAACACATAGATTGTACACTGAGGATTTCTCCATCTGGTTAAAAAAACCTAAAACTTTGAAATAAAATTAAAAGATTTGGGAAAGGATATTGGGATAAATTGAGGGCATCTTCTATGTCTGGGTCCCATTTTAACCCGGTTTGCTTAAAAGTCCGTAAAATCACAGAGAAAATTCTGCCAATAACTCTGATGGACCTCACACTGGTGGCCACGGCAATATCAGCAGCTGGCTTCCATCTATGTACAAGGGGGTTCCTGAGGTGTTTTCCTCTGGTAACGCCGACATCAATAAACTTTTGCATGAAAGATCTGTCACTACAGACCCCATGAAAAAAAGAATTTAAAAATATTGGTTCATTTAAAAACATCTGAAGGGAGTAAGCACTGGCATCACGGCGAAAATAAACAGCCTGCCACGCTTCCAGCATGCTTCGGTAAAACAGAGGAATCGATGTCATATCCACGCGCTTCGTATCAAGAAGAAAAAGCTCGTCACCATAGCCTAGTTTCCTAGCTCGCTTAAGCAAGCAATGGGCAAAGGCTTTCCATGGGACGTCGGAGTATAGAAGCCTTCGTACTGAAAGGAGGCGAAAAACCATCACTTTGCTCGTCACATCTATTAGCCCCTGTCCACCTTCTGCAGTCGGCAGGCTTAGTATTCCTTGCCGGAGCCAGTGCTTTCCCCCCTCCCCCCCCCCCAGAAAAAAATCTACAAAAAAGCTTTGAAGTTTTTAAAGGATAAAAACTGGGGCCTGCAGTGCCTTGAAAACATGCCATAGCATTGATGTCGCAAGATTATTAATGACCAGAGTACAACCCCGGTAGGAAAGCTGCCTCAATAATCCCCTCCATTTTATCAACCGCTGCTCAGTTTTAGTAATCAGCGATTCCCAGTTTTTTGAAATAAAATCTTGAGTTCCAAGAAAGACACCGAGGTAGCGTATTCCTTCATTGGTCCATTCAAGCTGCCCTGGTAGGGTTGGAGGGGGAGTTTCATTCCGTGGACCGAAGTAAAAAGCTTTGCTCTTTTCCAAATTAACTTTAGTCGAGCTAGCCAAGCTAAATTCCTTGACAGACTCAACCAAAGCACGAACATCATCAGAGTGCACAATTGCGCAGAGATCATCCGCATAAGCAATGGTCTTTACGGGATTTTCTAACGGTAGAGGATAAAACCCTTGGAGCCGTGTACGTAAACGATGTAGTAAAGGTTCAATTGATAGGGAGTATAGAAGGCCAGACAGGGGGCACCCTTGACGAATACCCCTGGTGACAGGGAAAGGCTGACTTAAGACGTTATTTACTTTGAGCAAGCTAAAAATATTATTGTACAATAGTTTAATATAACAAATAAAATTTTCCTCAAAACCAAACCCCCGTAAAACAGCAAAGAGATAAGAATGATCAATCCTGTCGAAAGCTTTTTCTTGGTCTCAAAACACTAGACCAACATTCCTATGTTCAGCAATACAAATATCGATCATGTCACGTACAATAAAAATGCTATCATATATTGTCCTTTTAGGGATGCAATAACATTGATCGGGGTGTACAATCTCCCCAATCAGAGGTTTGAGGTGGTTGGCAAGAACTTTTGAGAAGATCTTGTAGTCCGTGCAGAGGAGCGAAATGGGACGCCAATTTTTAAGTTGCTGGAGGTCTCCTTTCTTAGGTATGAGAGCAAGTATAGCCCTGCGACAGCTGAGTGGTAGCAAGCCTAATTGTAGGCTATCAATTAAGAAGTCAACCAATCCCAGAAGGCTTTATAGAACTCTGCAGGGATTCCATCAAGTCCAGAAGCTTTACCTGTGGGCAAAGTTTGCAAAGCTGTAAAAAGTTCGTCAACAGTCACTTCCTTGTCAAGTTGTTGGCATACAGATTCGGACAAGGTGGGCAAGGAAGTGGTTAAGGAAGTAATCATGTCTTCTTTCGTGTTTCTGGCACAATACAAGTCAGAGAAGTATTGTTTCGTCAAGCTTCTGATGTATTTTGGATCGTGCGTTATTCAGCCTCCTGGTGCCTGCAGCGAAGTTATTTGCTGGTTTCTCTTTTTTGCGCTTCCAAAGCAAAGAAAAATTTGGAAGGAGTATCAATAGAGCTGTAGTTCATTTGCAGCCTAATTAGAGCCCCTCTGGCTTGTTTTGCACAGAGTTGAGCAAGGAGGGCTTTCTTCGTTGTTATTAGAGAAACAGTCCTTTCAGCACTGGGAGTTGGAAGGCTCGACTGGAGAGACAATATTTATTTGGCAATTAGAGATTGCAGCGCGGATTCGTTCTTTGTACAAAAGGAGCTATATTGCTGACAAAAGGTTCTAATATGGGTCTTCGCATTGTCCCACCATTGTGTGAGGCAGGAGTAGGAAGGCTTCCGTAGTAGAAACTCCCCGAAAGGTTCGAAAAGTGACAGAAAAAGCGTCATCTTGCAGAAGACTCACATTGAAGGTCCAATGCAGTGCCACGATTTCAGGCCGGGGAAAGTATATGAAGAACAACCATGTGGTGGTCCGAAAAACCACTTGGGGTGGTGTCAACATGGTCTATGACATTTAAAGTCATTATTAATGTAAAATCTGTCAAGCCTTGCAAGAGATAGCCGGCCATTTGCACATCGGCACCACGTGTATTGCCGTGCAGATGGGTTCTGGAGTCTCCATAC